>NW_012026837.1:6871690-6872907 GCF_000956235.1 Wasmannia auropunctata | reverse complement strand
TTCTCCGAAGATTAACGGCGACTTCATTAAATGTACATGTGTATATACATATAGACATATTTATCCGCTCATAATGTTTATTATCTTAGTAATTTCCGATATTCACTCCCTCGCTCATCCTCTTATATTCAAATCAATGTAACCGTAATCTAGATTATTGTTTTAATTTCCGAACTATTTATCCCTTGAACTCTCGATGCGCTATGAATTTTAATTATAACATTTAGACTTAAACTTAGTTAGACCCAATAATAAACTATTTGATTGTAACCTTGCTTAACATTTCGAAATGAAATTAAAAGCCTACCAAACGCATTCAATTAATCTGTCATACTCAAATTCGTAGATACTATGAATTATGTTAATCTAGATTCTAATAAACTCAATTGTTAAGTTTAAATGCAACTCTCTTTATTTTAATTAACGACCTCACAGCTCATTCCGCCCCGGAAAATCGCACAGGTCCGATCCCAAGTCATAGGGATTAAGTTCCCTGACTAAAATAGGACCGACGATCGCGCTGGTTCAATAAAACGAAGTAATAGTGTCCTTCTAAGGACATTGACTCGTTTTCGAACCCTTGCAAAAGCGCCTTCGACTCGCATCGTCCGCCTCGGCGCGTACCTGCGAGACAGCTCATCGCTAGTTGCGTCATTCCTTACCCCCTCCACTTCCAGTCCCATCTCGTTCGCATACGGGATTTACTCTCGCACTCAAACTACCGAATTAAATATCCTGGGGTCCGGACGTAACATTGTTATAAAACTAGAATTCCTAACATAATTCTGTTGTGGACGCTTGTGGTAACGGATCAGGAGAAGGAGCGCAATGAAGGGTAATCCACAAATGACTCCGTATAGGTATAACAGCTTGGAATATATTGTTAGGATATATATACAAGGGTAGGAATGTCAGTGTGTAAATCTTTGGTTGAGATGGATTGACTCCAGGGAGGAGATAGGAAGTAAGTCGGTGTGGCACCCGAAGGTGCCCGCGCCGAAAGGTGCGAAGAGCCTAGCGCCGGTGTCGCTCTATTCTTCTGTGGGGGAGCTCTCCTCTTCCTCGCCGAACAGTTCCCTCAGCCGGGACGCTGTTACCGGATTGCACTGTACCGCCGTAATGGACCGGATCTTGGGCAGCGCTGCTTTCCGCCGCTTGGCCCGGAGGTCCCGGAAGCGCTCCGGTGTTCGCGAGCGCTTTGACGGGCCCGGCGCACG
>NW_012026837.1:6871078-6871640 GCF_000956235.1 Wasmannia auropunctata | reverse complement strand
TAGTTGTCGCACATGTTGAACAAAAATTAAAAAATCTTCTTGCCCTTTGGCGTTGTCCGCTTCTCCTCTCGGTCTCCATTCTACGAAACAAATATTATATTATAACATTAAGTACTTAAAAGTATATGCAATAAGAATTTAAAAATTATACATAAAAGTATTATATATTATGTATTATGTAACTTACGTTGAGAAGCATCGATGGCGGCGGCATGCGGAGCAGCAGCGGTAGAATCCGCGGAAAAGCAGCGGCGGCGGCGATGGTATTGGCGGAGGCGGTGCGCGCGACGGCGGCGGCATGCGGAGGACTGAGGAGCAGCGGCAGTAGCCGTACGCGAAGGAGCGGCGGCGGCGGCGGTGGCATGATACGGAGGAGCAGCGGTGGAAGTGCTGGAGGCTGTGACCTCCGTAAAATTTTGTAGTCTTGGATTTGCAGGGTAGTGGGGAAGAGAACTTGAACAAGTGTATATTTCCATCCAAATATAAATCCATATTCTTTAAGTCTATATCTGAAATTGAAAAAATGTACATATGTATAATAAAATATTAAATAGAATTTAAA
>NW_012026837.1:6869781-6870948 GCF_000956235.1 Wasmannia auropunctata | reverse complement strand
ACGTGTGCTCTTCCGATCTATAATATCTAGCCACTTAATTGCAAAATCTTTAGAGAATGTCCTCATCCCATAAAAAATCTTTTTAAAAAAAGAAAGAATATACGCCAAGTACCTAAAAAAATGTGTTGATCAAAAATAGTCGTGAAATCAATAAAATTAACCAAGTACCTCATTATTAAAAAAAAACCTCAAAAAAGCTTATTTATGAAAAATATTCAAAAATTGAAAAATGGAAAAGTGATAAACTAGATTATAATGAAGAAAAAACTTGGCGTGCCCGGGTTGCATTTCTGTATTAAACAATATGTAAATTTATATGAAAATGATTTAATATGATAATGATTTCAATATATAATGCTTGTATATATTATCTAACTATTGCATTCGTGTTTGTGTATATCCGCAACTATTGTATGTAATAATGTTTTTATATATGTATATTTATTTGTATTACAAATTTTTCATATACTATAAATCATTGGCTGTGGAACGTTTTCATGCGACTCAGGTACTTTGTCTGACTATTAGTTTCATGTTTGTATATATCTGCAAATAATTTATATACTATAAAACAAGTGGAATATTGCATTTTAAAACGACCTGGGCACGCCAAGTTTTTTCTTCATTATAATCTAGTTTATCACTTTTCCATTTTTCAATTTTTGAATATTTTTCATAAATAAACTTTTTTGAGGTCTTTTTTTAATAATGAGGTACTTGGTTAATTTTATTGATTTTACGACTGTTTTTGATCAACACATTTTTTTAGGTACTTGGCGTATATTCTTTCTTTTTTTAAAAAGATTTTTTATGGGATCTCACTGCTTTTTGTTAAATTATAATAGAATTTAAACCTTCTAAAAATAAACTCATTATTATTTATAAAATTGTTACTTTAATTTAATGTACCTTTTCTCACTTTCAATAGTTTAATGATTTGATTTTTTTATTCATTTATTTGTTCTAAGAAAAATATATATGCACTCTCAGCATTTCGAGGCCATTGACATGTTTCAACTTTTAAATCATTTACGGACCAGAACTTTTAAATCATTTAAGTGTCAGTAATTGCTGCTCATCAAAATGACGCAAGAACAAGACGTAAGTATTTGTAATATTTACAAATATTTTTTTAATTAAATTCTATTTAAAATTTTATTATACATA
>NW_012026837.1:6868142-6868871 GCF_000956235.1 Wasmannia auropunctata | reverse complement strand
GCCCCGGGGAATCCGATGGTCGTGGGCGCCTTGACGGCGTCGCTGGCTGGCGACTGGGCGTGCGGAAGGTCCGGATGGTGGGACCCCTTGGTCGCCCGGGAGTCAGCGGCTTCGTGGGGCTGCGCTGCCTTGCTCGCCCTGGCGTCGTCGGCTTGGTCGGCGTCCTGACCGGCGGACTTGGTGGCGAGGTGCTTCCCTCGGTCTGCGTTCCTCGGCTGACCGTTGGCCGGGGCCGAGGATCCGTAGGTGGACGTTCGCGACTGACAAGGTCCAGGGGCGTCAGACGCCACGGAAGGTACGCCACTCCCGGGTCGAGCCGGCGTTCGGGGACCTCTTCCACAGTCGAGGCTTCCTGAGGAGGCGGATGACCGCTGGCCCGAGCCTCGTGCAGCGGTGGGGCCGAGATCGTCCGGGCTTCCTGCAGCGGCGGATGAGGCGGCTGAGGCGGATGGCCGTTTGCCTCGGGGGGACAGGGTGGCCCCCTTTTCTTCGCCCGCGGCGTGGTGGCGGGCTGCGTCGTCGACTTGGCGAAGAATAGCCCGGTTGGGCGTGCTCGACGTGAGGCGGTACAGAGGCCTGGAGTGCCTTGAATCGAGAGGCCGGGACTCCCGCTTCCTCTCGATTACAAGGGCCAAGCTCGCTCTGTCGCGCTTGCTGGTAACCCCCAAAATACTCTCGGAGTGACGGCCTGAAAAAGCTCGCGTCGCTCCGAGAGCAGAAGAACGTGTT
>NW_012026837.1:6864883-6867994 GCF_000956235.1 Wasmannia auropunctata | reverse complement strand
ACCCACGATTATCATAGGCCTGCTTGAAACCGATCCGGGAAGTGGACTCGTCGTCCGGATCTCGTGGTCCTCCGTGGATGGTTCCGTTCTGTCTTTCGGGGAGTTGTGTTGGTGCCTCTTCTGTGTCGTCTGTATCGGCTAACAAGTATGCCGGTTTGACTCTGTCTATCGACACGTTGACCATCTTGTTGTTTATCTTGACTTTGATGGTCTTGTCCTTTCGCTCGATAACTTGGTATGGTCCGTCGTATGGTGGTTGCAAGATTGTCTTGGGCCCATCGTGTCGTACGAAGACGTAGCTGCTTGTTGCGAGATCCTTAAAGACGAATGTCTTCTGTGCTGCGTGGTTGGTCCCTTCCTTTGGTCGCAACTGTTCGAACTGCTGGCGCAGCGTTTTGATCAGATGAGCTGCGTCATCAGCAGTGTTGGTAGGTTCTTTGTTCAAGAATTGACCTGGTAGCCGGAGTGTTTTACCGTAAACTAGCTCGGCTGTGGTTGCGTCCAAGTCTTCGCGCCAGGCGGCGCGGATGCCCAGAAGGATTGTAGGCAAGGCTTCTGTCCATCTATCGTTTGCGTGACACCTGATTGCAGCTTTCAACTGGCGATGAAACCTTTCGACCAGTCCGTTTGCTTGCTGGTATGCTGTCGTGCGTAGGTGTTTGCTGCCCGTCAGTTCGTTCAGCTGCTTGAACAGCTGTGACTCGAACTGGCGTCCTTGATCGGTGGTGATCCGCAGGGGCACGCCAAAGCGGCTAATCCAGCCGTTGTAAAATGCTTTGGCTACAGTTTCAGCTTCCTGGTTTTCCATAGGGATCACTTCTGGCCATCTCGAGTAGCGGTCTACGCAGGTGAGGCAGTATCGATGTCCTTCAGACACTGGTAGAATTATGATGTCGAGATGGACGTGTTCGAACCTTTTGGT
The DNA here is from genome assembly GCF_000956235.1 of Wasmannia auropunctata. Lineage (NCBI taxonomy): Eukaryota > Metazoa > Arthropoda > Insecta > Hymenoptera > Formicidae > Wasmannia > Wasmannia auropunctata. The sequence goes on along the minus strand of NW_012026837.1, from coordinate 6,867,072 downwards.
AGGCAAAGCAAAGGTTCCATGTGGAGCTGATATGTGCCTCGTTATTTTCGAGCGTTGACAGGCTGTACAAACTCGCGTCTATTCCCGGCATTCTGCGTTGATGGATGGCCATACGTAGCGTTGTGCCACGAGTTTAGTGGTCGTCTTGACGCCTGGGTGTGCCAAATTGTGGATCGCTTCAAAGGCGGGTCGTCTGAATGGCTTGGTAAGGAATGGACGTGGTGTCTCGGTCTTTGTGTCGCACCAGATAGCCAAGCCTGCACCAGGGATTTCGACCTTCTTGAGCTGCAGGCTTTTTCCTTCGACGATAAACGAAAACAGCTCATGGTCTTCTTGTTGAGATTTGGCCAATGCTTCGTAATCAATTGTCGAGTGTATTGCCTCCGCTCGTGACAGCGTATCGGCAGCTACATTGTCTTTGCCTGATACATGGCGTATATCGGTGATAAACTGACCGATATAGTCAAGATGCCGGAACTGTCTTGGCGTGCACTTCTCTGGTCTCTGGCGGAAGGCAAAGATGAGTGGCTTGTGATCGGTGTAGATCACGAACTGGCGAGCTTCCACCATATGTTTAAAATATTTGATGGCCAGGTAGATTGCCAGCAGTTCCCGGTCAAAGGTGCTATATTTGACCTCAGTGGGATTTAGCTTCTTGGAGTAGAAAGCCAGTGGTTCCCAGTCTTCGCCATGTCGCTGTTGGAGAACTGCCCCGACGCAGCGGTCTGATGCGTCAGTGAAAAGGGCTAGCTCGGTGTGCGCCTTGGGATGTGCCAGTAGCGCAGTCTGGGCGAGACTGTTTTTCGTGTCTTCAAAAGCTTGCTTTGTTTCTGTTGTCCACTCCAGAATTGTAGCGCCTTTCTTCGAACCGAGAAGATCATGGAGTAGTGCTTGTGCTGCTGCGGCTCTGGGTATAAATCTTCGATAGAAGTTTAGCATACCCAGGTAACGCCTCAGTTCTTTGGCTGTTTTCGGCAAATTGTATTCACGTAGCCCTTTAATTCGGTCAGGTAGTGGTTGTGTACCTTCCGAGTTCACTAGGTAACCGAGGAAGGTTACTTGGGAGCGTCCAAAAACACTTTTTGCAGGATTGATTACAACGCCGTACTCGTTCAGGCGTTCGAAGAGAATGCGGAGGTGCTCCAGATGCTCTTCCTCCGTTTTCGATGCGATTAGGATGTCGTCGAGGTATGCGTAGCAAAAGCTTAGTCCACGCAATACCTCGTCAATAAACCGTTGGAAGGTTTGTGCTGCGTTGCGTAACCCGAACGACATGTACGGAAACTCGAACATGCCGAAGGGTGTAGTGATTGCTGTTTTCTCGATGTCTTCCTCGGCGACGGGTATCTGGTGATATGCCCGTACCAAATCGAGAGTGGTATAAATCCGGGTGCCCTCCAGCGCTTGTGCAAAGTCGTGTATATGGCGCACGGGGTATCGATCCGGTATCGAGCGTGCGTTTACTGCTCGATAGTCCCCGCATGGTCTCCAATTCTCCCCTTTCTTGGGGACAAGATGAAGAGGTGATGCCCAACAACTCTTTGAAGGCCTAGCAATGCCGAGTTCGATCATATTTTGGAACTCTTGTTTGGCAATGGCCAACTTGTCAGGTGCTAGCCTGCGTGGTTTGCAAGCCACTGGAGGTCCTGGCGTAGTTTTAATAAAATGGCGAGTACTATGTTTAGTCTGCCGAGGTCGTCCGTCTGGCCTTGTGATGTCAGGAAACTCACTGAGTAATGCGTGATATGGCGTGGTTCCTTTGATCGTTTTGACGCAGACCTCGTGTGGGTTGATTTTGCGTCCTGGCACAGTCAGGTTAGTTACCTGGTCTACCAGTCGACGGTTTTTCAAGTCGACCAGCAGGTCAAAATGTGCTAGAAAATCGGCTCCGATGATGGGCTTTGCTACGTCGGCGATGACGAAATCCCACGTAAAACAGCGTCGGAGGCCGAGATTTAATGTGAGAGCTTTGGAACCGTACGTATGAATTGCGGTTCCGTTTGCTGCAGCCAGCTCGTACGTGGATCTTGTGCGTGGCCCACGAAGATATTTGCGGGGGTACACGCAAAGATCGGCACCGGTGTCTACGAGAAAGTCTATTTTGGTGTCGAGGTCCATGACGTATAGGCGGCGCGTCGTTCCGAGCTCCCCTTCAGCCGCCATTACTGGGGAGTCGACGCGTTTCCCGT
>NW_012026837.1:6864225-6864832 GCF_000956235.1 Wasmannia auropunctata | reverse complement strand
ATGGATGTCGGTGTGTAATACTTTTTACACCGATATCCGTGTTAGCTCTCATAGGCCTTTATTGTACAATGTTTGATTTAAAAAATATGTAAGTTTATTAAAGGATTTTATTAAAGGAAATAATATAATTTATTATTTATCAAATACAAAAATTTGTATATTATTATTAAGAATATGAAACTACTAATAAATAAAATAACTTGTAAAAGAATAAAAGAATTGTGTTTCAATTTTTAAGCGGCTATTTACATTGTGGACGTAAGTGGTAATGATGGATCAGAGAAGGAGCGCAATGAAGGGTAATCCACAAATGACTCCGTATAGGTATAACAGCTTGGAATATATTGTTAGGATATATATACAAGGGTAGGAATGTCAGTGTAATCTTTGGTTGAAATGGATTGACTCCAGGGAGGAGATAGGAAGTAAGTCGGTGTGGCACCCGAAGGTGCCCGCGCCGAAAGGTGCGAAGAGCCTAGCGCCGCTTGTTCTCTTTTCCGAACAACTCGAACAGGGCCTTCGTCCGGTCCTGGACGAAGGGTCGACGGCGGAAACGAGGTATCGGCTGGAGCGGGATGCTCACCACCGAGCGCAGTCTCGTGCGGTC
>NW_012026837.1:6863131-6864175 GCF_000956235.1 Wasmannia auropunctata | reverse complement strand
CCCGAGGAATCGGTTCTCACCCGTGTCCAATGAATGACGGGCGGGCGGGCGGTTCTCAAATTTTCTTGTTACCCGGTTCTTTTTCCGAGCACTAAAAATAACCATTAAAATAATCATTAAAATGTGCTGATTCTCTAATCCTTAAAGAGTCGCGTATATGTATAAATGTAAAAATATAAATTTTTTTCAAAAAAAATTTGAAATTCAAACAAAAAAAATAGTAATAATAATAAATCACGCGGATTCATACATTTTATCCATTTATTCCCCATAAAAAAATTGTACATAAATTTTTGCCTTTTTTATTATATTCGCTGTCTTGAAAATTAATTTTCTCAATTGCTGTGTGTTAGAAACACAATTTCTACATTTAGAAAAGTAAGAATATTATGACTAATTGCCCTAGATCAAATTATTCATAATATTCTTCCACAGAAGCAGTGAGTAAAATAAATAAAGGAAAATGTATGTACAACTTTTTTTATGGGAAATAAAAGGACAAAATGTATAAATTTGCGTGATTTATTATTACAATTTTTTTGGTAAAAATTACAAATTTTAATTTGAAAAAAAAAACTTGTCGAGACTCGAACCGGCACGCAGCGATCTCGCAATTACTAGGCAGGCGCGCTACCGCCGAGTCGAAGGAGCTTTGCAAGAGTGAGTGTTCGGATCTTACTGATATGTCATTTATGATGTGGACGTAAGTGGTAATGATGGATCAGGAGAAGGAGCGCAATGAAGGGTAATCCACAAATGACTCCGTATAGGTATAACAGCTTGGAATATATTGTTAGGATATATATACAAGGGTAGGAATGTCAGTGTGTAAATCTTTGGTTGAGATGGATTGACTCCAGGGAGGAGATAGGAAGTAAGTCGGTGTGGCACCCGAAGGTGCCCGCGCCGAAAGGTGCGAAGAGCCTAGCGCCGGTGTCGCTCTATTCTTCTGTGGGGGGAGCTCTCCTCTTCCTCGCCGAACAGTTCCCTCAGCCGGGACGCTGTTACCGGATTGCACTGTACCGCCGTAATGGACCGGATCTT
>NW_012026837.1:6862467-6863020 GCF_000956235.1 Wasmannia auropunctata | reverse complement strand
GTGCGACGGGCTAGTCAAGCTCGCTGACTCGGCGGGTAGGCTTGATGGTCGAGCCGGTGTCGCCGGAGGCTCTCCAACAGGGCTCGGCGGTCGCGCCGGCGCCTTTGGTTGCGGCGGTGCTGATGGCCGCAGGCTCGGAGGCTGTCTCCGTACCGGACTCCGCGGTCGACCTGGTGTTCGCGGCTTCCGCGGCGTCGTCGGCAGCGGACTCAGAGGCCGAAGTTGACCCGGCGTTGGTGGCTTCCGCGGCGTCGTCGGCAGCGGACTCAGTGGCGCCGGCGAAGAACGAGGCTGGGCGCAGTCGGCGCTCGTCTGGGTCGAGCGCGAGACTCGTGTGGTGACCGGACGAGGTCGTGGGTCCGCCAATCTCCACCTCGTCACCCTCTCGTCCGGCAGGTCCACCAAGATGAGTCGCCACGGGAGGAACGACACCCCTGGATCTAGGCGTCGTCCTTCGCAGACCTCGGCCGACGGAGGAGGGCTCCGGTGTCGGGCGACGGGTGCCCTTGCGGCTGGGGGACGCGTCAGGTCCCAGCCTCCACGAAAGCTCCGG
>NW_012026837.1:6861774-6862417 GCF_000956235.1 Wasmannia auropunctata | reverse complement strand
TATTTTCTTTTATTTGTTTGTGTTTTCCTTCAAATCGCACACATACATGTCATATACTTTAAAAGTCCATATTTTCTAATAATTCTTGGATAATGCAATAAGTTGTGATGCTTAATTTTTAATGAATCAGGAAATAATTTTATATATAAAGTGAGATATTCAGAAACAAGCATTTCTAGCAAATCTATAATTTGTGTATTGACAGCGTGTAATTTAACAATACATAGTATTTGTCTTAAAGTAAATACAACTCCCAAATTTTATTATTAATGGGAACAAGATCTCCAATGAATAAACTAAGGTTTAAAACCAAATACTTCATTTCTGAAGCTGATATAATTTGTGACGTGACGTTTTTCAACCGTCCGTCATAAGGGTCGTAATGCCCGACCGAAGGAGCGCGGTTTTAGTTCCTGGATTTAGGGAGGCGAGCGTATCCGCGCGCGTGCGTTGTCGTGGCATAATTTTGACGCGTTTTACTTAATCTTTTCTTTTCGCACGAGCGTAACATAGATAGAAATCGGCGGCATAGTCGAACGGCGTGTAAAATCGTCGACTCCACCAACCAGCGAGAGGGAGGAAGAGAACACCGACCTCGAGATGGCTGACTCGCCCTGGAAAGTACGGAGCACGCAGTTAAGTA
>NW_012026837.1:6860835-6861357 GCF_000956235.1 Wasmannia auropunctata | reverse complement strand
CGGCAACTACACATAGTTATACGATACAACCAACTATTTCAGGAGATGGTAGACTACTGTCTCCACTTTTCATTGTTTTGAAAGAACCTACTGGAACATTTGGTCCCAGAGTTCAAGAAACAATGTTTAAACATGACAATATTTATGTCATGGCTTCTAAATCTGGAAAATTAACGTCAAATCATTTTGAAATGTGGTTAAGGGAAGTTTTTTTCCCGAATGTTGGTCCTAATCAGTTGGTAAATCAGTTCTATTATTAGACTCATGGACTGGTCATTGTCCTGATGTAGTTGCCAGAAATAGACCAGAATCAGTAGAAAATTTTGTTACCTTAACTATACCAACTGGAACAACAGGTCAAATACAACCGTTAGATGTATACGATTTTAGATTATGGAAAAATTTTATAAAACATTTTTCGGATATGGTCATGCTTCTAGATTTAGAAATTAAACTTCATTCAAGAGATTCTATTTTAAAACTACAATCAATGACACATTTTCAATTTTCATCTCCAAGATA
>NW_012026837.1:6859072-6860806 GCF_000956235.1 Wasmannia auropunctata | reverse complement strand
TGGTCTACCAGTCGACGGTTTTTCAAGTCGACCAGCAAGTCAAAATGTGCTAGAAAATCGGCTCCGATGATGGGCTTTGCTACGTCGGCGATGACGAAATCCCACGTAAAACCGCGTCGGAGGCCGAGATTTAACGTGAGAGCTTTGGAACCGTACGTATGAATTGCGGTTCCGTTTGCTGCAGCCAGCTCGTACGTGGATCTTGTGCGTGGCCCACGAAGATATTTGCGGGGGTACACGCAAAGATCGGCACCGGTGTCTACGAGAAAGTCTATTTTGGTGTCGAGGTCCATGACGTATAGGCGGCGCGTCGTTCCGAGCTCCCCTTCAGCCGCCATTACTGGGGAGTCGACGCGTTTCCCGTCCTTCGGAAATTGCACGGTGGTTGGCATTTCTTTGCAGCTTGTCCGAATCTGCAGTGGTACCAACATGGACCTGAGGCAGATCTTCTTCGTTGCCCAGAACGTGATCGGGATCGTGGCCTTGGCCGGAATTTGTCCCTGCCGCCTTCTCTTAATTCTTTTAATTTCAGTTCTGCGACTTCGTTCTGCACGGCTGCTATCTGCTCGAGCAGCAAACGGTGTAGGGCGTTTGCGTCGGTAGCAGGAATCACCTCGGAGATTTTTGCGGTCGGGGCTTTGGTTGCCTCCATAATGGTGTCCGCAATCTCTGCCAGCTGGTCGAGAGTGTCGTTGGTTCTCGACACAAGGTGTGGCTGTATGTGCGCAGGGAAGTCTGCTGAGCCAGATGGTGCGTAACACGCCATCGCCTACCACGGTGCCGGCGAGGTTCCGGAGATGCCTCAGAATTGCGAGGGCTTCCGGTCGCCGATTTCCTCGTGCTCGAGGAGTTGCCTTGTCTTGTGCTCCTGCGACAGGCTGAGCCTCTTAATCAGCTCTGCTTTCAACGTGCCGTAGGCGTTTTCGGCAGGCGGGTTCATGATGATGTCCCGCACCTCGAGAGTGTGACGTGGTCCGATAGCTGTCAGAGCGTATCCAAATTTTGTTGCATCCTGGGTGATGCCGGCGGCTTGGAAGCTACGGTCGATGATGTTAAACCATAGCTCCGGGTCAGCCGGGGTGAACTCGGGCATTCGCAAGCCTACCCGGTTGACTTCACCCTGGAGGAACACGGCTTGTGCCTCGATGCCGGAGGTGGAAGCCGTTGGCGTCGTCATGGCTGCAATTTCTATCAGCCGTTCGTCGGAAATCTTGTGCGTTGACGCGACGGAAATCTTCTTCACGGTCACTACGGAAATCTTCTGCGCGACGGAAATCTTCTGCGTGGACGCGACGGAAATCTTCTGCGATGCGGGTTTCTGGATGTCGCGGCGGAGATCTTCTGTGTAGTCGCGGTGGAGATCTTCTGCGTAGTTGCGGAGAGAACTTCTTGCGTTGGCGAGACGGAAATCTTCGATGTTGGCGCGATTGCGTCCTGCCTGATCACGTCGGGGTCACCACTTTGTGGACGTAAGTGGTAATGATGGATCAGGAGAAGGAGCGCAATGAAGGGTAATCCACAAATGACTCCGTATAGGTATAACAGCTTGGAATATATTTAGGATTATATACAAGGGTAGGAATGTCAGTGTATACTTGGTTGAGATGGATTGACTCCAGGGAGGAGATAGGAAGTAAGTCGGTGTGGCACCCGAAGGTGCCCGCGCCGAAAGGTGCGAAGAGCCTAGCGCCGGTGTCGCTTTATTCCTCCGTGGGGGAGCTCTCCTCTTCCTCA
>NW_012026837.1:6856475-6859052 GCF_000956235.1 Wasmannia auropunctata | reverse complement strand
AGGAAGGAGGCAGAGGAAGGAGACAGAGGCCTGGTAAAAACTTTTCGATCGAAAGACCGGGACTCCCGCTTCCTTCCGATTGCAAAAGAGACAAGCTCACTCTGTGAGGTTACGAGGATCAAGGTGCTTCAGGGTAACGGCCTACAAGGTAAGCTCACGTTATCCTGAAGCGAGGAATCAGGCTGAGGACCTCCCACGGAGTCATACATATACCAGGCGTGGGTGTTTCTTCCTTACGAGATTTGTCGTGGCGCCTGCGGCGCCTAGCGGCGGCGCCGCGCACCACTCTCGTCACATGGCGGGCGCGCGCGGGCTCGGCGCGCGGGCCAAACACGCGTGCATTATTGAAAGCGTACCGCTACAGTATTATCCAAGGTGTCCAAACTGGCTAAAACTTTTTAAATGTTGTTCAGGATCATGACATTAATTTCGAACATGTGAACGTCATGACCATTGAAGATTGTTTCACTTTTTTTAAAATAAATATAATTCTCAAAAATGAAGGTAAATGAAACAATTTTTAACGACCTTTAATGGCCTTGATCTTGATATATGTTGTCAAGCCCATGATCCTGAACAACATTCAAAAGATTTCGCTATTATTCGGATATCTTAGATAATACTAATGCTGGTATTGTAATTTTCAAGCTTTATAATACGAGATTTACTTAACTAAAAAATATTTTATCTGTGTGTTTTGGAAAACTTTCAAAATAAACTACAAGAATGTGCGAAAAGCTCAAAATATAATCGTCGACAGATTGCAAAAAAAAATTTATAAAAGTAATATAGTAATTAGTTCAATATCTGATAATTGTATTGCTGGTACATCATTTTCTAATCATGAAACACAATGCATTGCAAGTGTAATTCGTCCAATATCTGATATTAATTGTATCGCCAGTACATCATCTACCAATCATGTAAAACAATATGCTACAAGTGAAGTTAATACAATATCTGAAACTATTTGTATTGCCAGTACTTCATCTACTAATCCAATAGTACCACATGTTACAAATGCAGTTAATTCAATATCTAATATTAATTCTATTGCCAGTTCATCATCTACTAATTACGTAATACAACAGACTACAAATGCAGAAATTCAATTTCGTTATCGATTACGTAAAAAAGGACAAACTTATTTAGATGTTAATAATATAATGTTAACTGATAATTTAGTTGAATACTATATTGGTTCTATGGATGTATTATGTGTACATTTTAATGCTAAACACTTCGCTGCTGAAAAAATTAGCAATAGAGGAAACTCATTTCATGATTGTTGTAATCATGGAGAAGTACATCTTGAAACATTACCCGAATCTCCTTATTTTTTACGTACTTTATTTGATGGCAGTCATGTAAAATTTAATAATTTTTTTCAATGTATTCGTAATTATAACAGCTCATTTTCATTTGCATTATTTAATGCTAATTTGGTTAATTTTCAAAATAGACGACCTGGTCCATATTGCTTTAAAATACAAGGACAAATATATTATCAAATTAATACGGCAATATTTCCTGCGCAAAATGAAAATCTTACTTATGGCCAGCTTTTAATTATAGATTCAAATGAAGCTATAGATTATCGTCTTAATGATAATTTAAATCTTGATTTTGAAATTGTACAAAATCTGGAGTATATTATGAGTGAATGTAATGTTTTCGCTCAATCATATCAAATGATGGGCGAAGAATTCGAAAATAAACGACAATTAGATTCTAATCAATCATTCCCGGAATTACAATTAATATTTACCTTAAGACCAGGACTAGATCAACGTCGACATAATGTTTAAAGAACAAATGAAGTTACTGTTATTTTTTCTACAACTGCTGATGGAGAAATTCCAGATTCTTATGTTATAATACGTAATAAAAATACTGAAACTTTACAAAAAATTAATACTATGGACCCAAATGTTGAACCATGGATATATCCTTTATTTTATCCATATGGTACTCAAGGATGGAATAGCCATTTAAAAAAATTAAATAGTAACAAACGAATAACTAGAGGACAATATGTTAAGTATCGTATGACTATTCATGATGATTTTAATGCCTTCATATTAGGACGACTTATTCGTCGCTTATTTCAACAATGGCTTGTAGATAATTATGTAAAAATTGAAAAAGACAGAACAGTTTATTGCAAGACTCATCAGAAAGAACTACGCTCTAAAACATACCAAGGTTTAATAGATTATATGCAAAATATGGCAAGTAATTTAAATGGACGTATTGGAAAAATGGTTACACTTCCCAGACAGCACACGACGTCCATTGGACGTCTGAATTTCGTTTTCATTTAGTACAAACGTCCATTGACTTAATATGTATGTTTTAAAAACGTACATTATTCGACGTACAAAGTAGATTTACATTTGGATTTAAAAATATCTATATTACATCCCAGACAAAGTCTAAAATCGATGTTTAAGACGTCTTTTAGACATCTTTTAGATAATTCTTGCAGAAGTGTCTAAAAGACATCTAAAAGGCGTCTTAAAGACATCTTATGCATCAATTTTAAACTTTATGCTATCTGGATCGGAAGAGCACACG
>NW_012026837.1:6855596-6856367 GCF_000956235.1 Wasmannia auropunctata | reverse complement strand
TTTATTACTTTATTTGTAAACATTTAACATTTTTTAACATTTTATATTTTAAAATAAATAACGGAACATAGTAAAACTATTTTTTTAAGAAATAAAAATAAATTAATTTCTTCCTCTTCCTCTTCCTCTTCTTCTTTTTCTTCCTCTTTCTCCGAAATAGTGGTTGTTAAAGTTGTCGCACATATTGAACAAAAAATTGAAAAATCTTCTTGCCCTTTAGCGTTGTCCGCTTCTCCTGCTTCTCGGTCTCCATCCTACGAAACAAATATTATATTATAATATTAAGTACTTAAAACTATATGCATATCGTATATGCATATAGATGTATTTATTATACAATAAGAATTTAATTATACAATAAGAATTTAATTATACAATAAGAATTTAAAAAAAGCTACAAAAACTTTATACATAAAAGTATTATATATTATGTAACTTACGTTGAGAAGCATCGATGTTGGCGGCATGCGGAGCAGCAGCGGTTAAATCGCGCGGAAAAGCAGCGGCGGCGGCGATGGTATTGGCGGAGGCGGTGCGTGCGGCGGCGGCAGCATGCGGAGGAGTAGCGGCGGTAGCGGTACGCGAAGAAGCGGCGGCGGCGGCGGCATGCGGAGGAGCAGCGGCGGTAGCGGTACGCGAAAGAGCGGCGGCGGCAGCGGCATGCGGAGGAGTAGCGGTGGTAGCTGTAGTACGCGAAGGAGCGTCGGCGGCGGCGGCGGCAGTGCGGAGGAGCGAGCGGCAGTAGCGGTCTGCGAAGGAGCGGCGGCGGCG
>NW_012026837.1:6847850-6855576 GCF_000956235.1 Wasmannia auropunctata | reverse complement strand
TGTACAAAGAATGCTAATGGCGGACAGATCGATAGGAGAGAATCACGTTTCTTTCATATATTCAATGTGGCAGTTAAACAATGACAGCGATAAACTGACATAAGAACGTATTGACAAATCAAAAGAATAGAATAAAAAATTAGTAGCGTTTACCTGTTCAGGAAAATCCGTTGTACTCTGTGTGTAGTTCCGATAAGCCGCCGTGAGATTCTCGTGTTACACGTGTGACGACAATGTACCTTGCTCTGCTACGTCGTTCGTAACCGTCGTTGAATTCCGCTATCGAAGGTGACTAATTCAGGTATGGTGTTGTCGCTTCTCTGATTAGAAATCCTTGCAACAGGCTAAGACCCCCCAAATAACAGGCTAGCAGCCCCTAGATTTTTCTGTACGTACGTATCAGTGCGTTTTTCGAAGGTGGTAAAAGAAAGCAGCTGTTTTCGATGTGCTAACAGAACCCGACTATCTCGCCGAACTCTCTTAGCTTGGTTGTATGGCCACTGTTAACAACTCTCGTGTGCTAAAAGCACCCAAAACTACTTGATTCTCAATCAAGATCATATGCGTAAAGCACTGCGTAGCGACCGCGTTGGGCCAAGAAACACGTGCACTTCACTCGAACGTATACAAGACCGTGCGCTTTTTTCGTAGTAGCGCCGGACGCGCGTAGGAATACATTGCGTAAAAGGGCGTGCGCGTTCTAGCCGACTTGCGTTCTTATCCAAAAAGGCGGCACTTTTTGAACATACCGCCCGCCTTCGTTAATGAGCATTAACGAATATGTTACAGCGTGTCTTGGTCGACCGGAAAATCACAAACCTTTACAATGGGTCGTGTTAGAACTGAAGTTTGAGTTTGAGTTGTACGTGACAACTCGAGTATGACCGTCCTTACCAGGGTGTGTTTGGATAATGCGCACCAATGGCCATTTTGAAGGCGGGTACCGCTCATCAACAACCAGAACTAAAGTACCTTCCTCGAGGGATTTACTCACTCTATTCCATTTGTATACCGACAGATATCTCTGGAGACATTCCTTAGACCATCGTGACCAGAACGAATCAAGCTTCTGCCGTACCAATTGCCATCGCGATAATCGACTTGACTTAACCATTTCCAAGGAAGGTTCTGGAACAATGACTGGAGCACTACCCAGCAAGAAGTGCCCAGGTGTAAGTACGTTTAGATCGTCAGGATCTTCGGTAAGGGGGCACAAAGGCCTTGAATTGAGGACTGATTCCACTTGTGAAAGTAGGGTAGTCATTTCTTTATAAGTTAGGAGAGTATCCCCTACGACTCGATAAAGGTTGTATTTTACCGATTTAACCCCCGCTTCCCACTTCCCTCCAAAGTGCGGAGCGGAAGGAGGGTTAAACTTCCACTGCGTCCCATTATTTGCAAGTAACGTGGCGAGTTTGATTGACTCCTCAGTGGATTGCGAGAATAATCTTTGTAATTCCGCGTCTGCTCCTTTGAGTGTAATGCCGCAATCGCTTGAAAGCGTTGCGCAGATTCCTCTTCTAGACGTAAATCGCTTATACGCGGCAATGAAAGCCTCTGCAGTGTAATCCGTAACCAATTCTAAGTGTACGGCAGAAGCAGACAAATACAGCGATGTAAGATTTATACGTGAGTGCGTTCTTCCCTGTCCACGTTTTTGTCACGAATGGTCCTGCATAGTCAATGCCCGAATGTGCAAAAAAACGATTGGGCGAGACACGGGTGGTAGAAAGCTGACCCATTAACTGTTGAGCTCTTGTCTGTCTGTAGCGGGCACACTTAACATATTTGAGGATGAAAGATCGGACCGGGGCTCTGCCTCCTACAATCCAATATTCGTTTCGTAAGAATGATAAGGTAATCTATGTGCCTCCATGCAAGGTCCTCAAGTGAGCATCTCGAATAATGAGCGACGTTAGAGCCGATTCCTTTGGCAAAATTAGTGGATGCTTTTCATCTTGAGGAAGAGAAGAGAATTAAAGACGACTTCCGACCCGCAGAAATCCCTTGGAATCTATAAATGGTGTGAGACGTACAAGCAGACTTGACTTTGAAAGAGGTTGTCCCTTGGAGAGCAACTAAAGATCACCCTAAAAGAAGATCCTTCGGATTTCCTTGACCCAGTAGAATTTTGCGTCCGCTAACTCTTGCGTAGTTAGAGGACCGGAAAATGACACGGCGGTAGATTTTTTGAAACAAGAGACCGCTCGTTGACAAGTAGCCGTAACCCGGTACAACTTCACAAGACTAGAATATCGATCGATTAGATCCCATTGCGGGGATTTCTTGGTATTAACTGAAAGAACCTTCGTAGGTCTCTCTTCAAGGCTCTCTCGTATGGGTTGTTCCGTAGGGAGTCTTGGCCAAGTTGGCGAAAATTGGGAGAGCCATGAAGGCCCACGCCACCAACTTGAGAGATCCGACAGCTGTGAGGATGTTAAACCTCGTGTAGCAAAATCGGCGGGGTTGTCCGTTCCTGGCACAAACCTCCACTCAGCCTGAGGTAATGTTTCTTGGATGTGGCAGACTCTGTTATAGACAAAATTCTTCCATCGAGAAGGATGGCTGTTCAGCCACGTATGTGTGATAGATGAGTCGGTTCATAATATTATGCGTACATTCTTCCATTCCAATACGTGTAACAAGTGGGAGACCAGTTTAGTTAATAAAACTGCGCCTGATAATTCTAATCGAGGGACCGTTAACCGTTTTAATGGAGCGACCTTGGTTTTCAAGGTCACAAATCTGATGTTTACTGTCTCTTCATCGTACGTTGTCCGGAGATGCACAACAGCTGCCATGGCTTGCTGCAACGCGTCACAAAACCCATGAATCTCCACTTGGCAATCGTTAGAACACCCTATCCATCGTGGAGGAGTGAATTTTGGCGTATCCTGAAGAGATCTGACAAATGTAGTTCATTTACTAGTAACATGGTCTGGCAAAGGGTCATCCCAACCCAACTTTATTGTCCATAATTCTTGAATTAGGAGTTTACAATGATGATCGGAGATAGAAAACCTAGGGGGTCAAACAGTTTAGCTATAGTAGACAAGGTGGTTCGTTTCGTGATCACACCTTCTGCTGGAAAAGTGAATTTAAATTTAAAGGTATCTGGATGGTTGCCAGCCAAGTCCTAATGTATGGACGACAAAGTTATCCTTAAGTTCTATGAATTTAGAGTTATTCTGTTCATCTGTGGAGACAGAGGAGAGTATGCCCAAATTATTGCTCACCCATTTTTGTAGTTTGAAACCGCCCGCCTTGCACAGTTGGTTCAATTGCCTTACAATTTCTTGAGCTTGATCAAGGATATCCGCACCTCCAAAGATATCGACATACTTTCCTTTGCTTAACGAAGGAACAGCAAGCGGGAACTTTGTCCCTTCATCTTCTATCAACTGTTGCAAAGTACGCAGGGCTAAGAAAGGAGCACAAGCCAAGCCATACGTTACTGTAGTGATATGTGCGTAAGTGACTGTCGTTGTCAATCCAGAGAATCTGTTGGAGATCCCAGTCATCTTCATGTACGTCAATCTGCCTGAACATTTTCTCTATGTCCGTAGAAAACACATAGCGAAATAGTCTAAACCATATCAACACGTCGAACAGATCAATTTGTAGTTTAGTTCCCGTGTGTAATAAATTGTTAAGTGAATACCCGGATGTTGTTGGACTCGATCCGTTGAAGACCACATGTAATCGCGTAGTAAGACTATGCTCTCTCATAACTCCGTGATGAGGAAGATAGTAAGTTACCAGAGGTTCGGGTCTATTTTTCGGAACAATCTTCATGTGATTCAGTTTTTCGTACTTGTCGATGAAATCGGAATACAACCGCGAAAACTCGGAATTGGAAAAAAGTTTGCATGACAATTTCTTGATCAATTGAACGGCTTTGACTTTAGAGTCTCCCAATTTATTGATAGGCTCTTTGAGGGGTAACCTCACTACATAACGATTATGTTCCGTTCGAGAATGAGTAGATTTAAAATGTTCTTCACAAGTCTGTTCGTCGGTGGACTGAGAAGAAGTCTTGAAAGGAGCTATTTCATCAAGTTCCCAGAATCAATGCATTAGGCTGAAAAGATCACTTTCGATTGCTACGTGAAAGCTTTGAGAACTGTCAAGTAATGATTGAAAACTCGTTGGTCCAGAAATAATCCACCCGAGTTTTGTAGCCTGAGCCATTGGAGCGTTATTTGATCCCCTTCGTATACCGTTTTGAATGATTTGACCAAAGACATCGGCTCCTAGAATAATATCAATTGAACCGGGTACTAAATAATTCGGATCCGCCAACTAGATCCCGTCCAAATGTGACCAACCGTGATTTTTCAAGGAGACCGATGGAATTGTCGACGTGAGCTTCGGTAAAATATGCGCTGATATTGAACACTGAAAAGAAGAATTAAAATGAGGCTTTATGCTAAAGAAGGTCATACCTTTAGTTCGGTTAGACACGACACCTCCTATACCAATCAGTGGAATGTGAGAACGAGTACGTGGTAGCCATAGTCGTTGTACTAATCGTTCCGTAATTAATGACACCTCAGAGCCTTGGTCAATCAAAATTCGTGCGTTTGAAGAATCTCCGTGTTTGGACGTGATAGTAACCAGAGCGGTTGCCAGTAGAACATATGGCGTTTTGAGTTCACTTCCAAATGCAGAGTGTAAAACTTGAGGTTCCTTAGTTGTCTCCGTGTTGTCAGGCTTAGTTGTAGTCGGTTCGTTAGATTTTCCTGCTGCTAATGTCGCCGAACTGCTATTAGACTTTGTGTTTTCAAAATTACCACGATGAAGCATGGTATGATGCTTTCCAGCACACCTTTTACAACGTGTAGTTATACGACAAGCCGATGCCCGATGCGGGCCCAGACAGTTGAAACATAAGTTGTGTTTCTGTACAAGTGATACGCGTTGTTGAACCGTCTTGGAAGTATATTGCGAGCAACTGGCAGACCAATGACTTTCGGAACAAAACGAACACGATTTGACGGTCTTGTTTTTGCTTTGATAATGAGATTTAATACTACTTGGATTTAACTGAGAAACGTGCTTTCCCTTTCGCGATTCATGATCTTTCAGATTCATAAGTCGATTTCGGAAGAACTCTTCAAACTGTTTCCATGTCGGAAGTTCGTTAGAGGGACCCCGATGTAGATCCCACAGGTTTACGGTGTCAGAATCGAGTCGTTGTATGACCATAAAAATTAGAATATCGTCCCAATGATGAATCGGTCTTCTCAATGTGTCCAAGGTTCGATATGTCTCCATGACGCCAGTAAACAATTTCTCCATTTCTCCCGCTGTCGGCTTCGTCATTGGCTTTAAACTGAATAATGATGTTAACGCGGAATTGACTAACATCTCTTTATCTTCATAGAACAACACGAGAGCTTTCCAATCTTTTGAGAAGTTACCGCCAGTAAGCATGGTGTTTTTTAATAAGTTATATGCCGATCCCGTCAAACTAGTTTTTAATTATTGCAGTCTTTCGATGTTAGTTAGTGATGAATTATTTATGACTAAACTAGTGAGATCTTTGAAATACAGCCAGTCCGCGTGATTTCCATTGAATTTTGGAATGTCGTAGCGGGGGAATTGCGATCGATTGATAAATGCAACGGTATCGGAAGATGTTTTCGAAACGTTCCTTGAAGAGGACATTCTCGAAATGCTTCCATGATCTGATTGTGAATCCAAAACAGAATTGAACCGTTCTACAGACTCTAAATAACTTTCATTTGTGACGGAAAATAAATTATCCTTAAAATAAGAATGCCCCATTATACTTTTTTATCGCTATCATTCAACTGTTTAACAGCCAATGTAATGGCGTCATGCTTCACACAGAACTTTTCCCAATCATCCTTGAGAGCTGAGAGGCGTACGTTAATTCTTTGAATTAACACTTTCCATCCCATTCTTAACAAGATTATCATAGGATTGCCCTATGGTTTGCATAAGCGCGAGTTGTTGCTCAACATAATGCTCAGCGTGAGTTAACCTCATGATTCTCTCCTTTGTTCACTGCCTAAATCAAATCCGGCTCGAAGGACCACAAAATGTTATGTGTACGCTGGACTGTATTACGCTTAGAAAACTAGTCGAGAAAAAAAGGTACGGAGAAAGGACTGTACAAAGAATGCTAATGGCGGACAGAACGATAGGAGAGAATCATGTTTCTTTCATATATTCAATGTGGCAGTTAAACAATGACAGCGATAAACTGACATAAGAACGTATTGACAAATAAAAAGAATAGAATAAAAAAATTAGTAGCGTTTATCTGTTCAGGAAAATCCGTTGTACTCTGTGTGGAGTGTAGTTCCGATAAGCCGCCGTGAGATTCTCGTGTTGCACGTGTGACGACAATGTACCTTGCTTTGCTACGTCGTTCGTTGAATTCCGCTATCGAAGGTGACGCTAATTCAGGTGTGGTGTTGTCGCTTCTCTGATTAGAAATCCTTGCAACGGGCTAAGAGCCCCCAAACAACAGGCTAGCAGCCCCTAGATTTTTCTGTACGTACGTATCAGTGCGTTTCTCGAAGTTGGTAAAAGAAAGCCGCTGTTTTCGATGTGCTAACAGCACTCGACTATCTCGCCGAACTCTCTTAGCTCGGTTGTATAGCCACTGTTAACAACTCTCGTGTGTTGAAAGCACCCAAAACTACTTGATTCTCAATCAAGATCATATGCGTAAAGCACTGCGTAGCGACTGCGTTGGGCCAAGAAACACGTGCACTTCACTCGAACGTATACAAGACACAGGCGCAAGACCGTGCGCTTTTCTCGTAGTAGCGCCGGACGCGCGTAGGAATACATTGCGTAAGAGGGCGTGCGCGTTCTAGCCGACTTGCGTTACCATCCGAAAATGCGGCACTTTTTGAACATCTCCAAAAATGTGTACTAAATTTAAAAGGTTTCATGGCATAAACTAAAAATCGCACACAAATGCAGTTTACTGCTTTCAAAAGAGAGAATCTTTACCTTCAATTTGCTTTTTTGTTGAGCGTTGTACGATTTTTTTTCACCGAGTTATTCAACATTGAAGCAAAAAGGACCATTTTGCTTTAATGTCGAATAACTCGGTGAAAAAAAATCGTACAACGCTCAACAAAAAAGCAAATTAAAGGATTCACTCTTTCGAAAGCTGTAAACTGCATTTGCACTTGATTTTTAATTTGCGCCATGGAACTTGTCAAAGTTCGTAAAAAATTTTGAGATTCGTCAGGTCTCCTTTTCTATCCGTGTAATTCCATGAAAGATCAGTAGGATCGTTTTCTAAAGTACCGATTTGGAAAGTAAACATTTCAAACTGTAAAATGCTTTTTTGAACATCTCGATACGATCATTTTTGACGAAATTACACTCTCTTGAATTTTGGAAAGTAGAGTAAGTGATGCTTTAATTTTGTTGAGAAGTGTATAATATTTATATTGACAAAAATGCCTTTTAGCATTTTTACGTCTCGCTACCAGAAATCGCCCGAAATTCTCTTTCTACATTTCGGTAACGCAGCGAGACAAAAAACAGCACGGGAGAGAGGGGAGTGTGTCCGTGAGACAAACAAACTCGCTGCTCGAGCTCCGAGTCTGTTAGCTGGCAGTGAGACAAGGACGACCGAGATTGATGTCCGTCCTTGTCTAACTAACCTACTCGCATTCCTGCACATAGCACGGAACACAACCGTGGACATAGCACGGATCACCACCAAAAGATC
>NW_012026837.1:6847216-6847736 GCF_000956235.1 Wasmannia auropunctata | reverse complement strand
ATGTGTTTTTTAATAAAGTTGGCCCCTAGTATACCGTCATAGTCCATGGCTTCGTTATCTTTTACTACATAGAACGGATGTTTCACGGTGCTGTCTCGTAATTGAATCGTCACGTAGGCTCTTCCTATTGTTGTAATAGTATGACCCGTTATTCCAGTGAGTTTAATTTTCTCATCGTAAATCAAGGCGGTGTCCTTGAGCGTTTTTAATTTTAGGAGAGAAATTGTTGCGCCTGTGTCATAGAGAAAGTTTTGTAGCGGTACGCTTTCAATAATGCACGCGCGTTTGGCCCGCGCGCCGAGCCCGCGCGCGCCCGCCATGTGACGAGAGTGGTGCGCGGCGCCACCGCTAGGCGCCGCAGGCGCCACGACAAATCTCGTAAGGAAGAAACACCCACGCCCGGTATATGTATGACTCCGTGGGAGATCCTCAGCCTATTCCTCGCTTCAGGATAACGCGAGCTTACCTCGTAGGCCGTTATCCTGAAGCATTTTGAGTCCTTGTAACCTCGACAGAGCGA
>NW_012026837.1:6845284-6847108 GCF_000956235.1 Wasmannia auropunctata | reverse complement strand
CAGGACTCCGCGGTCGACCTGGCGTTCGTGGCTTCTGCGACGTCGTTGGAAGCGGGCTCAGAGGCGCCGGCGAAGAACGGGACCGGACGCAGCCGACGCTCATCTGCGTGGAGCGCGAGACTTGAGTGGTGACCGGCCGAGGTCGTGGGTCCGCCAACCTCCACCTTGTCACCCTCTCATCTGGCAGATCCACCAGAATAAGCCTCCACGGCAGGAACGACACTCCCGGATCCAAACGTCGTCCTTCGCAGATCTCGGGGGCCGATGGAGGAGGGCTCTGGTGTCGAGCGACGGGCGCCCTTGCGGCTGGGGGACGCTCAGGTCCCAGCCTCCACGACAGCTCCGGCTCGGGGTCCGACGGAGGAAGACTCCTGGGTAGAGCGGCGACGGGCGTTCCTGCGGCCGGGGGACGGTCCGGTCCCCGCTTCCTTGCCCGCGGGATGGTGGTGGTCGTCCTTCACCGGTGGCGCGAAATTCGCCCGGGTGGGCAGAGGAAAGGAGGCAGAGGCCCTAGCGGAAGCTTTGGATCGGAAGGCCGGGACTCCCGCTTCCTTCCGATCACAAAGAGCCGAGCTCGCTCTGTCGAGGGTACAAGGACTCAAAATGCTTCAGGATAACGGCCTACGAAGTAAGCTCGCATTATCCTGAAGCAAAGAACAGGCTGAGGACCTCCCACGGAGTCATACATATAGCGGGCATGGGTGTTTCTTCCTTACGAGATTTGTCGTGGCGCCTGCGGCGCCTAGCGGCGGCGCCGCGCACCACTCTCGTCACATGGCGGGCGCGCGCGGGCTCGGCGCGCGGGCCAAACGCGCGTGCATTAATGTAAGCGTATATATATATATATATATATTGTCAATATATTGTTTATCTATATTTGTCAAAATTATACATTATATTTAAAAAATAAAGAAATAAAATATAATCATATAAATAAAAAATAGAATTATTCAATATAATAATTATTTAATGAAAAATTTTATATTTTAATAATAAAATATAAACGTATTACTTACTTTCAAAGGCCTTAATATAGTTTTCTAATTTTAGATCGGTTAAAATATTTTTCAATTGTTCTTCTTTTATAGATAAAAGTTGGAAAAATTTTTTTATTATTATAAAATAAAAAACAAAAATAAAACTATTTGTCATTTTTTAATATAAAAAACATGATGTAAAAAAATGGTTTTTGCTTGCCGAAGTGCCGATATGTGTATGATTAAATTTGTTAAAATATAAAAATCATACATCAATGACTAATTGTAATAATGTCACGCATAAACACACATAATTTTATGACAGATATATTTTATGAAAAAATTTTTTACTACTTTTACTTATTCTGGGCATTTCTTTTCGATTGATCTCTACCCAGAAAAAAACTTTCTTTGACTCAAAGAATTATTTACTTAGAATAGTCCAACCAGATATTTCTTTGCATTTAAGAAAATTTATTAAATCTAAAGAAATTTTTCTTTACACAGAAATATTTGGCTGGACTATTTTAACTAAATAATTGTTTAATTAAAGATAATTGTTAAATTAAAGAAATTTTTTCTCTGTGTATACAGGGTGATTCAGAATAAGTATAGTGTCCTTAAACATACATATTCCTGACCGTATTCTGAGACGATTTTTCCTTTGGCAAAAATTTGTGCGGATCTTAGTTTTCAAGTTATAAAGAGAAATAGTTAGCAAATTACGGGCCGCGTACGGAAGGTAGACAGGGACGGCGCAACTTACTGTCCGACGGCAGGCGGTACGCGAGACCCTCGCGACGATCAGCTGACTACACGCGCGCATAAACATGCGTTTACATTTTCT
>NW_012026837.1:6843778-6845234 GCF_000956235.1 Wasmannia auropunctata | reverse complement strand
AACAATTTGGCAGTTTGTTGGTACAAAATGATACCAGCCGGAACTACGAATTACATGTGCAAACAATGTTGGGTTCATAAAATTAGGCTTGGATGCCTAATAAAAAAGCTGTACGTTCGTGAAAATTTGTTACGATGTGTGCGTGAGATATCGATATGGTAGTAAATATGAACACATCACTACACACTACTACATTAATATCGCACGCATACATACTCATAAATCGTCGATAAAACAGCGAATTTTTGGAGTTTGATCTCGGGTTTAGGATCCCCTTAACTTCACGAGGGTATTGATCGTTACTATTGGTTAAAAATTTTAGTTAGATGACGCACATCCGGCGCAAAATACATTTTGCAGCATCTTTTTGAAGTTCAACCAAACGAACAGCAAAAGCGAACGAGCAGTAAAACCGAAAGAGCCATATGTATGTCCATCGTGTGCAAGCCATATACGTGTTATAAATGTGATATAATAACAAAAGATAACTGATTGTGATACTACAGAAAAATATCACGAAAAATGGCATCGAATGAGATACGGAAACAATGATTAATTTATGAATAATTTATTTTTAATAAGTCGATCCTAATAGGTCTAATATGTATACGATTGAGGTCATAACCTCAATCGACATCGAAAACGTAATTAATGATAAACCACCAATTAATAACTTTTTAAACTTGCCTAATGACTATTATAAAGTGATCTTATAATTATTTAGAAAGTTATTCTTTATTAATAAATATAATAATAGGCTATGAATTAGGGCAGGGTTATTTTAATGCTTTGATATAAGATACATTAAAATGCAATTATACAATAAATATAATCGACTTGACATGTTTCTGAAATGATTTTAATTGAGATTGCAGTCAAACTAACAAGGTATTGGTATGACATAGACGTTATATACTATCTCCACTTGCTAAATATCTACAAAAAAAAAAGAAAATTAGCAACCTTGTAACTTAAAAGAATATTTATTTTATATTATATTATATTAACCTTAAACATATTGATAATCGTTGTCCTGCTTCAATTGGTTCACGAATCGCATACTGTCGAGTAACCTTTGGCGCTATTAATTGCAATAATTCTTCTAATTGTGTAGCACACATTTGAAAATAATTTCGAAAGCGCAAATCTTCTAATTTTAATATAGGTAAAGCCGTATAATAAAATCCATATCGTCGACGTTGTTGAAAAAATTCTGTTATCCAAGTACGTTTCTTTTTATAATGTCGTTTTTTCTCTGACATTTCTGTTGCCCAAACTGTAATTGCACCAACAGCTGCCGTAATCGCAATTTTTGTTCTTTTATGTTTTTGAACGATGTTGTACTGACATTCTCTATATATACCACTGATACAATTTTTAATTGTACGACATTATCAAACTTTTATTTCTATTTCGTCTCGTATAAGCGACACGCAGTGTCAACCTGCGGAACGGA
>NW_012026837.1:6843214-6843592 GCF_000956235.1 Wasmannia auropunctata | reverse complement strand
TTAGATCAATTTTTTAGTGAATTTATTACATTAATAATGAAATTTTTAATAATCGATTTAAAAAATTATGGTAGATATATATTATAACACTAAAAATTATTGTAGACACCATGTCGGCTTGTATTGGCACAATTTAATTATTATTTCTGATTTATTCATGGCATAATTGCTTTCAATTAAAATTTAAAATATTATGCTTGTCTGTTTTTCCACACATATATATTGTTAATTCATTCTTACAGTACATTATAAGTATTTATGTTCTTTTTATAAAAACAGTTACTGTTACAAACCGGTGGCAATAATGTAAAAGATTGTATTTACCGATGTCTACAAAAAACATTTACGAACGAGTGCGCTATGAAATGTTCGTGGAAG
>NW_012026837.1:6842311-6843106 GCF_000956235.1 Wasmannia auropunctata | reverse complement strand
TCCGTTATTGATCTTTCACTGTCTATCACTACGTATCGTTCGTCATATATATGTATTGTCACGAGCTCCCGTTAGTTACGCAACTCACACGAGCCCGGATCAAACAAGATTGCGAAATCTCGGGCGATTCCGCGGAGGGGAGGTGACAGTCCTCCGGAATTGTGTCCCTCCGGCGACCGACGAGGAGCGGCAACGCGAAAAGCTGGGCGCCAGACGTGTTCTCGGTCACGTCACTCGCGAAACTTCACGATTACCGAAATTCGTACACGCAACGATACTTGACCCGTAAACGCCGCTCCCGATGTCGATCGCACGAGGGCCGGCCGGCTCCGCCTAACGGCAGAGGGGCAGGGCGAGGAAAAAGGGCGATGGGATGGCGCGGGGCGGGCGAAAGAATTTGTACTCCAACCGATTAATAATAAGAAATTAATAACAGATTTATTGGCCGTTCGGAGCGACAATAAGAAACGGTGAAAAGAAAACGAAAGGAAAAGTAACACAGTGTAATAAGACGAATACGGACGCGACGCGACGGGTACAACGCTAATAAGCGCGGATAATCCGGCGGCACGACGACTTCCCGCGTACAAAAGAAAGAGACAAGCGATAGACTGGAAATTCGGCCGGAAACGAAAAGAAACGCATTAAAAATTAGTCGGCGCGATTATACAATAACGGACGGGGCTCGGTACGACGCGAGTACCGAGGTCTAACGACCACAATTGTTTCCGCGAAAATCGATCGTGAATCTACGCGCCCGAGACATGTACGAAAACGAAATGGACCGAAAATTGA
>NW_012026837.1:6841093-6841447 GCF_000956235.1 Wasmannia auropunctata | reverse complement strand
CCAAAATAATTAATATACAAACAAAATAAAAATAGATGCAAAAATTAGCAAACGACTAGCGAATCGAATGGCGTATTCGAATGGCGTATTCGAAATTATTGAAATCGTTAGGTTGGATCCTCATACAGACACTGGCGCTTTGACGAACATGATTGGCAGAAAACGATTAGTGTGGGTAAATAGTAAGAGAATTCTCTCGCTATTTACCCCCACTAATCGTTTTCCGTCAATCACGTTCGGTGTCAAAGCGCCAGTGTCTGTATGAGGATCCAGCCTAATGATTTCAATAATTTCGAATACGCCATTCGAATACGCCATTCGATTCGCTAGTCGTTTGCTAATTTTTGCATCTAT
>NW_012026837.1:6834475-6840985 GCF_000956235.1 Wasmannia auropunctata | reverse complement strand
GTTTCGCACAAATTTTTGTCAAAGGAAAAATCATCTCAGAATATGGTCAGAAATACGTATGTTTAAGGACACTATACTTATTCTGAATCACCCTGTATAATCAATTCAATTATTTCGCAACAACATCGTTTTGTTAATCTTTTCTTTATTTATATCAGTATTAATGTAAGCTAACGCTGAACTGGGCACGATTCACAATTCGTAAAGATTTGTTGAAGATTCGTGATAATTCATTGTCCGCTCTAAATCTTCCACATTTGTTTGCGAATCACAATTTGTCCTTCGTAATTATATAATATTGTGCATAACGTATCGGTCAATTTTTTCTTTACTAATATTCACGAACTTCATATGAATCACGAAATGCGAATTGTGATTACGCGCTGATATAGTCTAGCATTAGCTTTGTAAGATTAGAGCGAGGGAGTGCGAAATGTCCCTCCGCCGTGCGTATGCGCGCGCATTAACTCCTTGCTTGTGATTGGATGAGATCGAGGAAGAAGAAGAAAGTAGTTGCGTAGCGTGCGCTAAGAGTTGTCGTGATTCCGTTCCGAGCTACCACAGAGAAAGGATCGCGCCGGTCGAACAGTCTCGATCGTCTATGATTCCCTTACCAGAATTGATCTTTGAGAATAGCGTTGAGGATTTCGCTTTACTAGATACGCCTTTTGGCGTATGAGTCTCGAGTATATTATTATATAATTGAGTCTATCGGTGTCGGCCCCACACCATCCTGACAGATAGAACGGAATCCATTGAATCTCTGTGCATTAAAAACAAAGTGAAAATCAAAGAAGCCATTTTTGATCGTCTGGCCTTACGGCCTTATAGTCTCGTGGCACGTGGAAAACCTTAGTCGCCGATGTTAACGCACATTTTTGCGGATGCCAAAGGAAGCCTCCCTCTGAATGTTAAGGATTTACCCATCCACCACGAACATAACAGACACATTCTGCCTTATTCTATGGTCATTTTGACACGAGGAAATAAAGAGAACTTTCTGGAATTCTCGGCCGGTTGGATAGGCTTGCCTCTGGGACGGGACGAGGGTGAGTCGATCTAACTCAGCTCATTCTTTGATTCATTATATTTTTCATTTTTTTCCCCTTATTTTCTGGATTGATTTAACGCGGATGATGCCCTGCAGCTCATATTTGTCTCTTTCTTTACACTTCTCAATTATTTGTGATTTAATTTTTATTTTTCTACTTACGTTATAATTTCTCTTTATATATGCATTTACAATTTTCGCTTACTTGATTGTACTGTAATGGAATTAATGTATTATCATTACTACAATATCATATTTACTCTCTTATAAATTGTGAAATTTACAACTGAATTTTCTGTATAAGATATGTCACTCCCCCCCATCTTATGATTTGTTATTTCTTTCATTGTCTATTATTTTACAAATTTTTCTACTTATACTCACCACATGGTATTATATCGAAATAGATTTAATGTGATACTATTACTGTTATAACCAGTTCTTCACAAGTTTGCTAAAGCTAACTGGAAGCCCTGTATTAAATATATTACTTTTCTTACTCGTTATCTATATATTGTTTTTACATATGTATAACTTTAAGTGTAAGCTCGCTTCATTATTTCAATGCTTAGCAAGATATATATTACCACTTACTTTAGTACTATCTAACAATATTCCATCTCTAGTCTGATTCTTCTCCACCTATCGGAGATAATGTGTTAAGTTTATTATAATAATTTAATTTCTCAAGCTTAATTATAAATAGTCTTAAGACTCGTATGTTATTTTTCACTTGAAATTTGTTAGTTATTTGCGAATCAGTTTATCTTCATTACTTATTCCACTCAACGAATTTAATGTGTTATTTATTTATTAAGCAAATTATATTTTCTCTTAAGCTTTATTGGCTCTACTTATTTTCATAACTTATATACTAGTATTATAGTGTTATTGGTTCTTATATATTATATGCTTACTCCCTTACGAGATTCATAATTTGTCATACTTGACTCTTCTGTTGACATTCCCCTTATAGTATTATATTATAGACTTTTTCCCTTATTTGTTATTCTCTTTATTGTACCAGCATATAAGCGATGTGTTACATGTTGTTTATTTAGAATTCCTTCAGGAGCTTTTGCACTGCCTCCCTACGGTGGGGGAGGTTGTTTACGTGCTCCTCGGCCTTTGGAATGCCTTCTTGATGGCTGTTTGCTCTTGCCTTGTTTTTCGACTTGATTTATTTCCATTTTGCCTTTTTTCTTTTTTTTTAGAAAATTATTTTATAATATTATAATATAATAAGTATAATATAATTATAATATAATAAGTATATAATAAGTAATAATTCACAAACGTATATATATTATATTACGATTGATTGTCAATATAATCAATATAAAAATAAGATATAGTCAATATAAAAGTTTTATGTACTACAAGATATAAAATATATAATTATATACATATAATTATACAAAATTATATGCAAATGTCCATACATATCTATATATGTTTCTTTTCTTTGTAAAATTGTTTGGTACAAAAAAATAATAATAATAAAAAGAAAACATAAAAAATAATTAAAGGAATTTTTCATTGTTTTTTTAATAAAAAATAAAGTTTTAAGAAATGAGAAAAATTGTTATATATCAATTATATGTATATCATGTTTTTATATATAATAATATATGTATATTTTAAATCATTTATATATATAATTATATAAGAGCAATTTTTCTCATTTCTTCAAACTTAATTTTATGTAAAAAAAAACTATGTAAAAATTATCCTTTTAATTATTTTTTGTATTAAAGAATAATTTTACAAAAAAAAGAAGCATATATAAATATATATGGATATATTATACATATAATTATATATAATTATACATAATTATATATGTTTATATCTTTGATCTTGTATTAAAAATTTTTTACCAGGTATGCAAGTTACAGTCAGTAAGTTAAATTGTATACATCATACATATATCTATGTATATCCCAGTGAGAAATGGTTTTTAATTCGATATCGAATTGATGTCGAAATCATCATATCGACGTCAATTCGATATCGATTCGACATCAAATTGGCGATCATTTCTCACTGGGATATATATGTATGTACATATGTATATGTGTACTTGCATACCTGATAAAAATTGATTATTACAAGATTGCAGAAGATAAAGAAGAGCGAAATATTCAGTCATGCTAATGTATACTTTTCACTTATTAGCGGGAATTATCTCCACAGTTTGCTCAACATTTTTTGATCCTTTTCTTGCATCATTAGTTAGAGTTTGTATTCTTTGTACATTTTGCATTTCGGGCTCAATTTTCTAGTGATCTTCTACACTTCTGAAACACAAATTAAATTCGTTCATTAGTTGTCATTAATAAATTATATAATTCAAATAATATACTTACGCATTGTCGCGTTTTCTTTTACAATTTTGTCTTGGCAAAGTTGCAGCTGTGTCGGTGTGGTTTAATACTTGCATATCTTGGTCTTGAATGCAATCTAACGTAGTTATCCTCTTCTCAATGTCGAATTCTCCTGATCTACAATTAAAGATAACATTAACCTTTAAACTACCACATCCCAAAAAATCACACTAACCACAATGTCGATCTGACAGGGCGCTATTATGCTCTCGCTAATTTTATAAGTTATGTATAATAAAAATATATGTTTTCTGAATATTTGTGATGGGAAAAAAAACTATGTTTTAATGTGAGGGTTAACAAAAAATTTCGTATAAAATGGAAATCAGATATATTTAAATGGTGACAAATAAGAAAATGGTTGACAAGTAACGTTTCAATAGCGGTCTGTGAGACCGATATAGTGGTTAGGATATAATAAATTATACTTACATAATATTTTCATTCAAAACATTCTTTAGATTTTTAAATAGTTTTAAGAGGATGCTGAAAGGTCGGGAATTACCGACATTTGCATTCTAATGGATAACACCGAAACGATTGAACGGATTTAAAAACACTTTTACAGGATTGAAATAGACATAAAATATTATCGCGCTAGATATATATGAATAGTAAAAATGAAAAAATATTCAAAATTTACTTTTTTTGGGGTACATAACCTATCACCTGACGTAAACATTTTATTGATACAAAAGTTCTGCAGCTCATATGCTACAAAAAAAGTCCTAGCGCGCAATCGGATTACTTGCACGAATAATACAAAACCTTTAGAGCTACGATTGGAAGCATAGAAAAAAAGTTGTTCATTAGAATGCAATTGTGGTAATTCGTACTCTCGGCTAAAGTAAAGACAACAAAAATTACGTCTGGTAGTAAGTGCCGGATTTTCCAAGAGATGGACTTCAATAAGTTAAATAAGGACATTCCACGTGTTTGAGTGAGACCAGAAGATATTGTAAGAAGTTCATTTAAAGATACCACTGACACTGAAAAGTCTGCTTTATCGATCTTGTACAAATTTGGCCGACCTTTTAGCATCCTCTTAAGGATATTGAAAGTACTTTTAATATATCATTTAAGTTTGTTATATTTGTTCATTGAAATTCTTAGTTCTGTAAAAATAGTAATAAAATGTTATACAATTTAAAAAGATATATTATTCATTTATGGTTTTCTACACATTATTTACTAATATAAATGACGTGTAGAATTATTTATTAAAAGTTATCTATCTCTATACTTATACATACTTTTTCATATGCGTGCCAATTTTATTACATATATCTTTTATTTCTTCAATAAACGTAACCATTTGTTTTTTCTGATTATCTATGTGCTTGTCTTCTGTAACCATCTTTTCCAACTGTTCTCTGTAATTCAAATTTTTTATATTTTGAATACACAAATTTTAATTAGAGAATCTAGCTTCTCTCATTCTTTTTATAACAGTTTAATTTTATATTCTTAATTTATACATAATCTTTTAATTTATATAAAATTCTTAATAAAATCGAGATAAAAAACTCGGCAAAAGTAGTAACAGCTAGATCAAGCGACGGGATAAATAATTATGGTAATTACTTATTAAAATAATTGGACTTCCGTTTCCGGTGCGGTAGAAGTGACACGTGGGGAGTGAGTGCAGAATTGAGAAAGTTATTAAGGAAAATAAGAAGGGGTGGTAGAGACGAGAGTGAGTGGAGGAGAGAGTGAAGGAGCGAATGAGTGAGTGGGTGTGAAAGGGCCACAGGGTGGTGAAAGGGTCAGGAGAGAGAAAGGGAAATATCTGAGGTGTGATAGAGCGAGAAACGAACAGGGAGTATAGAGAGTATAGAGGGGTAGGGTAGTGGGAAAAGTGGGGCAAAGAGTAGAGAGAGGAAAGAAGGAGCAAGTAGTGAGTGGAAGGTAAAGAAGGTAGAGGGCGCAGAATGGATGAGAAATTGGGATTGGCAAAGAAGGTGGCAGGGAGAATGATTGACAAAGGAAGGCGCGGGAGTTACGGAAATGTAGAAGAGTACATGATAAAGAGGAAGAGGGGAGAGGTAGGGGCGGAGGAGAAAGAGGAAGAGAATGTAGATATATTTAAGAGGTGTAAGAAAACGGTAAGATCGCCGAGGAGGGGGGAGGGAAAGGAGGAGAGAAAGCAGGAAGAGATGGAAAAGAGGGGTGGGTGTGAACAGAAGGAGAGGAAGGACGAGAGGGAGCAGGGAGGGGAAGAAGAGAAAAAGAAGGGATGGAAAGAAGAGATGGAGGAGGTAATGAGAGCAATGAGAGGTGTCGCGAGGCCGATGCCCTCGCAACAATCAGCATTTTAAGAATCAATTAATAAGCATAATAAGAATCAATTAATTTCGAGCCGGCTAGGCATTCGGCGTAAAATAAGCAATATTGTTGTATTAAAAAATTACAATAAATTAAAGGACGTTGACCGCGACGTACCGAGAACGCGCAATGCAATTATCGAAATGCTGAGCGCTGACGCGGCAACGCGTAGCAATAAGTACGCGCAACGACAAGCCGCGGGCGGTCAGTCCTTAAGTCCGTCATATTCACGCTCGAGCACGACGTTCGGGTCGTGACAATTATTCTGTGTGTAGTAATAAAGGGTGAAGGTGTTAAACAAAATAAAGTCTAATAAAGTGTAATAAAGTGAAATAAAGAAATTATATTGTCGTGAAAGTTTACATCAATCGGAGTTATTTCATCGTAAATCGAAGTCCCGTTCCCCCGCGGAGTCGGATCCTCTTATTGTGCCCCTCACACCCCCGGGCACAACAGAGGGATGACGGATTGGAGAAAGTAATTTAGACAGATGAGAGAAGAAGTGAAAGAGAGCATTAGAGAGCAGGGAAGGGAATTGAGGGGAGATCTGGAGGAAATAAAGAAAGAATTCAGGGAACAGGAGAGGTGATGGAGAGAAGAAAGAGAGGAGATGAGGGAATGCATTGTGGGTTTGGAGAAAAGAGTGGAGGAATTAGAAAGAGAAAAGGAGGGAAACACAGGAGTTAAGGTAGACGGAAGGGAAAGAGGAAGGGAAATGGAGGAGAGATTGAAGATCGGAAGAGCACA
>NW_012026837.1:6825702-6834425 GCF_000956235.1 Wasmannia auropunctata | reverse complement strand
GTGACTCTTGTTACGTTTTTCTAAATACCATCATTGTATAAATTTATAAATACGTGGGTTACGTGTGTATTATTATAAAAAAGAAATATGTAAGTAATAAAAATATCTACTTGCAACAGACTCTCCTCGAGTCTTTTGACCCGACCTTTTTTAACAATCCGCAGTTTATACGGGACTTAATCGTTATCGGAGCATGAGCTAATTTTTTCACGATTTATGATAAGTGAAGGTCGCTTAATTTAGCAATATTAACAGCCTACTTTATTATAGCTGCTTGCCTAACAATTAATAAAATAAATAGAATAAAAAAAAAGAAAAAGAAAATTTAAATTAAACTTATCATAAATTAAAAAGATATATTAAATACATTATAATTATATTTATAAAACTTATATTAATTATACTTACAAATGTACTGATTTAAATAATCAGGAATATCAATTCAATTATAGAGACATGTTTCATCTGTATGTTGTTTTTTATGTTGAATTCGCCAAGACTATTTATTATAGTATTCCAACGAATTATTAATTCAAATAGCAAAGTGCCATGATTGAAATCAGATATTTTGGGAATTTTTGCCTTAACTCCGTCTATATGAATAATCTGAAAAATATAATATGTAATTAGATAAATATAAAAAAAATATTTTAAAAAATATAAAATGTAATTATAAGAAATAATTTTAAATTAATTATTTTAATTCAAAAACAGCTATTTTATATTAAATATAATAAAAATATTTTAAAAATATATATAAATACAGACATTAAAGTATAAATGAGTAAAAATAACTTATAAATAATATATATTATAAGTTAAACAAAATATAAAATATTACTCCGTTAGGTTGCAAATGATGTTTTACTCTCTCTGCTTCCTCATTCCAAGCCACCATTTGTATCCTGTGATAACTATTATTATTCAAAAGAAACTTTAATAAAGTGTAATGTTGTGCCTTTCCAACAATTTTAGGACCGTAAATTTCGTCGACAAATCCAACAACCTCGCTAAAATAATGTTTTTTAATATTATATTGAAACAAATTTAATTTTTACTATTTTATTAAAATTATATAAAATTAAAAATATAAAAACTTACACGGTTAAATTTTCAACTTGAATGGTCTTCAATATCTCATCGGATGCAAAATTAATAATCTCCCACTCATTGTTTTTATTAAGTACTGTGACTTCTCGTGCACTTGCAGGTATGCTAAAAAGATTAAAAATATCTTATTAATATTAAGTATAAATATAAAATTTTACAATATTATGAAATATGATTTCATGTAAAAATAAAAATAAAAAATTATTAAATAAATACTATTCATAAATAATATTTACTTTTCTGCAGATTGACTCGTTGATGGATTTAGATTAATCATATCTTTTTTTGTTTCTGAAATAGATACTACAGAGATTTTATTTTTTAATTTCAAATTAGTTTTATCTGAAATTAATTAATAAATAATATTATATTTATTATTTAATGACATTTATTAAATATATAAAATACATATACATACCCAGATAGCCAAATGAAATCAAGATGCTATAATGTTGCTGTCAACCGTTGCAGCAATAGATTTCGGGGACAAACTAGGGACAAGGTGCTTTCTCATTATGTGTGAAATCTTGCTCTCATGTGAATTCTAGTTTTGATTATAATAAATTTATAGCATCTTGATGACATCCTTTTGTTATACGCAACGAATGTACGTATGATAGCAACATGATGGCAATTATTTTCATCCGTTTGCTATCTGCGTCTAACAGCATATTGACGGCAACTTGATGGCAACATGACAGCAATATGTCATCATGGTGTGATATACCGTAATAAACAGCATGTTGATAGCAACTAATGGCAACATTTGCAAAAATATAAAAGCATTTGTATATTTGAAAAACATATCCGATCTCTCTTATATATTTACATAAAAATTCCGTTTTAGAACAAAAATCGCATATATCGTATTGTAAATTTAATTTCAAAACAATACCAAGCTTATTTGCTGCAAAGCCATGATGCGTATAATCGATCATTTTATTCTTTAACATTGAACAAGGATAAGATACATTATGCGTGTTATGTAAAATAAAAAAATAAAATAAAATAAAACTATCGATAATAATCGATAGACTATCGATATTTCTCCATCTCTATTTCTATGTATTTCTATAAATTTTTTTAAAAGTATTCTTGATTTATAAGTTGCATACAAAGTTAAAAATATGACAGATATTGTACTTAAAAATAATATTTTATATAAGTACATTCGGAATAAAGATAATAAAAGAAAGTCACATCTTGAAGCAATAATGGAGCATAAAAGAAGATAATAATTACAATAAAACGCAACTTTTTCAGATTAAAAAACATAACTAATAGTTTTATTTCTAAATATGCCAAATATTGGTCAAATGCAAATCGAACACAAAAAAACTTTGTATTAAAATACACGCGGTTTAAAGCGGTGGAAAGCAAAATTAAAATAACATTTAAAAAAATACATCTTAGATCCGTAAATTTTACTCTCAATAATAGTTCATCATCCGGCAATGCAGGAAATCGTGATCGTGGACGTCCACGCAAATCATACAAAGCTTGTAGTAGCAAGACCAAAAAAAGACGGGCACATGAACTTCGTGGTAAGTACAGCCAAGAATTGTTGCGTACAGCTGTTGCGTCCAACAATAAAATACGCTCTAAATATTCGCTACCAAATGATGAACAAAATGAAGAAATATTTAAATATAAGGTTTTGGCAATGTATATGGACTTAAGTCTCTCAAGAAGAAAATATGAATTGCTTCGAATTTATAATGGACGCTTATTCGGAAATAAACTTTATCCCTCTTATGCAAAAATTCAAGCTGTCAAAAAAATATGTACCCTACAAATATAACTGTTACTGACAATGATGCTAAAGTAAAATTGCAATCCCTCCTAGACCACACAACATCACAAATCATAAAATCACTACCAAACCAACATTTCTTAACATGGACACTAAAGAGTTAATTTTACATGGAAAGTGGGGAATAAATGGTGCTGACCAACAAAATTTTGAACAAAACATCAACAAATAACGACAGCGATACAGAAGTTATGTTTGACAGTGCAGTATTAATGTTATGTTATATGCCGTTAACATTGACAGATAATCACGATAATAGTCGTATATTATGGAAAAATGATAGACCATCATCTATAAAATTTTGTAGATCATTTGAATTTAAATTTGCCAAAGAAACACTATCCAATACTTTGGAGGTTTACAATTTCTATATAAATGAAATTAATAGACTGCAGCCCTCAGTAGAAAATAAATCCGATAGATTTTTCAAAATCACTCACACTTTATATTGTACCATGATTGACGGAAAAGTGTGTAATGTGTTGACGGGCCAGAAATCGACGACATCCTGCAATATTTGTGGAGTAAGCCCAAAATATATAAATAATTTGCAGTACATAAAAGAGTTAAAAATTAATGAAGAACATTATAAGTTTGGTTTATCCACTCTTCATTGCTGGATATGATTTATAGAATGTTTGTTACACATTTCGTATAATCTAGATTTTAAGGAGGGTTGTGCTAGAGGGTGTAATAAAATTTTACAAAAAAATAAAAAGAAACAATTTTAAGAAACAAGTTCATGGTTTAAAATCGCAATTATCTGTAACGGTAGATGTTGTGAAACAAGGACACGGTACTAGTAATGATGACAATACTGCTAGACAATTTTTTTCGAATCCTGCGATTATTTGTAATGTACTTGGAATTGATCAGACACTCATAGAGAGGTTTGGAAATATCTTACATGTAATGACAAGTGGTTTTGCAGTAGATTTGGAAAAATTTGAAATATATACCGAAGGAACTCCGGAATTGTTTATTAATTTATATGGGTGGTACAGAATGTCGCCCTCTGTACATAAAGTGCTACTACATGAAAGTGATATTATGCGAAAGTTGATTCTACCAGAGAGGATCCTGAGCAGTCATGCCCGCGATTTAACTGCGAAGGCGATTGAGCTGGTTTCAACGCCTCTGGAAAGTGGACATTAAACTACCAATTAGAGAGACCAATGAGAAGCACGCGTTGGACAGAAAACGTGCTTCTCATTGGTCTCTCTAATTGGTAGTTTAATGTCCACTTTCCAGAGGCGTTGAAACCAGCTCAATCGCCTTTGCAGCTAAATCGCGGGCATGACCGCTCTCAGTATCCTCTCTGGTTCTACCTAGGGATGTTCGATATTTTTGATCGTATCGATAATCCAATCGATACTATATCAAAACTTATATCGATTCATGTAAAATCGAACTAAAAGTATTGATAGTACAAATATCGATATAAAGTATCGAAATTTTGAACAGATTGAATTCTGTATTAACAATTATCTTCTGGTGGTTTATTTCCCACATTTCGTATGAACACATTAAAGGATTATCATCCAAACCAACAGTTACTTGATTTAAATAGTGCTGCAAATCAGTCAGCATTTCATCTTGTCTATCATTGTTAGTTATTCAAACTGTATCCACTAACTTATTGTGGTGTGGCCATAAATTAGCAGATAACAAATTACTTTCTACTGGTGGTTCATTTTCCAGATTTTCTACGTTTTCCATATTTTTCTCGATTTCTTGTAATTTAATATTATTTATCATTCTGGAAATTTTATGAAGTGCCTGAAAACAAGCCAATGCATTATTAAAATGGAGTCGTTTAAAGCGCGAATCAAAAATTGTTGCAATTGCTAATGGGGTAACAAATTCAATTTGATAAAAATGTTTGTTTAAATTATTTATAAGACTTTCTTTTAAACGTATAGATGCTTCCGTTATTAGTATTGAATCCAGAGTTTTAATGTTATTATTTAAGCAATTTACGAGAAGAATAACTTTATTCGCAGTTACGTTTCGCCGCAAATATCTTTTGTTGCAACTTCAAGCGGTCTTAGTATTAAAACTATTTCTTTAGCTGATTGTAAATCGGACGCAGATAATATAGGTGGAACTTTCGGATATTTTAATAAAATCGAACTTATTCACTTGACAATGTAATAATACGCTCTAACATATAATATGTTGAATTCCATCTAATTGCGACGCTCTGTATCAATTTCAGATTTTCATATTTTCTTAATTCATTAGCAGCAGCTACAGAATGTTTAAAGAAAGTGACCAGTGATTTTACTTTCTCACACAAAGTTTTAATTTTTTCAGTACCATCGATAATTTGCATCGCAACTAGATTAAGAGTATGTGCAAAACATGGCAAATGCTTCCCGGCTCCAAAAAACTGAGTTACGGCTTTAACATATTTGCATCATTATCCGTTACAGTTGCTGTAACATTGTCGTTTTTTATTTCCCATTCACGGCATATTTTCAAAAGCAGCATGCCGCTCCGTTAGTTCTGTTATACCAATTGTAACGGATTTTATGGTACTTTCTAAAACATAATGACCGGTCATGCCTAAATAACTTTTTGTATTTAGTGTGTCAGTTTACATGTCTGCGGTCAAAGTAATATTCTCTACTGTTAATAATTGTTTTTTTATCACCGTGGATAAAATAGTGTACTTTTCTTCTATGAGAGTTGTTATAGTCTTCCTACCTGGCATCTTGTACAATGATACGATAACCTGCATCAAATTTCGAAAACCTTCTTTCTCCACTGTTTTGAAAACAAATTATCCTTTGTTATCATAAATAGTATACTATTCGTGATCTTCCCTACTTTTGAAACCACCATCTAAAAACATAGAATTAATAAGTACAAAAATATATAAATCTACGTAATGCTATGATTTTCTTGTTATTATATAAACAATGATATACTAAATTAAAAGCTTTTCACATAATTCAAATATACCTTTAAAAGATTTTAGCTCCCGTAATGTTGCGCTTATATTTGGCTGCATCAATCGTTTTTTTTCTTGTTTCGTTTAATGATCCTGATTGATCTGAAGTAGGTGTGGTTGTTATTTGATTGGTGGATGAGTTACACTTAGAGTTTGATGTCGATGG
This sequence comes from Wasmannia auropunctata, assembly GCF_000956235.1. Taxonomy (NCBI): domain Eukaryota; kingdom Metazoa; phylum Arthropoda; class Insecta; order Hymenoptera; family Formicidae; genus Wasmannia; species Wasmannia auropunctata. Next base: position 6,828,380 of record NW_012026837.1, on the reverse strand, counting down.
CATTGGTGATTCTATATTACGCGGCGATTCCATATCATACTGCTGATCGAGTGCATCTATATCTATGTCTGCAGTGTCTAAACTATTCTAATTAAATTTAAAATAAATGAAATTAAAGAAAATTATTAAAAATTAAAATATTACATTAATATTAAATAAATGTAAATTTTACTTGGTTCAGCATTTTTTTTATCTCCATTCTTATTTGAACTCGAAGAATGTTTCCTTTGTAAATGATAGTTCAGATTTGTTATATTCCCACACAAAAAAAATTGCTGTGGATATTACAACAATATTCTCTATGTTTGGAAAAGAAATGCATGTGAATTTATGTTATATTGATGTTACATGGCATTCATCTGTTAACGTATGCTCAGTACGGTTATCACAATCGTAGTGCTTAGGATAAATAATATTCGGTTAGAATATCTTCATATATGTGGTTGCCTCAACCGAAGCATTATTGTTATCTCTCTAGTATGGTCTGTACAACAAATAGTATGATTGAGATATATATGATATAGTTGCACGTTACAACATTGAGGCTGAGAGTTCAGTTAACTATATAAATCACTTCCAAAGTATTTTAGTTCTTATAACTCTTTTAAATTGATGGGCGAAAATTATCACAATTATTAGGTTGTGGCAACAATTTTTTTTCCGTGCACCACAGTAGCTATTACAGGCGGGTTCTGGACCAGGAGCTCCGAGGGGAGTAAGGGGCAGGGGGGTCCGCGGGGGGTCCGCGGGGAGGGGGAAGCCGCGGAAAGTCGCTCGCTCAGCTGGCCTGACCGCGGGGACGAGGTCGTGGGTGCGGGATGCGCGGGGAAGAGGGAACCGCGTTGAAGGTGTGGGATGCGCGGGGAGAGGGGAACAGCGTCGTAGGTCCGCGGGAAGAGGGGAACCGCGTCGATGATGTGGGTATCGCGGGGAAGAGGGGAACCGCGCTCGCGCTCGCCGCCGCGTTCGCCGCCGCCGCCGTTGCGCATGGGCCCCACCCCGCGCTTATCGCTCGCGGACCCACCCCACCGTCCCATCCGTTATCGCACGTTCGCGAAGAGAAAGAGGGGAAGAAAAAGAATATTTTTATGATTGAAATTAAAAATATGTTTATTTTAAAATTTATGTATTATATGATCATGTGAAAAAATAACTAATATATTGGATATTATTATATATTCTGCGCAAATACGCTGCAATCTGTCGCCATCTGCAACAGACAAAAGGAGCCAAATATTTAAAAATTGTAGAAAGAAGAAAGAAGGAAGATAGCTATTTAAAAAATACTTACATTAGTTGTCGTAAGCAACTGTTCTCTCACGCGAGCTCGCCTCCTCTCGCGAGCTCTCTTGCGGACTCCTCGCGCCGCTGTCCCTCGGCGCCTCCTCGCGCGGAGACGTCCTCGCGCCGTCGTCCCACGGCACCTCCATCTGTGGGTTCACCATCACCCACGGAGGCATCCTCACCCTCGCTTCGTTGTCGTCGTAGTCATCGTATTCATCATCAGAGCTACTCAGAAGGTCGCGCTAAAAGAAAAAAAACATTGTCTTTATCCGATAGTAAAAATATCGATTTTATCTGAGAGTAATTGCTTTTGTACTTACCAGGAATTGTCGACGCTCCTCAGCTTCCACCCTCTGACGTAGACCTGCCATCCATGCGTCTTCCTTCTCATCAATATCCATCATGAAACACTCCCAAATTTTCATATCAAAAACGCAAAGTGATTTTGCAGTCTGATGAATGAAGCAAAACGATAAATGTTCGTCAAAATTGTTATGGTCTTTTAATAATGTTTTATTTCCAATTTCGCGAGAACTTAATAATTTTGCCAACGATGGCATGCAAGAAGCAGGGTTCCGTCTGAATGGATGGAACGTGATAGACTGACACTAAAACTAAGCATACAGCCCGAGATTTTCGTACCCGACAAAGATAAAAATCAAATGCGCTAGCATTCAGACGCATGTTATAATTACTTCTACATCTCAATGTGCAAGTATCTAGATACATGTTATACTTACCACTACATCTCCATGTCGCGACAATGTTGTAAGGACAAAGCATCTAGATACTTACCACGACATATTAACATTGTCACATTTTCATACAACGGTAAACGATAACACATTGGTATAACTAGACACGGGGTCGCGAAAGGGGATTCCAGCGCGGGCCCCATTGCAATTTTCTTTCTCTCTTCCTCCCGCGGTATCTCCGTCCCACGCATTGCATTATTCTCGCGCGCGATGTAATTCGACAAAGAGATAAGGAACGAAAAAAATTTAACACATAATGTACATTTAACAGACTATATATTGTGACGCCGCAGTCCGCTGCGGCGAGGCAGCGTCCCGCCGCCGTCACAAGGCGCGGGTTCGCGCCCCTTTTGCCGGACCGACAGCCGCGTCGTTAAGAGCGAGACCGAGATCTCCGGGAGGCCCGAATTTAAATCGCGTATCGTTTATTGATTTTGTTGGAACCTCTTACATGTACCGCGGCACCTCACCGGACCAACGGAGCATGGGCCGAAGAGGCTCAAGGACAACGAAAGCAGCAGGGAGTTGGAGTACGGGCGACCGGGCGCCGGAGCAAAGGGGACACGCACCGGACACGCGGCGGGCAGGCGATCGAGCGCGCGAACGCGCGCAAGGATGCCCGAGCCGCCAGGGGCGCGA
>NW_012026837.1:6823879-6825652 GCF_000956235.1 Wasmannia auropunctata | reverse complement strand
TAAACCGATTTTTTTCTAAGGGGTGTTTCACCCCTTAAAAGCGCGAAGCAGCACGAATTTGCGGTAGCTTAATTTTTTGTTTTGTCTAGAGAATAACATATCAAAAGCTCATCGAAATCGGAGGCGGACACTTGGGTCCCTTTCCTTGTAAGATAATAAACATTATGAGTGGATAAATATGTCTATATATGTACATATGTACATTTACATGTTAATGAAATCGCCGTTATTCCTCAGAAAGCTCCGCCTGCGTGGCGGTGGAAGGGGGAAAGAAATTTTTAAAGAAAAGGACGGGAATTATATAAGGGAAGGGGGAGCTATGGAGAAATAGTGGAATCGAATCGTGAGGCCTGAGCCTAGCGACCACGGAACAAATTTCCTCGACACTGAAGTCATCCGGGCCTATGGTGTAGGTACCGGGTTTCAGCGGGGAAAATTGTTGAAGGAACTGTGATATTAAGGATTCAAAAGAATCATGCTCGCCATAATAATAATAGAGACGCAAACGAGGAGGGGGAAAGAGACAAGTTTAGCGCTCATTAGTTGAAAACGGCGAGGGCAATTAGAGACAAGTCGCGGAACAGACCACCGAGGGTCTCGAAGTGATTATTCACGTGAGGAGAAGGAGAAAAGAAAACTTACTTTTTGCTTGTGTGATGTCGGTTGTTCGCTACCCTTGGCTATGTCGCACAGTACTTCGGATCACTCGCGCATCTTTTCAATTAACTGAACTTGCGGGTAAAGATTCGCAGCGATGTCCAGTGAGGATGATGTTCCGAGAGCGGGTGCCGATCTAAGAGGCCTGAGAGATCTGAGATCTAAGCGGTCTGTGAGAGAGATCCGGAAAAGTTCCCGGTTTATATAGGAGATCTCAAGAGATGTGGGATGTCTCGAGTTGAAAGAATTAAAGTCTGATTGGCAAGGTGATATCGATGAAGTTATTCCTGATTCGTTAACCCTCACTTATTGTTAGTCTAGTTTGAAGTAATTCACTCCGCCCGTCTTACATTGTTAAGTCTTATAGCTATTGGTTGGAGGTGCTACAGATTTCGGTGAGACGCTACCATTTCAATTTTGGTTTGATTGGTCATCCATTGGGACTTCGTTCTAGCGCGATCCCGGAGTTTGGGGATGCCTACTTCTGCTTAACAAAAGCACTGTTTTTCTGGATTTCTATTAGTCATCGATTTCTCCTTTTATCGACCTTGAGGTCTTGAATTCCGGCTGGGGTTTTAATAGTATATAAATAGGGTTGAAAACAGATAAATCGCTTTTTTTCCGAGGAGATAATTTTCTTCTCTTACGGAATTTCAGAAATCTAGAATTTGTTTTGAGATTAAATTTTATTACATCAGTTCGTGAATCATTGTCCCTTGATTGAAGGTCAAATTTTATAGTTCTGGCGCGACTTCGGCTTCGGTATGTCTAGACAATATTTATTTTCTTATCTTGGAAGATATAGACCTCGGGCACATTTTGAAATCGGATTTTACTGCTGCGGATAAGATATGTATTGTGACGCCGCAGTCCGCTGCAGCGGAGCAGCGTCCCGCCGCCGTCACAAGGCGCGGGTTCGCGCCCCTTTTGCCGGACCGACAGCCGCGTCGTTAAGAGCGAGACCGAGATCTCCGGGAGGCCCGAGTTTAAATCGCGTATCGGTTATTGATTTTGTTGGAACCTCTTACATGTACCGCGGCACCTCACCGGACCAACGGAGCCTGGGCCGAGGAGACTCAAGGCCATCAACCGAGAAGGAGTTGGAGCGCGGGCGAA
>NW_012026837.1:6821984-6823829 GCF_000956235.1 Wasmannia auropunctata | reverse complement strand
CCGCACAAGTCGCGTTGCGGCCGTATTCGTCTTATCACACTGTGTTACTTTTTTCTTTTTTTCCACCGTTTCTTATTGCCGCTCCGAACGGCCAATAAATCTGTTATTAATTTCTTATTATTAATCGGTTGGAGTGCCAATTCTTTCGCCCGCCCCGCGCCATCCCATCGCCCTTTTTCCTCGCCCTGCCCCTCTGCCGTTAGGCGGAGCCGGCCGGCCCTCGTGCGATCGACATCGGGAGCGGCGTTTACGGGTCAAGTATCGTTGCGCGTAAAGATTTCGGTAATCGTGAAGTGTCGCGAGTGACGTGACCGAGAACACGTCTGGCGCCCAGCTTTTCGCGTTGCCGCTCCTCGTCGGTCGCCAGAGGGACACAATTCCGGAGGGCTGTCACCTCCCCTCCGCGGAATCGCCCGAGATTTCGCAAGCTTGTTTGATCCGTGCTCGCGCGAATTATTTATTTCACGGGAGCACGTGACAGTATATAAAAAAAAGGTTTTATCTATTTTCGAAATTCTTCTGTTAGAAGCATTCTTTTGTTTGTTTTTATAATGTTATTTGAAATAAATCTTCCTAAATGTTTCTTGAAATAAATCTTCCCAAGGAGACAGACAACTGTCGATCTCGTTGAGTCGATGTTTGTCCATCAATTGATGACCAATAAACTTTATCTTATTCTAAGCCCTTTATCTGAGCGAACGTTCGCGAACGGAGAAATCGTGGAGTCCACCGGACGTAACATTGGCATAGTGAAAAATAAGTTTAGTTTCGCGCTATTTAAGAGCCATATTGAAAAGCCACAATGATCCGTTATCGATTCTATATCGATCCTCCTCGATTCTTAATGTACTTTCGTTTCCGGCGTTTCAGTCGTCTTTAACTCACTTCGCCATTAGTGTTATAATAAAGCACACGTATATAATATCCCTGCGCAAATTCGCTTCGAGATCCCATTATCCCAACAGATTATGGGCCCAGGGATAGTAAAAGAAGCATAATTGTTCGACAATACGAGTATCGGGCAGGTTAGCAAAAGTACTGCAAGAATAAATAGTTGTGGTTAAAGCAGTACGTAATAAACGATTCGTGTTCACACGAGAACAACGATAATGGCTGCGACGGCAAATATAGTTCAGGTAGAGAAACTCGAGGGGAGAGAAAATTTCGCCACGTGGAAGTTTGCAATGCAAGCGTTGAAAGCAAGGATGTATCGAAGAAAAAAAAGAATACGTCACTGATTCCAAGAAAATGAGTAAGGCGAGAGCTAAAATTATTCTTTCACTTGATAAACGGAACTATAATCACGTTCAAGAAACTGCTACCCCGAAGGCTACATGGGATAAATTGATAGAAACTTCCCTGCTGAAAATGTTCGATTAAAACCGATTAAAATTAACGTAATCCGTTTTAATCGATTTTAATCGGTTTTGATCGGTTCAATTCGCGCCCGGATTAAAAAGTAATCGGTTTTAATTCCGAACGAATTATAATTGATTTTAATATTACTTTTGCGGATTTCCAATCTGAAATCATTATATTCTAATCCATATTGTTGTCAATTCAAATCCGAATAACCGTATGGATATATAATATCCAAAATAATCCGTCTAAACCGTATATATATTTTTTAATATCTAAGTTTGTTTCAGTTACAAAAACACTGATTCAATAAAATCGATTGTAATCCGTCTAAATCCGATTCTAGGAAAGACAACATTAATCTGAATTTTTAATTCAAATTTTTAATTCGAAATTTAGCGATGGCGCGTATGTAATTTCAATCTGCTTTAATAATATCTAATTTTTAGTAATTGAGTTGATCGTAATCCAGTGTAATTCGAAATT
>NW_012026837.1:6821505-6821934 GCF_000956235.1 Wasmannia auropunctata | reverse complement strand
TGCCTAGACATCTGAAGTTGCATGCATATCCAAAGAGACCAATAAGAAGCACGCTTTCCGTCCAACGCGTGCTTCTCATTGGTCTCTCTAGATATGCATGCAACTTCAGATGTCTAGGTATTAATGTCCCCGTGTGTACATACGTTCCTATTGTCTTGCATTTCATTGGATCTAACCCAAAACAGAAGTTGCGCTGCGATACCTGCGCGAAGACTCAGTTTTTCACTGAGTGGACCTACTCGTTATGTGGCTAGATCGCGGACATGGTCGCTCTCAGAATTCTTTCTGGTACAGTTTAGTCGCCAATCGTCATGTTTTACTGGACAAGCGTTCCCTTTCTTTAGTAAAATGTTTCAGTAAAAACATAATCTAGAATTTGGACACAATTTGGAGGTTATTGATATTCTAGGTTATGTTTTTACTGAAACT
>NW_012026837.1:6820684-6821455 GCF_000956235.1 Wasmannia auropunctata | reverse complement strand
GAGGCCCGCGTAGGGCGATACGGCCGGCGATTTCCTCAGGGCCCGGGGACGTCGCCGAGAGCTGCCGGGGCGAGAGAGCCAACTCGTCCCGGAATTCAAGGGCGAAGGACGCGCCCAGCTGATTCCACGCCGCCAAGTCCCGGATATGGGGCGACCTCGCGCGGGCGCGAGGCGCCCGCCTGAAGGATCACCTGATCGCGCCCGTGCCACGGCAGGACCCCACACGGCGCCGCGATTGGTCGCGGCCGACTGCGCCGCTGTGTTGCGCACCCCCGGGCTGGGGGTGCAGGCATCGATCCGCGATCGAGCGCGATCGACGCCGCTTTTGCGTGCGGACTGAGCGAGCGTGCGGTCGATCGAGGCGCGCGAGATCGACAGAGAGCGACAGCGGACGAAAGAGAGAAAGAGCGAGGAGAACGTCGGCGAACCCAAGGGGAACGAGCGGCTGTCGGGTCTGCTGCCCAGGAGACGAGGACCGTGCCGGTGAGGTGACCCTCTTTTTCGTGTGTAAAGCCACGGGCTGAGTGAGAATCTTGCTCGCACTCTGCGGACGGAAGCGCCATTTTAGTGTCTGAGCTTCGTCGCGTGCGTCCCTTTGGCGACGCGTATCGTGTAGTGCTCTTTGGTTTGGCGTACCGGCGTCCGTCCTCAAGTGCGGGGGTTCTCATCGACTCTGCCGTGAGCGATCGGGAGTGTCGCGAGCCGCGTATCGAGCCACCCGGAGATCGTCGTCGCGAGTTCGCCGCAAAGCCCTCGCGCCTGAGCGCGCGA
>NW_012026837.1:6819109-6820634 GCF_000956235.1 Wasmannia auropunctata | reverse complement strand
TTTTAAAGATTTGTCGACTTTTGTAGCTTCTCGAAAAAGATACATGAATTCTCATTTCGATGTGATTTCCACGTAATGAGTGTTTATTTTATTAAATTTTCGATAGTTTTAATGTAAACGTCACAAGTTATCCACTGACTGACACAGATTAAATAATTAATTAGTTAATTCTTTTTTTTACAAACCGTGTCACTTCAACATTTTACACTCGATTCACATACAAACTATTCATTTGAAGAAATCACAAGAAATCTATTGTAGCTACTAATTAATATCCGTTACGTACTTTACAATCACTGTCGATTAATTATCCGTCCACTGAAAAATCATACGAAGAAAGAAAAAGAAACACACGACGATTTATTAACTCACGACTCGTTCACGACGATAGCAAGCAATCGACTGATTTTAATATCAAATTTATCTTTTAATTAATATCAATTCGTGTCGATTAATTATTCGTCGACTAAAAAATCACTCGAAGAAAGAAATACGCGACAATTTATACTGACACACGAGGCGTTCACTCGACAATAGCAAGCAGTCGACTGACTTCATCTAATCACATGTCGCGTTTCGATTGCAGCACTGCAAACATAACCATAAAAAAACATCAGTCGACTGCTTGCTATCATCGAGTGAACGCCTCGTGGGTCAGTAAATCGTCGTGTGTTAGTAAATAGTGCGCGTGTTTCTTTCCTTGAGTGAGTTTTCAATCGACGAATAAATAATCGACATTGATTGATAATTATTAGCTACTAATTAATACAATCGGTATTAAAGTCAGTTGATTGCTTGCTATTGTCGAGTAAACGCCTCGTGTGTCAGTCGCATGCATGTCTCTTTCTTCAAGTGATTTTTCGACGAATAATTAATCGACACGGAAAGTAATAAATTTGATATTAAAATCAGTGATTGCTTGCTATCGTCGTGAACGAGTCGTGAGTTAATAAATCGTCGTGTGTTTCTTTTTCTTTCTTCGTATGATTTTTCAGTGGGCGGATAATTAATCGACAGTGATAGTAAGTAAAGTACGTAACGGATATTAATTAGTAGCTACAATAGATTTCTTGTGATTTCTTCAAATGAATAGTTTGTATGTGAATCGAATGTAAAATGTTGAAGTGACACGGTTTGTAAAAAAAAGAATTAACTAATTAATTATTTAATCTGTGTCAGTCAGTGGATAACTTGTGACGTTTACATTAAAACTATCGAAAATTTAATAAAATAAACACTCATTACGTGGAAATCACATCGAAATGAGAATTCATCTATCTTTTTCGAGAAGCTACAAAAGTCGACAAATCTTTAAAAGGTAAGGTTTTGTGCGTGTATGTGCATGCATGCGTGCATGCGTGCCTGCGTGTGTGTGTGTGTGTGTGTGTGTGTGTGTGTGTGNGTGTGCGTGTGCGTGTGTCGTGTGCGTGTGTCGTGTGTCGTGTGCGTGTGCGTGTGCGTGTGCGTGTGCGTGTGCGTGTGCGTGTGNGTGTGTGTGTGTGTGTGTGTGTGTGTGTGTGTGTGT
>NW_012026837.1:6818009-6819059 GCF_000956235.1 Wasmannia auropunctata | reverse complement strand
CGGTCTGCCTTGCCAGCCCGCTCAGAGATGTGTATAAGAGACAGGTCGTATACTGACCGGCGCAGTAATAAATTCCAGACACATTGAACCTCGACAGTTTCTGGAAGATGCGCGAGAAATTGTGCTCGAACGTGTGCAAAATGTTATGCAGAGACATAATAACATTAAAATAAACACTGTATTCAACGGTGAATTCGTAACGGGTGACAAACGTGATAATAAAAGTATTATTACGAAAAACTATGAACTCTTTGTTCCGATTTACGCGTGTGGTACGATTCGCGCGTTGTTGAGCCTACCTTAGCGTCGCTGGAAGAATTCCAAGAACGTGACAGCGGGTGGGCATTATCGCGTATATTGAACTTGCTAGTTAATATAATAAGTTTAAACCTTTGCACGCGAGGAGTCATATCCAGTTACCGCGAGAAATTATAACGAAGAAAGCGGTTGTGAACGTGCAATCTATAGACAATGCATGTTTTGCATGGTCAGTGGTGGCCGCTCTATATCCAACTAAAAATCACGTGGATCGGGAATTGTCGTATCCGCATTATAAATCTGTGTTAAATCTCAAAGACATTCAATTTCCAACGACTTTAAGTCAAATAAAAAAGTTTGAGAATCTTAACGCAATCACCATCAACGTATATACCATCGAGAACATGGAACAATATCGATCCTACCGATTCGTCTTGCTGACACAAAGAAGGAGAAGCATGTTAATTTACTGTACGTGAAGAAAGATGGTGTGGGACATTTCACATGGATCAAGAATTTGTCCCGCCTCGTTAGTTCGCAACTGAGCAAAAAGAAGAATAAAAAATACATTTGCAATAGGTATGTATAATAAAAATTAAAAAAAATTTTTGGAATAAAAATAAACAATTCAACAATGTAAATCAAATAAATTGATTTTTTCAGATGCCTGCACTATTTTAGTTCGAGCAAAAAGTTGGAGATCCACACCATAGACTGTGAGGAGATGAACGAATGCGCGATCAGGTTACTGAGCAAAGACAACAAGTGGTTAAGTTTTAACAACTACAGCAG
>NW_012026837.1:6812514-6817959 GCF_000956235.1 Wasmannia auropunctata | reverse complement strand
CAATATCATACCGACAGATACCCTCCAATAAATCATGCATCGGATTAACAGAAATATTGTTTATCACATGAAAACTTGGAATTGTGTTAAACACATAATTTTCTTGAATTCCGAACGCATTTTCTGTACATTGATTAGTATAATTTTCTATTGTTCTTAGCATTAATTATTAACGTTTTCTCGCGTTTGCTTTCGAGTTTCTTCTTTAGAAATTGTACAAATTCTACAACAATGTGAGGAATTGAAACTCTTAGAAAATCCTAATATAGTATTTAAACCCAAATTATCTCCTGCTATAAAACACAATCTGAAAAAAACTGTTTTTATATTTCCATTTATTAATAATTGTATACCATTGATTTCTAAATCTGTTATCATATCATTACATGGTTAAATATTATCTTATTTCCTAAATGCTTGTCATCTTTGTAATTATGAAGTTGTAGTAAGAAAATGTTCTCCAATCTGCTTATACACTCATCAGGTAAGCATGGTATTGAACAGTAGACTGCACCTAGTTTATTTAAATCTTTATGTGAACCAAGGGGATTATTTATTTCAATATCATCAAAAAATAAGTTAAGTAAAATGCAGCTCCTCTTTCAATGGTCTGCTAAAATTCATTTTGAATAATTGACGAGATAACAATATTGCCCTTCTCACATTGTTTAATATATGCAATTATAGCAGAAAAAATGTTAGGCGTTTCTAAAAACTGTTTTAATACTCGTTTTATAGGTATTATAGCAATTTTTGTGACATTTTACAGATTTTGGGATTCTATCAGGTTCACAAAATGTTAAAGATGAATGTATTTGTATTTTTAACGGAAATATTAAGCAGTTTATTCTTTGGAAATATTGAAACGTTAAATGCTCAGTTTTGAAATTGTCAAATGCATTTTGTATTATGTTCAATATGTAACATAAATTGTCAACAGGTGTGTATTTCATTTTAAAAAATTCTAAACAAGTGTAATTATAAAATGAAATGCTGGTAATAATTGTATGTATCATGTTGCGATTTAAAGTATTATCAGCGTATAGTTTTGCTACAAGATAAACAACAGATTTATCAATCTTTTCTTTAAATATTAATATATCAATTTCGTTATTGTAATTGACATAATGCCAATAATATTGTTACTTTCTTCATGAAGGCTATTACTAATCATATTATTTGTAGTTGGTAAAGCATTTATATTTATTGTCTATGTTATATTTTTGTTATAAATAATTATGACCTTGAGTATGTTTAGACAAAATATGTCTTTTTAAAGAATATATATGGTTATATGTTTGAGAACAGTTTTCGAAATTGCATTTAACTTCTAAATGCATAAGTGATTTATGCTTCAATTTAATGTGTGTCATTAAGTAATCTATTGATAATAATAAACGGGAACAAAGCATGCAACGAAACATTTTATACGTTATGTTTAAATGTTTGCAACTTAAACTAAACTATAATTCGATAAAGTAAAAATAAAATGTTAAATATTTTTAATATGTAAAATTATTTTCTTTTACTTCGATTTACTGTGACGTACTTGGAATGGACTGAATTTCATTATCGAAGTTTTTTATGATATACTCAATATGTGGAATAATACTATCCCATTTAGTTTTGAAGTTATACAGACATTTTTGAATTAAGATCCATATATGTTCACTTGCTGCAGGATAATTTAGTCCGTGAACATGAAATGCCTTGAAACATACATCGATAGTTTCCACAGTAGATGGTACATCATATAAAATATCGTCGATGCAAATGTATGAATTTCTTTATGTCCATTAATGAAGATCCCACGATAATAATAAGTATATGGTTAAATCGTTAGCTTGAGTTCTTAATCAAGGTCAACGTATATTAAAAGAACTTTATTAAAAAAACTTATGCAAAAGATAAAGAATTGATGAAAAGAAGTAGAAACAAGATATGCGATATGATTATAACATATTTTGAAAATTGCCATGAACGATATTAAATTCTGTTTAATTTTTTTTTCTAAATAAACATTAATTTTTTAGGATCAAATTTATTATTTTATATAATAATTTATTTTGTTTTATATGTATATACACTGTGACGCCGCAGTCCGCTGCGGCGAGGCAGCGTCCCGCCGCCGTCACAAGGCGCGGGTTCGCGCCCCTTTTGCCGGACCGACAGCTGCATCGTTAAGAGCGAGACCGAGATCTCCGGGAGGCCCGAATTTAAATCGCGTATCGGTTATTGATTTTGTTGGAACCTCTTACATGTACCGCGGCACCCCACCGGACCAACGGAGCCTGGGCCGAGGAGACTCAAGGCCATCAACAACGAGAAGGAGTTGGAGCGCGGGCGAACTGGCGCCGGAGCAGAGGGGACACGCACCGGGCACGCGGCGGGCAGGTGATCGAGCGCGCGAACGCGCGCAAGGATGCCCGAGCCGCCAGGGGCGCAACCGGGACGGCGGGCACTGTGGTTGAGGCCCGCGAAGGGCAATACGGCCGGCGATTTCCCCAGGGCCCGGGGACGTCGCCGAGAGCTGCCGGGGCGCGATAGCCCCGGAATTCAAGGGCGAAGGACGCGCCCAGCTGATTCCACGCCGCCAAGTCCCGAATATGGGGCGACCTCGCGCGGGCGCGAGGCGCCCGCCTGATGCATCACCTGATCGCGCCCGTGCCACGGCAGGACCCCACACGGCGCCGCGATTGGTCGCGGCCGACTGCGCCGCTGTGTTGCGCACCCCCGGGCTGGGGGTGCAGGCATCGATCCGCGATCGAGCGCGATCGACGCCGCTTTTGCGTGCGAGCGGACGTAGCGTGCGGTCGAGCTAGCGAGCGAGCGACACGAGGCGAGAAAGAGAGAGCGAGAGAGCGCGTCAACGTGCGAAAAAGGACGACGGGCTGTCGGCTGGACCTGGTGCCTGGGGAAGCCGAGTTGGAGATCGTGCCGGTGAGGTGACCCTCTTTAGCGTATGTGAAGCCACGGGCTGAGTGAGAATCTTGCTCGCACTCTGCGGACGGGAGCGCCATTTTTAGTGTCAGAGTTTCGTCGCGTGCGCCCCTTCGGCGACGCGTATCAGAAAGTACTCTTTGGTTTGGTGTATCGGCGTCCGTCCTCAAGTGCGAGGGTTCTCATTGACTCTGCCGTGAGCGATCGGGAGTGTCGCGAGCCGCGTGTCGAGCCACCCGGAGATCGTCGTCGCGAGTTCGCCGCAAAGCCCTCGCGCCCGAGCGCGCGAGCGTTAGCGTAAGTGTGAGTGAGTACGCGGAATCACGAGGTCGCGCGTCGCGCGGTAGTGTGACCTTGCGCGTGATTTCCTTGCGTATCGGTGTGTTAATTTTCTGTCAGCGTCGTTTTCGTACAAGTATCGGACGCGTCAACGATTGACTTTCGCGTAAATAATTGTTGTCGTTAGACCTCGGTACTCGCGTCGTACCGAGCCCCGTACTTTATTGTGTTATCGCGCCGTCGCGTTTCATACGCGTTTCTTTTCGTTCCGGCCGAAGTTTATGTCGGTTTCGTGTCCGTCTCTTCTGCTACGTGGGAGTTGTGTCTCGCTGCCGGACTCCCCGCGCGCGGAATCAATCGCGTCACGTACTATTCGCACCGAACCGACATCCTTACGATATTATCTTCTGTTTCTTTTCTTTTCACCGTTTCTTATTGCCGTTCCGAACGGCCAATAAATCTGCTATTATTTTGTTATCGTTAATCCGTTGGAGTACGAATTCTTTCGCCCGCCCCGCGCCATCCCATCGCCCTTTTTCCTCGCCCTGCCCCTCTGCCGTTAGGCGGAGCCGGCTGGCCCTCGTGCGATCGACATCGGGAGCGGCGTTTACGGGTCAAGTATCGTTGCGCGTACGAATTTCGGTAATCGTGAAGTTTCGCGAGTGACGTGCCCGAGAACACGTCTGGCGCCCAGCTTTTCGCGTTGCCGCTCCTCGTCGGTCGCCGGAGGGACACAATTCCGGAGGGCTGTCACCTCCCCTCCGCGGAATCGTCCGAGATTTCGCAAGCTTGTTTGATCCGTGCTCGCGCGAATTATTTATTTCACGGGAGCACGTGACAACACATACATACAGCTTAAGAAATGAGCATGCAGAATACAAATTGCAAATATGATAGTTGCTGAATTTCCATCTGAAGTACCAAGTAGATATTTTATTCCGCCCATTAAGAAAAGACTCGATTAAAAAAAAATCTGTACCTGCACGAGTAAAAATAATTAATATGTGAAGAAATTGTACATATGTAAATAAAAAATTTGAAAATTCAATACGCGAAATTACTTCAACATCAATAAGTACATTTTTTTATTGATTCTTTTCTAAGTCTTGTTACGTCACCAAAAATCTATAAAGTAATACTATATAATACAGCTTTTGTTACATTCTTTGTATAATAATTTTAAATTAGAAAATTAAAATAATGTAAGACAAAATATAATGCTCACCACTGCATGTTTTATCATACTGTCCTTTACGTTCCAAATGGCTTCCAAACTTTATTATTGCATCTTGTCATTTTTTTGGGAGGAACTAAATGTGATAATACCATAATTTCTAAAGCAATCTTTGAATTTAAAGAAGCAAAAAAATGTACATTTTAATTTATTTTAAGAAAATTTGTACGTGAAAATTTTACGTGAAATAAAATTGCACACATTTAAATATGCATGTTAATACAATTTTTAGAACAAAAAGAAATTATAATTAATAAAGTGATTTTAGTCATTAATCTCTTCATCTTGTAATGTTTCCATTAATATATTTACATTATTATCTTTATGAGTTAAAGTAACGAAACTTCTGATTCGTTGGAAAAATATATTCCAGTTTTCCATCGTTAATGCTTTTGTACATAAAGTCATACGTTTGAAATCTTCAATTATTAAAGAATGGCCATGTGGGTGTTTTAAAATAGGCCATTGTTTGAAAATATCAATTAAAGTATTTTCTATAGAACTCTCAATACTTTTACGTCGAATATGAAAAGTCTTATACCAATGTTGAAGTATTAATTAAAATACTAATTCCCATGGTGATTGATTAGTTTTCAACCATTCTACACTTTCGATTTCGGAATTCTCCATTACAACTAAATACAAAAAGTTACATAAATTAATGTTTATCTTAAAGAAATGAAATAATACATTTTATTATTAAAAAGTTATCTCACCATTGGTATCGCAATCAGACGTTGAAGTATTTCGCGTATTGAATTTTTAAATCTTTTATTTACATATGTACTATTTCTCCACATACTAATTATTTTTCTTTGTGCAGGTACAAATTTTTTTTTAATCGAATCTTTTTTCTTAATAGGCGGAATAAAATAAGTACTTACAAGAAAAGGGACCCAAGTGTCCGCCTCCAATTTCGATGAGCTTTTGATATGTTGTTCTCTAGACAAAACCAAAAATTAAGCTACCGCAAATTCGTGCCGCTTCGCGCT
>NW_012026837.1:6811941-6812494 GCF_000956235.1 Wasmannia auropunctata | reverse complement strand
CTTTTACATTTTTCAGCAAAATCATTCTTTCCTTATGTCACTTTCTTAGCTACTCCTGTTAAAATACGCTTTTATTTTAGCTAATAAAATTGTATCTCGCAACAAATATATTTATCTTTAAAAAGTAAAAAGTATTTTAACAGGAGTAGTTAAGAAAGTGACATAAGGAAAGAATGATTTTGCTGAAAAATGTAAAAGTTTTGCTGGATATTCCTCAATAGAATTAGCTAAACATTATTTGATTTTTTCAGCAAATATTTTTTGCTGTAGCGCCTAAATTTTAACAACTAATAAATTTAGCTTTGGCAGTAACAATATCAGTTGTCCTTATATTTTAAAAACACACATTAGCTGCCACAGCTATATTTTAGCTGCGTTGGCCAATCCTTTCTCTGCCTGCGACGCACCCACACAACACCAGGCTATCAATTGTCCGCACTCTTCAACAACTGCGGCTAAAATTATGCCACTCAACATGACTGTTCAAAAAGGTTCACACTATGTAGTTCAACTGTCGTCCGATAATGGCGTCAATGGCGAGGCTGCAAAAAAA
>NW_012026837.1:6811468-6811921 GCF_000956235.1 Wasmannia auropunctata | reverse complement strand
TTTTTTTACCAAATTAAAGGTTATTTTAATACGAATTCAACCATGTGTGACAAAGTTGGTTTCCGAAGTATCATTTTCGAGAAATAATTATAAACACCTCTATACGCACACCATCCGTGCTCGTTTACGCGGCGCGCACGCAGCAATTCTTCACGCAGCACGTTCTACTCGCATTTTTGCATTTAACAAGGGATAACGATGAAAACAAATCTATTTCCGCAATATTCTGCGGAATATAGTATAACTATGAATCGTTTCTCTCGCGTACGGCTAGACAACGCTTACGAAGCAAAGTTTGAATGTCGTGGGGTCAAGTCAAATCGGTGTAAATAACTTATTGCGGAAACAGTCTGTTTACGTCTAATCACAGCAATATAAAATGGTGTCGCTATACGAATGTTAGAATCAGTGCATCGTGATATCGTGTATGAATAGATCGGAAGAGCACACGTC
>NW_012026837.1:6808245-6811448 GCF_000956235.1 Wasmannia auropunctata | reverse complement strand
TTAGATAGATTATCTAGTGAAGTACACAAGATTATTAAGATTGATAAACAATTACATTTTTTATAAACAAATTAAACTCGATTTTTTAGTCGAAAAATCGCACTTTTTTTCAAGATGCTGCCAAATATTCAAAAATCAATATTTCTTAATATGCGTGTGTATTTCACTAGCTATACTCATGTAGATAATGAAAAAATTTCTTCCATTGTTCCAGATTCAACGGTTGGTGACTTCTACTGCTAGCCGCGGAGCGCCTCAAAAAAATCGACCCTCAGTCCGCGCACTGCTGCGCTGCCATTTTGTATTTGAAATCAATAAAAAAATTTGTGTTTGCACTTCAAGACATGTACATTAAGCTCTAAAAGTTTCACAATGATCGATTCATTAGCGAAGCCATAAAAAATTCCCTAAAAAACCGTTAATTTTTTGCGTTTAGGTAGATATTACCCCTTAATTCAGAAAATATATTACTCATTATCAACAAATATATTTAAAAAAATATTTATTTATTGTAAGAAAATATTTGTTACATATAAGCGTTTATCGTAACGAAAGCGAATGACGAATTTGTATTGTTGTCGCCAACAGGCGACAATTAGGCGCCAACAGGCGCAAACATGTATTACTCATGTTGTTGATTCTAAGATCGAAGGATCGAGAGAAACGTCGACAATGCTGATTACACACATACACACATGCAAAAGAGGTCCGTTTCACGCGGCATTCATCTAGGCAAAGTCCTCTCCGCTTCATTGTTTCCACGTCACCACCACGTGGCCGATACCCAATGAAATCTCGGAAAGGGTAGTGGCCGTTTGTGGAGGATCGTTGTCGCTGGAAATTCATTCATTTCACAATTCATTCGTTTTTTATTCAGATTAAAGAAAGCATCTCCGACGTGAATCTAAACCGAAGAGTCTAGAATCGATATGAGGATTCAGGTTTACTGCAGTGTTTGCAGTGTTCGTCACAGTGTTTGCGTTATCGTTGTGCTGTTCGTGGAAAGGAAGAAATTTTTATCATGGCTGATGAAGAGGTTACAAGACTTTTACACGATCTACAGTTGGCTGATCTGATTGAAACTTTTGCAAGTAAGTTTTGTATTTACGTGAATAAAACTAGTGGCCGATTAAAATTGAATAAAAAATTGAATTTCAGTAAAAAATTCTTATTTAAAATTAAATAAAAAAATGTTGCTTAAAATAAAAATGTCTACGAGTATTTAAGACTTTTTACTAATGTTTTCTTATTTAGTTTTTATTAGATTAAATAAATATAATTAAGACGAATCGGCCGTTAATTTAAGTTATTAAGTAATTTATTGAAAAATATGTATCATTTAATATGAATCCAAGCAGCCTATTTACGTTTAAAAAAATGTTTAGTCGAAATATTTTTATATAAAAACGTTAAATACGCGATATTAAATATATTTTATATTAAATCGTCAAAATGTCTCGTATAGAAACGGTATTTTATAAACGAGTAAGAAAAACATTAAAGAAACGTTATAAACATTTTACAAAAGGTTTTTGTAATGTTTATTAAATTTTTCAAAAAACGTATCAAATTTTAAATGTTTATTTTTCAGTTTATATATTTATTACACGATTTTTAAAGCTTACTAAACTTATTTTGAATGTAATAATTGTTGCTTGGGAATTAAGTATTCACACTTTGAACAAAGTTTTATCAAACTGTAACGTATTCGGGCGTGTGTGCCCTCCACGTATGATCCGCGGAAGGATTGCTTCGCGAGGACGTGGTCGAGGAAAGATGACTCCTCTTAGTTTTAAAGACAACGTTTAATTTGCTTGGTACCGAAACGACAAATATACACACAAGATCGCTTGAATTAAGCACACACAGACTAAACAATGGCGGTTGTTGTTTCGCCGGGCGCACACACCGTTCTGCTTTTTTTGGAAGAGGCTTTTGGGAGCGCGCTTTTTTATCGCGCGACACCTACCGGAGATGCCCTAGAGACTGCGAGCCGAGAGCGCCGAGAAATATCCCTATGCGACCGAAACATCTTGTCGCCCGGGATATATAAAGTTGAAATGATACCGGACACAAACCATTGCTTTGAAATTCACGAATATTTATTTTATTCCAGCAAATAAATTATTGTAAATATATTTAAAATAATTTATTTAAAAATTTCACTGTTTCTATAAAAAAATCTTTGCTTAATCAAAGCAATGATTGATGTTTTCAAATTAACGAAATCTTTCTAATTGTAAGATTGGAGAATTCACTTAATACTGAGGTTGTGAGAGATTTAAGACAAGATAATATTTATAAAATTTGTTTTGTCATAAAATAACTTTTTCTGCAAGCTACTCAAATTTAAAAATAATATTTATAACTTTATTTTTAGAAAATAAAATCACCATCGATGTCTTAAAAATAATGTCTGAACCATTGATAAGTGACTTAATACCTGTTATTGATGAGAGAGCCATATTCCTTAACTATTGGCGTAAAAATTTTGGCAAAAGTGAATCTGATAAAAGTGATGATCTTGATGCAAATAAAAAAAAGTAAGCTACAATTTAAAAAAAATTATTTTTTATTTAAACATTTCTCATTATATAACGCAATACATTAGAACTAAATTCAGATGTTACACACTATTTTCACTTTCACTCTTTCCTATATATTAAAATTATTCGCATTATAATACTAAATTTCTTTCAAAAAGTTTGTAGAAAAGAGGTGATGATTCTGTATCCAATAGTCCAATAAAATCAACTAAAAGATTAACAGATAAAGAAAATATGTCAAGTTCTATCAATGTTTCATATGACAATATTTATGCTAAAAAATCACTGAAACCTCTAAAGGACTTACTCAAGGAATCTATGATGGGAAAAGAAATTTTAACTTCATTCGAACAGAACAACTTTGTGCCTGATAAACTTAGGAATAAGCTGTGTCATATAATTATAACAGACTTGGAAAACCGATCTATAAGGTAAAATGTTTTAAAAATATATATTAAAAGTAGAACTCCACTGATTTTAGATCAAAAATAAATTTTTTTTATATTATTTAAATATCCCATAAAAAATCTTTTAAAAAAAAGAAAGAATATACGCCAAGTACCTAAAAAAATGTGTTGATCAAAAACAGTCGTAAAATCAATAAAATTAACCAAGTACCTCATTATTAAAAAAGACCTCAAAAGTTTATTGGAAGAG
>NW_012026837.1:6807181-6808195 GCF_000956235.1 Wasmannia auropunctata | reverse complement strand
TACAAATATTTTTTAATTTAAATTCTATTTAAAATTTTATTATACATATGTACATTTTTTCAATTTCAGATGCTGAATATAGACTTAGAGAATGTGGATTTGGATGGAAATATAGACTTGTTCAAGTCTCTTCCCTACTGCCCTGCAAGTTCAAGACGGCTACAAAATTTTACGGTCATTTCCACCGCTGCTCCTCCGCATCATGCCACCGCCGCCGCCGCCGCTCCTTCGCTTACCGCTACTGCCGCTGCTCCTCCGCATGCCGCCGCCGCCGCCGCTCCTTCGCGTACCGCTACCGCCGCTACTCCTCCGCATGCTGCCGCCGCCACGCGCACCGCCTCCGCCAATACCATCGCCGCCGCCGCTGCTTTTCCGCGTGATTCTACCGCTGCTGCTCCGCATGCCGCCAACATCGATGCTTCTCAACGTAAGTTACATAATGTATAATACTTTTATGTACAAAGTTTTTGTAGCTTTTTTTAAATTCTTATTGCATATACTTTTAAGTACTTAATATAATATTTGTTTCGTAGGATGAAGACCGAGAGGCAGGAGAAGCGGACAACGCCAAAGGGCAAGAAGATTTTTTAATTTTTTGTTCAACATGTGCGACAACTATAACAAACACTATTTCGGAGAAAGAGGAAGAGGAAGAGGAAGAGGAAGAGGAAGAGGAAGAAATTAATAATTTATTTTTATTTCTTAAAAAAATAGTTTTACTATGTTCTGTTATTTATTTTAAAATGTTAAATGTTGTTAAAAAATGTTGTTAAATGTTTACAAATAAATTAATAAATTAATAATATATACACTGTTAAATCTATATAATAAATTTCAATATATCGTAATACGACAGAGAAATATAATTATATTATATTATATACACTGTTAAATCTATAGTGTCAACCTAAATCTATAGTGTTTAACCTGATTAACTCACCACTGCTCCTACTTAATAAATAGTTACTTTTAACCCTTTAGGTTAAATTTGAACTATTTTAAATTATTGAACTC
>NW_012026837.1:6806405-6807138 GCF_000956235.1 Wasmannia auropunctata | reverse complement strand
ATCGATTCATATAAATTCTTAGTTCCAGTCTCGACAAATTGGCGTCAAATTTTAGCAAAGAGAAACTAAGAATATTGCAACGCGAATACTGTAATTGTCCACAGAAAATTTCAATTTCTCACAAGAAAAGGTGTATTTCCATACGAGTACATTGACTGTGTCGAAAAATTGAATGATAAATGTTTACCACCGCGCGAATCGTTCTACAGTTCATTGACAGGTGACACCATATCCGAGAGCGATTACGCGCACGCATGCACGGTGTGGCGGCGATTCTCTATCCAAACGCTCGGCGAGTACCGCGATTTGTATTTAAAAACAGACGTCTTGTTGTTTGCAGATATCTTTGAAAATTTTCGTGATAGTTGCGTCGGAAGTTATGGACTTGACCCCGCATACTACACTCGACAGCAAAATTAAAGCATCACCCATTCTGATCACTAAAAATAGGCAAATTTCAAGAGAGTGTAACTTCATCAAAAATGATCGTATCGGAATGATCAAAAAAGCATTTTAAAGCTTAAACTCTACTTTCGACACCCATAATTCATTAAATTACTTACTGATTCTTTACAAAGCTGCACGGATGCAAATGGAGATGCATCAAATCTAAAAATTTTATATCAAGTTTGCGAAGTTCCAAAAACTAAATTAAAAATCGCACGCAAATGAGGTTTACATCGTTCGAAAGTGTAAATCTTTAGCTTTAATTTCAGCACCCGATCAGTAATGA
>NW_012026837.1:6805108-6806348 GCF_000956235.1 Wasmannia auropunctata | reverse complement strand
TTATTTTGAAACCTTATTTATTGCAAAATATCACTTTGACAAGAAGTTATGACGTTATTCGACGAAAAGTCCCTAGATTTATCACAAGAACGTTTCTTTTAATTTACAAAAGAAATTATTAAAAACCAATTGATAACATTTATTGCTCCGAACGGAGCAAATTTGGAGCAAAATTTTGAGACCTCATTTGTTCAAAAATATCAATTAGATCAAAAGTTATGGACGTTTTTCGTAAAAAATCGTTTTTTGGATTTTTTAAAAAAACTAAAAGGGAGCAATTTTATATATTTATCAATATGTACGGAGCAATTCGGGAGTATTATTTTGTGCTATTGATCGTTCAGAAATTGTTATTTTGCGGGCTAACTTCACGAGGGTTGATTTAGCTGCGATAGAAATTGAGCGCTGGTTTCAGCGCCTCTGGAAAGCGGACATTGAACTACCAACTAGAGAGACCAATAAGAAGCACGCTTTTTGTCCAACGCGTGCTTCTCATTGGTCTATCTAGTTGGTAGTTCAATGTCCACTTTCCAGAGGCGCTGAAACCAGCTCATCGCCGGTCCTAGCTAAATTGCGGGCATTGGCCGCTCTTAGGATTCTCTCTGATCCGAGAGCGGACATGCCGGCCTTTTGGCTGTAACGCTAAAAGTGCTAAAAGTGCCCTTGCGCACTATCGCCCTCTGAAAAAGTGGATCCAAATTACATAGCAAAATCAAGATTTCTGCTCAATTTGTGGTGCGTGTCCGTACTAAATCCACTTTTCGAGTCTGCTGGATCTTTATTCTCGAAAAATTACGCATTAGAAAGTATATTTCCTTACTTCTAATGCGCAATTTTTCGAAAATAAAGCTCCAGCAGACTCGAAAAGTGGATTTAGTACGGACACGCACCACAAATTGTGCAGTAATCTTGATTTTGCTATGTAATTTGGATCCATTTCTTCAGAGGGCGATAGTGCGCAAGGGCACTTTTAGCACTTTTAGCGTTACAGCCAAAAGGCCGGCATGTCCGCTCTCGGATCCTCTCTGATAGTACCGTCTTACGATTTACAAACCAGATATGACCAGATATCAATTACATGGGTTCTGTCGGTTACACTAGAGTATTAGATTATCAGAGAAGCGCGACCGGTGTTACGAGTCCTGATTGAACTCGCAAATGGCCAATCATAAGATTGATTTATCGCTATTATAAATAGCTGCCGAATAAATCAATTTTATGATTGGCCATTCGACGCGAT
>NW_012026837.1:6801099-6805088 GCF_000956235.1 Wasmannia auropunctata | reverse complement strand
GAACTCGATCTCAAGATCTCAGTATTGACTGCATCAATTTTATTCGCAATGGTCGCAATCGAAAGTTTATATCGACATTATATCAGAAAATGTCGCTAGATCTTGTATTGCTGTTATAATTTCTGAGATATTTGAATTGAAAGTATGTTTGACATAAGAATTCCAGATAAAGCTATGGTAGCGTCACGACATTTGCGCAATGAAGTAACACGCATATTTTTAGGTACTTGGCGTCGCGCCGCTACCGCGTCGCTTGATAAAAATGTTATATTTATAAAATATTTATAATTAAAGACACATTTTAAGACTCATAAAAAATCTCAAAATTGATGAAGTTACAACGGTAACTTTAAATAAAAGTTTTTTGAGATTTTTAACAGCTTTTATTATTTAAATATAAAAATGTTATATTTATAAAATATTTATAATTAACGACACATTTTAAGACTCATAAAAAATCTCAAAATTGATGAAGTTACAACGGTAACTTTAAATAAAAGTTTTTTGAGATTTTTAACAGCTTTTTTTTAAATTAAATTTTTTTTGTTTCTGGAGAACAAAATAATGACTTAAGAATGATAAATCTAGCAAACTTTTTTATTTATAATACAAAATATTTAAAAAATTCTTGCTATCGAAAATTTAAAAAAAAAGTCAAAGAAATTCAGCTATTTTTAACAACAAAAATAGAAACTTACATTATAACTTAAAAATTATTAAACAAAGTTGTACTAAAATGTCAATTTTAAATTGTTTAATATAATTTCACTTGAAGTTAAATTTTTGAACATGTTACACATATTTTAATTTTTACTTCTATTTGTAGATTAGATAACGCGGTAGCAGACACAATCAGTACAATGATTATTAATACCTTCTCTTCAGAAGCAGTAAAAACATATTATATACCACCAATTCCAAAAACATATTCTTCCAGTAATACAACCGTACCTGCTCGCGGGAAATTGTTGAGTATGTGGCGGAATGTCAATATAAAAAATTGCAATTGAATGTAACAGATGAAGCGAAAGCTACAAATGCTCAAAACATTGAACTTGGTAAGGTAATTTTTGGTATAAACAAATGTAGGAATAGCCGGGTTAAAGAGACTCTTGAATCAAAATTGAAACTGGTTTTTATTTTCAATAAATATTTTTTAAAAAGTAAAAAAAATGCATTATATTCTCAAAGAAATTAATTTGTTTATTTTATTTTATTTCAGTCAATAATTTATTTTCTAAAAAATTGTTTACTACATAGATTGCTTACTAGATAATATTAAATAAAAAATTTAATCACAGTGCTTCCAAAAAATGTCAGTTCATTTTCATTAAAAATTATAAGCTGTAAAATCTATTTTTTTGTTTTACAATTTTTTACAATTACTTTGATCTGGCCTTGCACATTAAAAACTTTCATTATCATTGTTTTAAAATAATAAAATTTTTATACATATTACATCTTATAGAGACTGTACAAGATGATATTAAAGAGACTCTGGACTGATTAGAAAAGAATCAAGCTCCTTGGGATCTAGTTTTGGAGCACTGGAAAAAAACTTCTGCTCATCGAATTAAAGCATTAAAACAATCAACAGACGAAAATTTGGTGGATATATTTGAAACATGGAAACTGTGTAAGCATGTCCTAGTGGACATGAATTCATTGATGTTGATTTTCAATGCTTGAACTTATCTAAAGTGAAATTGAATAAAGATATTTGGTTTAAATTTTTTGATACTTTGAAGCAGCATGCCTCTTTTAGCTCCCAAGATGAAACAGCAAAAATGCTTGTAGAAACAATGAAGTCTAAAGATGTTTCGGATGGTAAATACATAAAATTTATTCGAACATAAAATACATAAAAATTACATAAAAATATATCGAACTACCTAATTTGTAATTCAATTTTAAGTTATTGATTTATATTATAGATTCAATGATAGCCATGAGTCTTTGTTTACTGCCTCACTTATATCCACCAAGACAAATGAAAAGGATTAAAACCAAGAATTTCAAACCATCTATCGGACTCGCAAAAGATAGTTTGTTAAAATTTGCAAATGTTAGTATGCATCTATAATTTATAACAATTTTTAAAATTTGAAATTAAATTGGAATTGTACAGTTCAATAACATTCAATATGATAGATATTTAAAAATATTTCAAAGTATTGCTTTGTAGGCTTTTACTTTTATCTTCACTGAAAAAGTAAAAAAGTTTACGGTTTTTCACCGTGTCGTTATTCGTTGAGTCAACGTTTTGTGAACCTTGCAGTTAATTTCATGCGCTCTTCGCCCTGATGAAGTAAACTGCAAGGTTCACGAAACGTTGGCACGAACAATGATTAATGATACGATGAAAATCAGTAAACTTTTTGATTATTTTAAAGTATTATAAATTTATTTAAACTATGTATGCAACTAAGTGAATTGATAAACATTTATTTCAATATTTTTACATATTTTTCAATAAAATTATTTTTCTTTTATGTATATATAAATTCATGTATATTTATAAATTTTTAACAGATTCCTGGTGACATGGTGAGACTCAGGCGAGAAGCAAAATTAAGAGCGACAGGTCTTAAACTTCCAATCCAGCCTTTTTTGATCATTGTGGGATCTATTGAAGATATACAAGACGTTTACGTCTGTGTTGACAATGAGTTGTACAAAGTTCAAGGATGTCTGCAAGGTTTAGATATCTGTTTTAAGACTTATGTACTTAATCTCAAATATCCTTTGGCCAGTGAGCATTTATGAATATTAATCCAGAAAGGAATCTACAAAGTCAATTTATCCTCTGATACGCATTTCACATCCATTGAACATGCAGTAAAGCAGCTAACTGAGAGGAATATGCAGATGAACAAACGTCGGATCGGAACAAGTAAAAAGAACATTTATTTCTATCTAAAAACAAGAATGTTAAAAACAAGATATACTAATAACTAATATACTAGATTTTAAGTTTGCGTTAACTAATATGCACTACATTGTAAGTTTTGCGTTAACTAATACACTAGATTTTAAGTTTGCGTTAATTATCTAAGTAAATTAAAAGATTGCGTTAATTAAAAAAGGTGCTATATGTAATTTTTTTCTACATTTAATATTATTATTAGACTTTAGTAGATACAGAAACATTTTGAATTATTTTTTGTTTTTTGACTTGATATATCGATTATTCTATTATAATATTTATTAAAAAATAATTTAGTACGATATATTTTAAAATTGCGTTAATATAAAAAAATGTTCTCTTGCTTTTTCTGTGCCCATTCATTTTTATCATTAGAGTCTTTGATAAGTTACGTGAAACTAAAACATAAAGCACTAATGAGTTATGAGGTACAATGTAATTTTACAGATTGTTTTTACAAATTCAATTGTGTTCATTCATTAGTAAGAATATAAAAAATAAACATTGCGTGCAAAAATTACCCAAAGAATGATTACCTTGCGAAATAGTTAAAGTATCAACTAACTTAAATAATAATATTGTAGATTTAACTAAAGAAACAAATGCAGTACCACAACATTTAAATAATCCGACTACATTATTGAAAGAAAAACATTTACCGGAAGTCTCATGCAATAATGAAGAACTCACTATTCATAGTTTTAAAAATAAAGTTTTCAATTTGGCTCTTTGCTTGGTTACGCAGCTGTATGCTCATAGAAATTTAAACAGAAAAGTAGTTCATAAAATTATTATTGATATATGTACAACGTACTACATTAATAATTGTTTAGATTTTTTTTTAATGTAAAATTTCAAAATAATATTAAATTAAATAATATGCTGGACGTGATAAAAAAATGGGTTTAACGCATTCGAAACAGAACATTCGACGTTTACTTTTTTTGAATAAAATAAATTCTTTCTTTCCACCGAAAAAAATCATTATTAAATCTTTTTTAAAATATGGTAAATTAAGAAGTACAAGACGTTTTGTAATAGTACATTGTAATAGTACATAAAA
>NW_012026837.1:6798419-6801079 GCF_000956235.1 Wasmannia auropunctata | reverse complement strand
TCTCTATGCCTAATCAAATACTTGGCAATTTGTATGATCTCATATTTGTTTTTGAATAACTTTTATTTGTTAAAATAATATTTTTGGTTTAGATAAGATGTACCTAATGTACGATATACTTGGTGTAAATTTTTTTTAATGATTAGTATCTTGATAATTATTGCAAAGATCGTAAAATGATAGAGAACTTTTTTGTTCAATTTGATCCACACTACCTCCCCACAAGCGCTGTATCATTGAGTACGAGTATGATTTTTTTAAATATTTGATTAAATTGAATTTGTTTTATTAATGATCGCACGACATATTGTGACCGCTTTATTTTAAAAAATGAATACAATTGTATTTATTTATTTTTTAATATTTGATTAAATTGAATTTGTTTTATTAATGATCGCACGATATATTGTGACCGCTTTCAATGACACTTTTTTTAGAATGCTCTCGTTATCGCGGAAGAGTAACAATTATTAATTGTTACGGGACATTCGTCTTCGTCCGTCTGCTGATATGATAAATCTAACGACACTCAGTTGCATATTTTTACACTCATGGCTCATCGCATTAATAAACCCGTTGGGAACAATGCCGCTTCTATTTATGAGGACGAAAAAAATTAATCTGTGAGATTAATATGTCCACTTGAATAACGGGAAATCGATTTAGCTGTATGCATTATGTCAGAAACGAAAACATTTTTTTAAGATGTATCTTTAGATTTTTAAGATATAGAGCTCTCATAACTGTAAAAAGATAGATTGATGTTAAAAGATAGTCCTGCGCAGGTGTTTCTTTTGCATCGTTGGTTGTTTCCACATTTTGTTGTAAAAAAAGCACGCTGTATTGAAATTCCGATTGTTTCAATACGAAAAATATTCTTGTGTATTATTTAATCTCGTGAATGATATTTTCGATTAAATTAAATGTTATTGTTTCCTGAGCTTGTAGCCTTCGACGATTCATGTCGACAACAGCCTGGAGGTTTGCCAGAGTTGGTAACAACATGGTATTAATTATATTTCGTTATTACATATTAGACAAAAACACGGCTTGCAAGATCCCACTTGATCTCAATCTTTTTCGTGCAACTGCAAGCGACATCACAATCTGCACTAACTATAAGTTCTTAAATTTAATTAGATAGCATTTTGTTTTGCCGTTTTGTAATGAAACTAATTTTAAGAAATTCTGAACGTTAAAAATTTCTCATCCCGTAAATTTAACGACGATGGATTTATGACAATTAAATTACAATTTCAAGACTGAATGACACAAAGACTTACGTAATCATAACAAATTGCGGAGTATATCTTCTTTTACAGGCATAATAAAAGTAGATCAGAAAATAAAATAAATTTTATAGTTCTAATCTAAAATTTTTATGCATACGCATTTTTACTTATATTTTCTTGCACATATTGAATGATTTATGATAAATTCAATTAATTCATCACTGCAGCTACGATTTTTCTGAATGAAACGTTGTGCAGTTGTGAGTGCGGTGTGAAAAAGTTTCTCGTGAAAAAACTCTGATTCCAGTGTGCGTCCGTAAATGCTGGGCTTTCGGCTGATGGTTTACGACTCTTCATTGTACGTGTATCGCGACTCATATTTTCCTCATGCTTTCGCCATCGGGCGTCTTTTGCATCGATCATCAGAAATTATCGTATATAATATACAGGGTGTCCCCGTATATGTGGCCACCCCTTTTTATCTTGTAAACTAATAGAGATAGACCTAATAAATACAATATCAAATTAAACGGCTCTGACTAAACTTTATTGTAAGCACAGTGATTACTTAGAAATATTATCTATGTTAGAAAACGAAAAGACATGATTAATTTTTGCACGATAAAGTGACAATTTTAATATAATAAAAGTTGTAGCGTTCTTTTTAACGAATACAACGATGTACGATATAACGAAATTATTTTACGAATTATAAAAGTTATTTTGGTGCTTACAATAAAGTTTAGTTAGAGCCGTATTTAATTTAATATTATATTTATTAGGTCTATCTCTATTAACTTACAAAATAAAAAGGGGTGGCCACTTATACTAAGACACCCTGTATAGAAAATCGGAAATAATTTGGATGTTTTTTCGAGCAAGCTATCCAAATTTATATAAGTTAGTCCTTAAGACATAAATTGAGCATTTATAATTTAATAAAAAATAAATTAAACAGTTATTAAAATTCAGATAAAAGAGAGATTTGCGCTTTTAAAAAATAATATACGAGAGCGAGAGAGAAAGAGCGCCAAGATTTAGCTGTTTCTATATAAAATACACTTGGTTTTTTTTATTTAACTTTCCTTCTTCCTCACGAGAATAATCTCTGAAATGTGTCACAACTTTGTTGATATTAAAATAGGTTAACGTTATTTCAGCATGAAATAGAGAAGTTTCCGCCGGTTCCATCTATTTCGCCGCGTCCATGGTAAAAGCATCAATTTTTAAGAAAGTATACCCAGTAAAAACGTAAGTTTTCTTCGCATTACCGCTGCGGAGTGAACACGGATATTACCTTTCTACTCTCTGAGACACAGGGGTCGCTGTCATTGCGACGTTTGCGAATAAAATTTTTAAGGTTTGGCAGGGGGAGGAGAGAGAAAACACACGTCAGAATTATTCGCGCGGCGCGTGAAATATTGAATA
>NW_012026837.1:6797907-6798369 GCF_000956235.1 Wasmannia auropunctata | reverse complement strand
CCCCCTGTGTGCCTTGTCGACTCAGTTGTATGCTATACGAAGTTATTACGTGCAAGTATAAGAAACGCTGAAAAAACAAAAAAAACGCTGAAATAAAAATCGCCCTCTTAGAACACAATAAAGCGAAACACCTCGGACGATGAAAGGATGTACGCAAGTATAAGAAACGCTGAAAAAACAAAAAAAACGCTGAAATAAAAATCGTCCTCTTAGAACACAATAAAGCGAAACACCTCGGACGATGAAGGGATGTACGCAAATATGAACAACGCTGCAAAAAAAAGAAAAAACGCTGAAAAATACTTTACGCTACAAAACGACGAAACGCTGATAAATGCTAATAAAATCAACAAACGCTACAAAATATGAGACGCCGACACATTGCAGAATATTCACAACATAAATATTTATTTACGCAACCACGCGCGCCGTCGCGCTATCTCCACAGATCTGACGGGCGTC
>NW_012026837.1:6796776-6797887 GCF_000956235.1 Wasmannia auropunctata | reverse complement strand
ATGACTTGTCGAAATATTGATATATTTATAAATATTATGTATTTACACTCGTCTTCTCAGTGAAATACATGAGTTGTCCAAGTTTCGTAGACATGGGACGAATAATTGGTTTTTTTATGTCAATAATTTGTTTTTTTTTTCAGGATGAGCAGCAGCAGCAGCAGCAGCAGCGAGGGAGTTGATCTTGGTGAGGTCTGCGGAATAAAGCAGGGTATTGAATGTCGGATTTGAACATCATTACTCTGCTTTATTCCACGGAACTCGTCGCATGCACCGACGTCATGGAACGAGGACTGCCAAAGAGCGGCTACACAGACGCGAGTACAAACGCGTATTACATGTCTGTAATTGGTTTTTCATTTCAGGTTCCCCCGAGCAGAAGTAGCAGCAACAGCAGCAGCAGCAGCAGCGAGGGAGTAGCTGGGCGAGTTCAGCGAAGAAGAAAAAGAATCATGTGTTGAATTTGAACATATGGTTCTTCTCCTCCTTCAGTGGACTCGCACGCTTCGACGCACTCATCACGGAGAATTCTCACCAAGGCATCCACTTAAAAAAATAAAATGTTATTGTAGGAACTAATGATTTTGAAATTTTTTTGTTTCAGATATATGGCAAATGTTCTCAACTCTTGATAGCTATACATATAAAAATAGTATATTTTATAAAAATAAGAAAATTGCAAAAGCACCAAGGGAGTAGCTCGGCGAGTCGAGCGGAGAGAGAAAGATAACGCGTGTAGAACTTGAACATGCGTTGTCTTTGTCTTTGTCTCTCCGCTCGACTCGCGCACGCTTCGACTCCCCAGTGAGAAACAATTTGTCGACCCGACGTCGATTCGACGTCGAAAAGTGGGTTCGAAATGAGATCGAAATTGACATCGACATCGATGTCTTTTTGACTCCCACGTCGACCTCCTGTCGATTCAAACTGCGAAATCGATTTGACATTGATCATAAATCAAAATCCTGCCCAAGGAGAACAGAAAGATCAAAATAACATAAAAATAAGATCAAATTTTAGTTTGTCAAAATAATGTCAAATTGCATAAATTTTTGATGTATTCTTGATCATTCCTTGAATGAGAAATGATCGCCAATTCGATATACTTATA
>NW_012026837.1:6794604-6796726 GCF_000956235.1 Wasmannia auropunctata | reverse complement strand
GAAAATATATTTTTATGGCAATTACATAACTCTCAGGATCACAACATTTCAGGTAATAAAATAATTTTTAATTTCATCATAGAGCAAATCATTAATCTTCAAAATAATGGAATTATTATTAACATTGAGGGAGAGGAAAATAAATGTTTTTGTGTTCTTACTTATATAGTAGGTGATAACTTAGGATTAATTACAATCCTTGGTTTTGCAAAAAGTTTTAATTCTTCGCACTGCTGTCGAATTTGTACACTTAACAAAGATGAATTAAAAAGACAAAAAAAAAGAAATACCAGAAATGTTGAGAACCAAAGAAAATTACACTACACATTGCAATGAAAATACTTTTGGAGTTAAAGAAAATTGTATATTTCGTGTAATATCAAATTATCACATAACTCAAAATTTTTCAGTGGACCCAATGCATAATTTATTTGAAGGGATATGTAGATACGATTTGGCTAAAATTTTGAATAATTATATTAATAAAGAGAACTTTTTTACTTTAGATGTTTTAAACGAAAGAATTAGTTGTTTCAATCACGCGTTTGACTCTAATGTTCCACCACCTTTACAATCAGAATCAATTAAAAAAGAATTAATTATATTATCAGCATCTGAAATGCATTATCTTGTAAAAAATCTTGATTTATTTGTTGGTGATTTAATTAAAAATAATAATAAATATTGGCAATTATATTTAATAATGCGTAAAATTGTATGTGTAGCAACAGCAGATGCTATTAACAAAGAAATAATTAAAAATTTTGAAAAATTAGTGGTCCAATATTTAACTTCTTATAAACAATTATTTAAATGTAACTTTAAATTTAAACATCATATTCTGCATTATCCCCAAATTATGCGTGCATTCGGTCCACTCAAAAATATGTCCAGTATGCGCTACGAAGCCAAGCACAAACAAATAAAAGAAACTAGTAAAATTATCACTAGTCGTAAAAACCCTTCGTATAATTTAGCAGTAAAGCATCAATTACAGTTTTGCCATAGAATAGTACGTAATATTGGATTTTCTGATGATCTTTCTTATGGTACTTCATTTGTAAAAGTTAGATTAACAAGTCAATTTGAAAGTTTTAAAGAATATTTACCTTCACATAATTTTTTTTATTATAACTGCTACTCTTGGATAAGAATTAATGGTACGCGTTACGAAATAAATAATGTTATTAATTATAGTAAAAACGACTTTGGCATTTCTCTCGGTAAAATAAAATTTATAATTATCAGCTTTGAAAAAGAAATTTTTTTTTTGTACCACAAAATTCAAATTGTAGAACACTGTTATCATTTAAGCGCTTCCGAAATCACAGAGACAGAAGAATAGGGATTTATAAGCCACAAAAATCTTCTTGATTATCGAGTACAAAATGTACACGGTAAACAAAATGTACTATGTCCAATTTAAAACATTATGTATCTTCTAATTGTATATGTTAAAGACCAATTATAAAAAAAAAATAAAAAAGCTTCATAATATTTTAATCTGTTTTTATTTAAAAGTTTTTATTGAAGTAAATATTTATCTGATCTAAGAAATATATATCTTGAAGCAAAATCTAAATATTGAATCAACGAAATAATCATTATAATGACGTAATTATTCACTGAATTTTAATACAATCATAATGACTTTTTATTCTTAGGTAAATTTTTTTTTTTATTGGATTAATATTTATTTTATGTAAGACAAATGTATCTTGAAGTAAAATCTTGGTTTCTTGAATCTACAAAATATTCACTGTAATGAAGTAATTATTTTCTGAATTTCATTACATCAATTGAAATAGTCTCGTATTCTCAAGTAAATATTTATTTTCACTAGTGCTCGGAAAACCCGGGTACCCATCCGCCCGCCCGTCATTCGCTGCACACGGATGAGAACCGATTCCTCAGGTACCCGTATCACGCGGGTACCCGTATCACGCGGATACCCGTATCACACGGGTACTAATGCATATCATGCGGGTACTAATATAAAGTGAGTATTCGTATCATACGAACACTCACTTTATATTAGTACCCGCATTACACGAGTATTCGCATCAGACGGCGAATGAATCACATTAAATAATTTAACTTATCCAAATAAAAACATTCGATA
>NW_012026837.1:6793858-6794584 GCF_000956235.1 Wasmannia auropunctata | reverse complement strand
CATTCTCTCTCGCTCTCACTCTCACACACTCACCCCCTTTCTCTCCTTCTTTCTCTCTCTCTCTCTCTCTCTCCTCAGTCATCCTTTCCCTTCCCCTTTCCCTTTCTATCTCCCTTATCCACCATTCCCCCTCACCTTCTTCTCCAAGTATCCTTCCTATCACTTCCTGCCAACTATTCCTTCCCTCTTCCCAACTCCTACATTCCTCCCATACATGTTCCCATGTCTCTTCCCGTCCTCCACACATTCTGCACACTTTTCTTTCCTCTTTCTCCCAATACCTGCACTCCCTCATCTCATTCCCCAATCTAAATCTAGCGATTCTCCTCCATCTACTCTCCCCCCACCCTTTCTTCAAATATCCCGGAATTCCCTTCCCTTTTACCTGTCTATACCACCTATTGTATCTTGAGTTCTCTATCCTTTCCCATCTTTCTTTTCTTTGCCTTTCTCTTTCCCTATTTTTCATTTCCTCAAACCATTCTTCCCCTTCCTTACTCCTTTCCTCCACCTCCTCTAATTTACACCCCCTCATTTCAAAGAAGTTTTTCCTTTCCCTCTCCCAATTTTACAATCCCCTCCCTTTTTCGATCTTATCCCTCATCTCCTCTACACACCTTCTTGCCAATTCGCTGCCTCCACCCTCCCTCAATCTTTTCTCAAACTTCCAGGCTCTTCTTCCCGCTCTATCCCCCATGAAAGGTCGGCCAAATTTGTACAAGATCG
>NW_012026837.1:6789041-6793838 GCF_000956235.1 Wasmannia auropunctata | reverse complement strand
CGTGTGCTCTTCCGATCTTCTATTTCATTAAAACTTAAATTAAAATTTACCAAGTAAAATAAAGTCATTAGAAATTAAATTATTCTCCAAAAAAGTAAAAATAGAAATACAAAAAGGAAAATTACAAAGAAAATTACAAAGAAAATTACAAAGAAACCATTTGTTATCAAAAATTTTATATATTACAATATTGCTGTATTGATAGAAAAGCGATAAAAGTAAAAAATAAGTACTTTTCAAATAATGAAAGAAAATCGATCCTATACCCAAGCAGCACATCGGTATAATTATCTGACTAACGACCAATACTATACCAAATTCATATCAATTATATCTACAGAATTAGTAGATTTATAGTTGGAATTAATGTTGTCGTCGTGTTTAGTAATATATTGGTCGGCTTAAGAGACGTCGTTGTTGTAAACGTTAAATGACGTCGCACCGTCGTCGGCTTTATCGACGTCATTGTATCTATCCAAATCCGACGTCGGCGACGTCGGCAAAGCTGACATTAATTTTTTTAAACTAAATCTGACCTAATGTTGATATTAGTTTAAGTTAGCTAATTCGACGTCGGCTCTGCAAACTAAATCCATCCTAATGCCGACGTCGATTGAAGTCAGCTAAGCCGACGTCGATATTTTGATCTATTATTAAACAAAGCCCAAGTGATGTCTCCTATTGCGACTAATTTTTACCCAAATCTGAACCAGGAAAAGTAAACACGCATAACGTCTTCCAAATGACGGAGACTATTTGAGTATGTGATTAATTCTAGTGATTTTGCTATCTTATTGTTAACAGTGCTTGTAAACTAAAGTGATATCAATCATAATGAATTTTTCTTGTGGAAAAAGACCATTTAAGCACACAGCAACATATTACAGAAAAGTCAAATTTTATATGCAAAACATGAATCGTGTGAAAGCTTTGCCAACATCTTCCACAACACCAGTCTCATCTTGCAGCAACATCTCAGCTAAGCCATTACTGAGTCCACAAGATTGTTCGTCTTTGCCATCGCCATGTTCATCAAAAATTATTCATTTTTGCACCAGTCTCAAAATCCTTCAACATCATCAACACAACAGACGATCGAGACTGATACAAATTATGATTTTTTATCTAAAGAAGGTTCGAATGATTACAATGAAGAGAATTATTATAATTCAATATATAATGAATTCAATGATATTGATGATGTTAATGAGCATGACATTCTAGAAGGAAAACTGTCCATTGCACATAAATTGCAAAATTGGGCAGTTCACAATCAAATTAAACATACTGCAATAAAAGAATTGCTAAATATATTATCAGAATATGATGGAATAAAGAATTTATTACCAAACGATGCAAGAACACTTCTACGTACACCAAGAGTGGTAAAAGTTGAAAAGATGGGAAACAGTGTATTTTGGTATAATGGATTAAAAGAGAGCTTAGAGAAAAGTTTGCCACCTGACATAACATTCAATGAAATTTCTTTAAACTTTAATATAGACGGCTTGCCAATTGCTCCTGGAAGCTCAAAAAATCAATTTTGGCTTATTCTTTCAAATATAGTAGAAATGCCACAAATTTCGCCAATAATTATAGCTATATATTGTGGCGATACCAAACCACCAAGTGCAGGAAAATTTTTGAAGAAGTTCATAGATAAACTGAACGAGATTTTAATTAATAGAATTCAGATAAGCTACCGCATCATCAACGTCAAAGTAAATTCTTTCATATGCGACACTCCAGCTCGTTGTTTTATTAAGTGTATGTACATGTATTTTTATTATTATTATTATTATTATTATATAATTTATTGTTATTTTTCGATAGTTTGTCATTTATAAATAAAATATTTGTATTTTATTTTATTTTAGGTGTTGTTGGTTTCAACTCATACAATGGTTGTCAAAAATGTACAGTTGAAGGAGAGTATTACCGAAAAGAAAAACACATGAGTTATCCACAAGTAGATTGTTCATTGAGAACCGACGAAAGCTTTAGAAGCAAACAAGACCCTGAGCATCATCTAAAAATCAATGAAGAATTCATAATTTCTCCATTAGAGCGTATACATAACTTTGATATGGTAAAAGATGTCATTACCCATACAGCACAAAAGATTCCAGCTATGTTGCAGCAACGTTGTAATGTTGCAAATTTCAATGCAACATTGCAGAAACATTGTGGAAACATAAATTAATAAAATACCTGTAAGATATTAGCATTATGACATTAATATTTCGGAAACATTGCAAAACTATATATAATTCTTAATTTTAATAAATAATAATTTTTTCCTATTTTTGTGTAATGTAAAACTGTTTTTAAGAATAATTAACGTAATTCTTACACGTGTACTCAAGATCGTGTTCATTTGTTATTTAACGGTCATATCAGGTAAATATGTTACGCTTATTTTTATAAATATACTATATATTAAATAAATATAGTATTATAAATATTTTCCTTTTTTTTAAATTGGAAAATCAAATTGTGAATAAATTTAACACGATCATGCAATTTTGTGGCGCTACTAGCGCATTGTGTATGACTGTCTTGTATCACCTCATTTATTAACTGTTGTAAGACCATTACTGCGCTTGCGCTATAGGCTATAGGTTGTGTGATCGAAATACGTCTTCTGATTGGAGCCTTGAGTTATTTCAAGTTGTCTCCGGCATTCACTCACTCTGCATGCTGTTACTGTTTCGAGTGTGTCTTTTCCCTGGTGTTTGGTTAAAAAAGTGTTGCTAAACGTGATACGAAACTCTTTATACGACGATACTGTTAAATTATCTTAAAAACAATTAATAAAAATAGTGCCAGAAAGGATTTTATCTTCTTAGCACGAGCAGGTAGTAAGTATTTGATTTATATCTACAGTTATATATATGCTCGGATTTAACTTCACTTAATAATATATTACATATACCTTTATTTTTATGACAATTATTATATCTTTCAGCTTTGATCGATCACTGTATTTGCAGGGATCTACACGTGTTATACATGTACTACAAAGAAGAAAACCTAACCTAATATCATTATAAAGAATTTCGTAGAACTATATGTATATAACTTTGCGAGAAGGTTGAAGGCGATATAATTCACCAGCCGGTGAAATAAAAAGAAAAAAATAGTTTCGGATTTTAAAAAATATAGGAAAGATCAAAGGTAAATATAATTATTTTTCTAATTTTGTCGCATGTAGCATTTGTACCTTAGAATTGTAATTACATTTGATTAAAATCATACATGCTTTGAAAGATATCTATAAAAATTATAACTATTTTGGACGTTTAATTGTTATTTGACAGTCATTTGTGCAAGTCAATGTCAATGTCAGTGTTTTCAATACAATTGGAAAAAACCGAATACTGCGTGCCATGACTAAATTTCTTGCATTTGAAAGGCAATATACCTACGCAAATTAAAACCAAGTTGGATGCTGTTTACAGATTTACGGTTTCAAATGTAAGAATTTAATCACGGCACGATATTATATTTTTTTCCATTTTTAAAAATACTAACATCGACTGGCATAAATGACTGTCAAGCAACAATTAAACATCCAAAGTGGCTACAATTTTCATAGGTATCTTTCAAAGCATGTACGAATTTAGTACCAGAATTTTAACGTAATGCCATTTTCATGTTCAGGCTCAAAACTTTTCAGACGATCATTGTAATAATATTATAATTAAAAATACATGCTTATTTTATACATACATATTATTTGGAATATTTAGTTAATGTTTGTGCTATTATACGTGTATACATTAAAATAAAATATTTTTTTCAGGGCAATTATTTGTATTAATATTAATAATTATTGTCACAAATATGTCTAATGCAAATCCATTTTTATCAAAACGTCAATTTAGGAGAGTTATTGAAAATGAAACTAATATAGATCTTGCTGGATCATCTAAACACATTTTAAAACATAATTTATTGACTACCAATATTTCTTTTAAAGATTCTAATTTGGATTATGATTTGCATAAAAACTCAAATGAAAATATTAATATATCTATTGAAGATAATATTAATGATAGTGTTTGTACTGAAATTGCATCTTTTTTTGAAAATTGTCAACAACATCCAAATAATAACAATGATATCCAAAGAAACTATGATTATGCAGATGATAATGATAATAATGATAATGAAGATGATGATCATGACTTTCCAGCTATAGAAATTATAAACGAGGCTCACAATGATGCTATAAATGATGAAAAAAAAATAAAAAATGCTATAGCTACATGGGCTGTAACATATAATGTCAATCATGTCACATGTAATGCATTATTAAAAATTTTGCGGCAATATACACCATATAAATTCTCAGCAGATATACGAACATTACTACAAACTCCACGACAAGCTTATGTTACAAATATATGTGGAGGAGAATTTTTTTATTCGGGTTTGGAGAATATTATTATAAAAATGTTCTTGAAATCTTGCGAAAAACATATTAATTTACTCATAAATATAGATGGTCTTCCATTATCAAAATCATCAAATGCATCATTATGGCCTATTTTATGTTCAAATACAACTAATAATGATGTATATCTGGTTGGTGCATTTTTTGGAGATAAAAAACCGCAAGATTCTAATACTTTTTTGCAACCTTTAATCAATGATTTAATTAATTTACGTAATGGTTATGTTTATAAAAATAACGTAATTGAAATTAAATTATTTGGTTTGATATGTGATGCACCAGCAAAATCTTTTGTTTTGAATGTAAAAGGTCACACTGGATTCTCCAGTTGCACAAAA
>NW_012026837.1:6784945-6786787 GCF_000956235.1 Wasmannia auropunctata | reverse complement strand
GAATTACTTATACAATGGAGTCTAATATCCGATCCAATATTACCATCCCTTATTTTAGATGGTATCCAATACCGAAGGATATGGACTAAAATAAGAAGCAACGATTTTTGGCAAAGAATCGTAGGAGAACATTTTACTCCAACAGAATGGCTTGCCACTTTTCGAATGTCAAAAGAAACTTTCATAACACTTTGTGACATTATTCGAGGTGATTTAGAACCTAAGCCACTTTTCCTGAAATCCAGAGAGCCTTTATCTGTCGAAAAACAGGTAGCAATAGCTATATATAAATTAGCAAGTTGTGCCGAATACAGAATTGTTGGTGATGTGATGGGAGTTCATAAATCAACAGTTCGTAAGTGCTTATTTAGAGTGACCAGGGCCATAAACGATATTATGACAAAAAATATTATATTTATGCCTTCTGAAGATGAAGCCAAATTTATATCGCTGCAATTTGAAAAGAAAACGTTTATTCCACAATTGTTTGGATGTATTGACGGAACACACATCCCAATTACGCCACCACATGAAGGCTACCGGGACTTTGTAAATAGGAAAGGATGGCCATCATATAATGTAATGGCTGTTGTCGATCATAATGGGAGGTAAGTGTGCAAAATTGAGAGCTTGGGATATATCAAAATCTAAAATTTTTAATTCTTTATCATTAGATTCAGAAATATTGTAATAAAACATTCTGGAAGTGTGAACGATGCTGTTGTATTCAAGGAAAGTAGCATATACAAGAACGCGCAGACTATTATTCCTCAAGTAAAAGTTAAATTTTGTTTGCTTGATATAAGTTGGATTGTATGTTTATGTAATATACATATAATGTTTTATGAATTTCAGACATCTAAAGTCATTGATGGTATGGATATACCATACATGATTGTAGGTGATCCGACTTATCCTATGTTACCGTGGCTTATCAAAGATTATTCAGGCACGTTATCAGCAGAAGAAGAGTCTTTTAATGTATATTTGAACTCTGCACGAGTTTCGGTGGAAATGGCATTTGGTCGATTAAAAGCTAGATGGAGAATTTTATGCAAGAAAATGGATTGTGCTTATACATTTTCTCCACAAATTATTCTTGCTTGCTGTACATTGCACAATTTTGTAGAAAGTCATAAGGAACGGTTTTACACTGAATGGTTAGAAGAAGTGTCTAACAATGATCAAGCG
The DNA here is from genome assembly GCF_000956235.1 of Wasmannia auropunctata. Classification (NCBI taxonomy): domain Eukaryota; kingdom Metazoa; phylum Arthropoda; class Insecta; order Hymenoptera; family Formicidae; genus Wasmannia; species Wasmannia auropunctata. Next base: position 6,785,596 of record NW_012026837.1, on the reverse strand, counting down.
TTTCCTCAACCGAGAATTGTACAAAATCGTGATAGAAATTGCATGCTTGGTATAACAGTAAGAGACCATTTAAAACAGTATTTAGCAGCCAATTATCCTTTACGAAAATCTCTTATCCAGTAGTGGGTAGCAAAAGATGTCAGTACTATTTTCATCACTATTACTACTATATATATATATATATATATATATATATATATATAGAGAGAGAGAGAGAGAGAGAGAGAGTAATGAGATTAGATGTATTATATGGAAACAGGCCATTTGCCTAGTTTACAATAATAGTATACTGTTATTGTTAGCTAAAGCACATGGCCTGCTTCCATATAATACATCTAACTTGTTATAAAATAGGCACGTTGAGGAAGCAACATCACTGACATTATTATTTCTTTTACATTTTATATATGCTCTGTTCTTAAGTTTTTTAAATTTCAACTTCATTTGTTCAGCTGTTTTTTCATAACCTCTTGTTTGCATTTTTTCCATCCATTATACTTATATAATACTCTTTTAATACTCTTCCGTTATTAATTCAAGATATATTCGTGTTTCTTCTTCCGTTCAATTTATGTTTAATATATTACAATAATATTTTCAGTACTATTTATATATGTTCGAAAGAAATAATTTTTAAATCTTTTTATATTA
>NW_012026837.1:6780319-6783884 GCF_000956235.1 Wasmannia auropunctata | reverse complement strand
GTGTGTATGTATGTGTGTGTGTGTGTGTGTGTGGACTCACCGGAATAAGTGTTAATGGTTTCAAGGTACTTTGTGGAACGAACAGATATTTATGGTCTGATTGTACTCTGCAGATTTTTAGTAAATGACTCACCGGAATAAGTGTTAATGGCTTCAAGGTACTTTGTGTGGAACGAGCAGATATTTGTGGTCTGACTGTACTTTGCAGACTTTTAGTAAATGCATCCAGAATCATGCTTATTTGCTCTCTTTGAAATTCTCGCTTCTTTGCTAATTCCTCTTGTTCCCATTTCCTTTGCTCCATCATTTTGTTATAAAACATTTATTTTTGGAATTCTATTTGTTTGTTTGCGATACTGTTAAATAAATCTTTTTGATTTTCCAACCACTTATCATTATGACTCTGCAACATGATTTCATAGCTTCTTCTTCCTAAATATAAAATTTTTATACATCTCTACATATGTAAATTAATATCTATATTTCCTATGTATAATAATTATTGATTATTTGTAAAATAAATTTTAAAATATACACTACAACTAAAATAGAAATAAGTAATAAGCCTGTGATAACAAAATTTGTTATTTATACCAGTTTTTGTTTGTTTTTTCTTTTTGGCTGGTGGGGCTTTATTTTCTTCATCTTCATTTAGAATTTCGTCACCCTCTTCAACATCTAATGTACATATTTCGTCATCCTCTTCAATATCTATAAATGTAAAATTTGCATCACTCTCGTCATTAATGAAAATCAAATTAATTATATAGTGCCACATAAATCATAATTCATATAAATTATTTTCATAACTAATCTTCATTACATATATGTATAATTGCAGTAAATAAATATATATTATATATTACCTTCTTTATTATTTATTTCTGCAGTGTCAATTCCAACTTGATTACTGCTGCTACCTAAGGCACATGGCCTGCTTCCATATAATACATCTAACTCGTTATAGAATGGGCACGTTGAGGGAGCAGCACCACTGACATTATTATCTCTTTTGCATTTCATATATGCTGTTCTTAAATTTTTTAATTTCAACTTCATTTGCTCGGCCGTTTTATCATAACCTCTTGTTTGCATTTCGGGTACTAGCATTCGAAAAATTTCTATGTGTCGATGTTTCTTCCCATCCATTATACTTAAAATGCTCTTTTCTGTTACTAATTCAAGAAATGTTCGCGTTTCTCCTTCCGTCCAATTTGCACCCTTTTTGCAAGACATTTTAGATAATTTAGAAAAACGCACAAGTTTGTCTTTCACCAAACAACTTTAAAATAGCTATTGCAACAGTAATGGATTTAATCCGATTGAAAACGAACTAAGTGTTTACAGCGCGCTAGGAACTTTTGATATGCGTACTATTTTGGTCTGATTCTAGCAGTCCAGGAGTATCAGACCAGACCGTACTAAGATAATCCGCGAACGTTTATACCGACCATATCAAGCGATTTGATACGGATTTGGTACTTAGTACGCGTATCAAGTGCTCGGTGTAAACTAGGCCACTGGTTATATGAATATGCGACGACTGCATTAAGGTTCTCCGCGGGAAAATGAGTTCATAATAAATTTATATTCAATTTTATATTATGCTACATATGTTCATGTATGTTTCTTTCCTTTGCAATATTCTTGTCCAATACTAAATTGCTGATAATATAAGAAGGAAACGTATCAAGTGATTAACATAATAATTGTTACGTTGGTTTCTCATATAAAAGATTGAATTTGAAGAAATGATACAAATTACTCTTATATAATTATATTTATATACTTTATATCACTTATATATGATTATATTTTTCTCATTTCTTCCTACTCGAGCCTTTGTATGAGAAACCAATATAAAAATGATTCTTTTTATTAAGTCATATGTTTCCTTATTATTTCTAACAAATGTAACTCTCCGACACATGGAAATAGTGTGGGACGTGGTACGATGAATTCCCACGCACACCTCAATCTTTCCCGTTCTTTATTTTGCTCTATTAAATGCAGAAATGTTACGAGTCCAAATATCAAGTTTACAATTATTTATTTCTTTTTTAAATACAGCTCTGCCACGCTCAGTGATTGCTCGTACATACGTTAAGCGTCTTCTGCAATAATATTTGGCACCAAACTTATTAATTCCAAAAACTCAATTTTAAGATATTTCTTATTTCAACTCTATCTTCGTTAATACTTGTCTCATCTCTGCAAAACTTACACAATTGATGTATCTCAATGAGACGACGAGTAGAAATGCATAATATATTAAAAAGTAATAATATTTCAATTAGTTATATTTGCAGGTATGTACCTAGAAATATGACTTGTTGAAAGATTAATATATTTCGATTTATTGTGTTCTTCTACTCGTCTTCTCACTTAAATACATCAGTTGTGTAAGTTTCGTACAGATCGGACGAATAATAAGAGAGACAGAGCCGAAATAAGAAATGTTGCAAAATTAAGTTTTTGAAAATAATCAAGTATTGGTGCCAATTCTTATCGAGGACGACGCGAAATGTTTATACGAGCAATTATTGAGCGTGGCAACGCTCTATCTCTATAAGAAATTATTATTCTTAAACGGTATATTTCTAATAGTAACATCCATTCAGCATCCAATGGAGCAAATATATTTATTCCTCGTCTAGACTAAGCGCCGCCACGCTCAGTGATTGCTCGTTTATACATTTCACGTCGCCCGCAATAATATTTGGTACCAATTATTCATTATTTCCAAAATCTCAATTTTACGAAATTTCTTATCTACACTCTACCTTCGTCATTATTCGTCACATCTGTACGAAACTTACACAATTGATGTATCTCAGTGAGACGACGAGTAGAAATTCATAAGATATCCAAATATATTAATATTTCTAAAAGTCATGTTTCCAGGTGTACACCTAGAAATTTGACTCATCGAAATATTAATTGCAATCAATATATCAAGCATCACTACTCGTCGTCTCATTGAAATACACTTATTGTGTAAGTTTCGCACATATAGGACCGACAACAGCGAAGATTTAGTCCAAATAAGATATCTAGCAAAATTCAGTTTTTGCAAATAATGCACAATTAGTGGCAAATATCATTCAGAGCGACGCGTTACGTATGTACAAACAATCGTTGAGCGTGGCAGCGCTTTGTCTCGACGAGAAATATTTATTTTTCAATCTTATGTTTGGAATCGTACAATTTCAGCATCAGACTGAGCCAAAATATTTCTTTCTCGTCAAGACTAAGCGCCGCCACGCTGTGATTGCTCGTATATACATTTCGCGTCGTTTAAAATAATATTTGGTACCAATTTTTCATTATTTCCAATATATTGTAAAAGGTTGTTAGGATGGCTCGTAGGGACGACGGGATAATCAACGGAAGAAGTTGTAAGACGGATAACTATGGCTTTTATTCACGTGTGTTTATTAGCACGTAAGAACAAAGACTGAAGCGGGGCGCTCGCTTACCGCACTCCTGCCTTCTACACCTTCGGCACTCTATAGCGCCAGCCGCTACAACCAATCACGACGCACGACCAGCTCATGTGCTGCTC
>NW_012026837.1:6772638-6774817 GCF_000956235.1 Wasmannia auropunctata | reverse complement strand
ACTTCGTCAGCAACCTCATGAATCTGGGATACACGCTCCACCTTGTCAATCCATATGTCGATATTTTCATCTTCACTACCACTAAATTGCGGAAGTTGTGCCGCAAGCAAGTTAACGGCTTGAGCTGGTGGTACCGTGGAGAGAACGGTTCCTCCGGTGCGCCCCGTTTGGCTGGAGCCACCATTCGTGAAAACTGTCGGTCGTGTATCAGAATTACCGACACGTAGAGCCGACACTAGTTGAGTAACTTGACCCATGAACTGCTGCTGTTGCATCCTCTGACTCTCTTGCTGTTGCATCAAGAGATCGTATTGCATCTTCTGACTCTCTTGCTGTTGCTTCAAGAGATCCGCAAAGAGAGCACACAATTGCGGCACAGAGCCATCCGCGGCGACCGACTGTTTTCCTCCCGTCGATGAGCCCACGGATTGCGGAGAAAATCCTGGCAAAGACCCCAACGCACTGTCGGAAGTCGATTCTGAGGACGCCCGTACATCAGACAGAGGCCCATGATTCTCGAAATGAGACATAATTTGGTCGATAAGGCCCTCACGAGTTCCCCTCGGGGCCAATCCGTAACCGCGCACTTTCGCTGCAAGTTCGTCGGAGGAGAGAGTCTCTAAACGGCGTCGATCCATTTCACATAAAGGCGTGACGTCGTGAAAGCGACTCGAACGCAAGAACAGCACGATCCGGCTCGACAGAAACACCGATACACGGCGCAAAGTTACCGCACAAAGTCAGCGAGAACGATCCTCGTCGTATGCACAGGATCTTTTTTCACTCGCACGACGCGTGTCGTCAACGAAAGAAAACGCGCGAAGAGCACACTGTAACGTTAAGTTCTTCTTGAATTCGACCAATGGACGATCAGTCTCGAGCGAGCACACGAAATGGCGGACCCGGGCCGTTGCTACGCGAGCACGGCACAAAGGCGAACGAGAAAATGGCGTTCCTCGTACCACGTGCACTAAACTGATGAGACGATGAATCCCTGTATGAATTCTGAGCGCTACTTCTTGATTGATTTCTTGATCCGCTTCTTTTTCACGAATTATCCCACTTCTGAGCTGTAAAAGGTTGTTAGGATGGCTCGTAGGGACGACGGGATAATCAACGAAAGAAGTTGTAAGACGGATAACTATGGCTTTTATTCACGTGTGTTTATTAGCACGTAAGAACAAAGACTGAAGCGGGGCGCTCGCTTACCGCACTCCTGCCCTGCCTTCTACACCTTCGGCACTCTATAGCGCCAGCCGCTACAACCAATCACGACGCACGACCAGCTAATGTGCTGCTCTACCCGAGCGCCACTTAGCCTGCACGCGCGCCTCTATAGCTGACCGCCTCTTACAATATACACGGACTATGATTTCAGCCAGTCCAATGTCTCTTGCTGTAGCGACGTGAGATATGCTTCCAGCTTTGCAGACTCCTCTTCCTCCTCCAAAACTGCCACTGGAGATATTCGTTCTCCTCGGAATATCTATCAACTTCCTTCTGCTCGTGTTTGTACTTCAGTCACTCCCTGTAACGCTCCAGCTCCCTCTCCTCCTGCGACCATGGATTGTCCGTCTCAATTTTCCTTCTTCTCTCATTTTGGATTTTCGAGGATTTTGCGGCACAGAGCCATCCGCGGCGACCGACTGTTTTCCTCCCGTCGATGAGCCCACGGATTGCGGAGAAAATCCTGGCAAAGACCCCAACGCACTGTCGGAAGTCGATTCTGAGGACGCCCGTACATCAGACAGAGGCCCATGATTCTCGAAATGAGACATAATTTGGTCGATAAGGCCCTCACGAGTTCCCCTCGATGAAATTGCAATTACCTTAAAGCAATCCAGCAAGTTTAAACGTCTATCGCTTATATCGAATTTAAACATGCAATTACGAGCAATAACATATATAAGACTACTAAATATAACGGAAGAATTTTCTTACCACATCTCGCGCGATATCCTTCCGGAGAGCTTTTGGCTATTGTTTCAGCTGGAGGTACTCCTCGAAATTTCGACCCATTTTCTCACGATCCTCCTCATTCTTTATCTGTCTTCCCCTTTTTTCCGGCTTGCTCTCCTCCAGCTTACTCTCGTCCAGGTCCCTTTCCTCCCGCTCCGACATAGCAAAAGAAAAATCTGAAAATAATGCTAAAATTGTTAACGTCAATCGCTGATATCCA
>NW_012026837.1:6768860-6769277 GCF_000956235.1 Wasmannia auropunctata | reverse complement strand
GAGTTCAGACGTGTGCTCTTCCGATCTATAACAAGTAGCAAATTACGTGACAGAAAAATCAAAGATGGGGAGAAATCTCCAGCAGCAGCACACTTGGCGCGCCCGTTTTTTATATATAACTCATGGAAATATAATACATGCAATTCATGCTAACAATACGTTATTTATTAATAGTAAATATTTTATTTATTTAACCCATTAACGTCCAGGCGGACACATTTTTTGAACATTTTTCAGTGGCCAAATTTTTATTTTAATGGCCTTGAAAAAATTCTAGCCACATCATTTCTGATGTAAAATTTCTCGCTCTTTCAGAATCTGCCATCAGAATTTGTCATAAATAAAGTACCAAAAAAGTTATAGTCGTATTTTTTGGAAAAAAACCGTGATTTTTCACTCAAATTTTTTTTTAAGCGA
>NW_012026837.1:6756305-6768810 GCF_000956235.1 Wasmannia auropunctata | reverse complement strand
ATTTGTTCTCTGTTCAAATTTCCAACGGCTACACTGCTTGCCGNGGACCCCTTATTTTAAAGGAGCATCGGGAATATGGCTGCCATTCCGCCATTTTGTAATATTATTTTATGAAAAAATTTTTACAAGTACTTCAATATATGCTTATTAACTTCACGGAGTATTAATACTTTATTTCATTTCCTTCCATTAAAAAAAAAATAGTCGAAAAAGTGCAATTTTTTGGGCCGTTACAGTGGTGTTACCCCTTAACGAAATATTTGATCCGCCTAAATACGCGTGTAATATGCAAACTACATCTTCAACTGCAATTTCGTTCTCCCGATGTACGCTTTACGGGCATAATTTTGAATTTTGACTGGAAATTGGCCCATTACAACACATTAGAGGAGTTTGTAACCCTAGATGCATGTGAACGTAATTGCATCAGCTATACCCAGGGTTGGGAAAGTTACTTTGTAAAAGTAACTAGTTACAGTTACAGATTTGTCTCTCAAAAAGGAACTAGTTGCCATTACAAGTTACCGACTCTGAAAAGTAACATTTTACAGTTACAGTTACTAAAAAAGTAACTTGAATTGTTACTTTTCAGTTACTTTTAATAGAACAACATTAGCATTATAAAAAAAAGATTTACATTTACATATTATATAATTTAAAAAAGAAAAATAATGTGCATATTTAAATATATGAGCATGTAAATATTTCGCATAATTACAATCAACATTACGATTAGATTGAGCGAATGTGTTGCATAATTTTGATCCATGCAAGACAATTTGATATATATATATATATAAAGTAACTGTAAAAGTAATTATTAAATTAGTTACTAGTTACTTAAAAAATCTAACTTGTAAGTTAAGTTATTGAAAAAAAGTAACTGTAACTGTAACTTCGTTACAAGTAACGAGTTACTTCCCAACCCTGGCTATACTAATCAAATATAGTCCATTAGAAACTCCCAAATTCATTTAATAACATGATCATGAAGCTTGTTTTAGAATTTGCGGTCTACTCATCTCGCTTTATATTAACGCGCAAACGGGGTACACGAGAATCTATGAATATTTTATCGAACTATGTAATAAAGTATATAATAGAGTCAATATACATAAAATTTGTTAATGTGGTCGCGATTCTTAGAACAGTTAGAATTCTTTTACGTAAATATGCTGCCTAGAATCTATTTCGAGAGAAGAAAAAAATTTCTCTATCGCAGTACATTAATTTAATCAGCAATTATAATGTAATTTAACACATTTAGCGAATCATTAAGAGCTTTTTTTAAGGAAAAAGAAAAAATCTATTTTTAGGCTTATATTACAAATGAGTACGATCGCATGTTTATAAAAAAAAATTTGAAATTTACGAAGAATTTCATGATTGATTTTATTGATGAAAAATTCATGTTATTTCATTAGCTTTAAGCAATAGTTTTTTTGATAAATCCAAACAAAATTTATTACTATACATATATCTTTTTTCACTTTACTTGGATCTTGTAGCGTCCTGACAACAGATACGTAGGCGTGACACATTGTGGACTACGATTCTTGAATAATAATGAGTGAGCTTCCGAGTAAACAGCAACATCGCATCAAGCCGGATACTGTGAAACGCAAATTACGACTGTCTCGGATTACACGGACGACAAGGGATGAAAATGCAGCCACGTACCTCAACTTGAAAATTTTAAATTTCTAGAACAATCCTTCTGCAATGTAAATTACTGCCAAGAGCTGTACGGTTACTAACCAACGACTGTTTTATGTGAAGTAGTAATTAGTAGAAAACAAATTATATAAAATCTCTTTTATATACAAATAGCAAATAATATGAATTAGCTTTCTAAATCTTTTGCGAGCCTAGCTTTCTTCCCACAATAAGAAGATTACAGAATATTCTGTTGCAGTAAATTATTAATAGTTAGCAGAAAGTTTTCTCATTATTTAAAAATTTATCAATACCTAGATCATTTAATATCTAACATTTAATAAAGAACAAATATCATGCATTATAATCAAATTAGATCATCAGATTGTGAAACATGACAAAATAAAGAAAAAAACATTAAAAACGGCAATAAAATATAAAGCTTTCTAATTTATTAAATATTTTAATTTTTATGATACTTTCTTTCCAACACTTTCTTTTTAATATAATAACCTGAAGAGAAAATATTTTGTCGGCAACGACAAGATAAAATATTAAATAAAGATTAGAACAAAATTTTAATAGATTATTGGTATTAATTATTAACAGACAGTTATGATATTAATTATTAATAGACTGCTTTGAAATGACTAATATTTCAAGTGATTAATATTTCGTCTTTGGATAACAATAACAGTACAATGTATGCGGAAATCGCGTAGTTATTAGACCCAATAATCGATCGGCCGTTTACAATGTTCTAGAAAGACTGAAAGAGAACAATACGCGATGTTATATAAGAGACGCATTAAAGCATTCATCGTAATAATTTATTCAGCAGAGATGCAAAAGTGTCAATTAATATGAAATTGTACTTTTCACAGTGCTGATGTAATTATTAAATATTTAAAAGAAATTTTTATTTTTATTTTACACATCTGGATAATCTGAATATTTTATGCACTGTTATAAAAAGATTTTATTTCAATTTTTCTAATGTAAAAATTCTTAATAATCAAAAGAAAGAATCAAGCAATTCATGTATAATTATGAGAAAATCTCTAGATGGTAATTAATCCTATTAGCATAATTATCTGTCGTCTGGCATTATTCTCATCTTTTCATCGAAATCGTATCATTAAGATCGCAATACTTTCTGAAACGAATTAACACGATAATTAACTTATAAATAACTCACCTTATAGACCTATAGGTTCGTTAAAAAGTTGCCGTAAAAGGAAAGCAATTATTTCAGTGTAGCGTCCGAGAAAACCTTTATATATCACATCAAATTACGATTTATTACGATTTATAGACGTTGAAATATTATATTCTTAGAAATATCATTAAGAAATTTTTAGCATCACGCGAATTGTGAAACCGTAATTTCGTCGCGGCGTTCAAGAACACAGAATTTCATCGCATTATGCGCGATGTGTGCACGCGCGTACATTTCGCACAATAGCCTCAATGCCTCAATGCTACAATGCGTCCATTTGATGTAACGTATCCTCGCGGATATTCCTGCGTGAAAACCAAAAGCAAAGGACAATAACAAATCCGATTATATCCGACCTTTTGTCATGTTAATGTTGCGACGAATATCCATTAATCGTAACGTCTTGCTTGCGAATTTCCGTAGGAATCTATACATTGTATAGAGTAATTTAAAGACTCATTTATCTTACTCGCGTGGAAAGCCATAAAATCGCACCATTGTACACGGCTAATGTACTGCCATGCAAATGTTCATTTTTCCACCCGAGTTAATCCTGAGTATGTCACTGCAACATCATAATGACAGACGAGAGAAGATACTTTTTTTCAATTTAATTCTTGAATTTTGTATTTATATTTTTGCATCAGATTATCCAATTTATTTATCTATTTTCTCTCGTATTGTCTCATATTTTTAAATCATACATATAAAATAAATATAAATTATATTAAATTTTTAGTTTTTATCTATTAACTTTAAAATAAATGTAATGCAATATACGCTGCGTATTTGTCGTTTTTTTGAAATTTTTATTACTTTAGCATAATTTATTATATATAAAAATAAAATTTAATGAGAAATTACGTATTTTTTAAAGATAGCAGACAAATTGGAAGTATAATACAACGTCTACATGGAAGAAAAATGATGCCTTTTTATTTTTCTGTCTACTGAGAAGAATAAACGGTCTGTGTACTTGACAGTCACTTCGCAATATATCATTACAACAAATTCTGTCCTCTATTTGCGATTTTCTTGCGAAATCGTATAAAGCAATACTTTTGACTAGAGCTTTTTTATTTGAAACATATGGTCGCAATTTTTTCCATAGCGTTTATGCGCTGGCTTATTATTATTTTTGTAAAAAAAATTTAAGTTAAAAAAACAACTCTAAATGTTTTTCCTGTAATTTCTTGATCATGGATATGCTTGGTTTCGTACTGGTAAATGATCACATACTTGGACATTTGATAAGCGGGTAACGAAACTATCCGTTTTTTTTGCAATACAATCGCGTTATCGAAATTTCGGCTCGTCTAATCTTTTAATAAATCGGCAACAATCGATCCGCAATTTAATCACGGTTCATATTACCACCACATTGGTTTAAAATCAACCTGTAAAACTGCGAATCAGAGTTATAAATTTAATAAAATAATTATAATTATAATTTATTAAATATAATTCTCTTCTTTGCTATTGAAATAGAATCAAATTATACATAAAAACATATATTTCCAACAATTTATTAAAAAACAAAATGGAAAAAAAAATTCGATAAGATAAAGTTACAATATGTCAAATTTAGGACGTATTATTAAATTATTATTTGATTATATTATTTTTAAATTAGTACAGTACGTAATTTTATTTGATATAAAATATAGATATATAAACTTTTTCAATAAGATGAGAATTTTAAAATAATAATATTAGCATCAAAATGATGTGAATATATTATAGAACTATAATTAATAATTTATTATCGCAATCTTCTTACCTTTGTAATAGAATGTAGTAGTCAGTGACAATAAAGCAATTCGCGCCGAGAACGATAAATAAAGAATCCGTCAGACAGTTTTCAGTAATAACGAACAACCGCTAGTCCAACCGTTAAGTAGATGTACCGACAATTCGATCCGACTGCTAATGCTATCAAACACTTTGATTACTTCTCTTTCATATTTTAATACTGTCTGCAAAATGTTAATTTCAATCTTTACTTTTAGTAACAATCTTAGCTTCTTAAACTCGACGCAATTAAAATAATTGTTCGTCGTTAATCACAATAAACACATTAATAATAGTAAGAAATGTAATTATTAAGAGCAGAAAAATTTTCAGATATTTGTTACATATTTATGATCTATTTTTTAAACTGATGAGAAACTCATGTGGTTGTTGCTGGTTTCACGGCGCGTCAACGACTGAACCTCTTCAGCCGGTTTAGCTATTGGAGACAGAGGGTGAGAGGGAGGGAGAAAAAGAGAGAGAGAGGGAGGGAGAGAGAGAGAAATATTTGAGAGCAAAGGATGAATAGAGCAAGGATCAGGAAAGGAGAGAGGAAATGAAAGAAAGGAAGGTAGATGGAAAAGAAAGAACTAGACAAGAGACAAGCTTGAGATAGAGGCTAAGGGTTGATGCAGATAGGGAAAACAAGAAAAAAAAGAAGGAAAAGAGAGAGAGAGAGAAAGAGAGAGAGAGAGAGAGAAAGGAAAGATAAAATGAAAAGAAAGCAAGACAAGAAAATTATACATACACTGCTGATGGCAAACAAGAGATATAAAAAAGAAAACGAGTAGAAACGAATAGAATAGAGAACGAGGGAAGAAGCATATAAGAAATGTGTCAGAGAGAAAAGAAATGTCAGGTGGCAATACGCCCACATATCTGATATTCAGTTTTATCAGAGGTCTTATCAGCCGGTCAGACTTTTTATCAGTAACAGTCAATATAATCATGTACGGTTTGCTTTTTGTCGACGTACATGTACATAGATTGTTCTTCGATCAATCGTGCAATGAAAAATATTCAGATCTTCAAACTCATTTTTAATAATAATAATAATAAATTATCTTATTATATCTATGCGTAAACATTTGTACTTATTTGTACTTATTGTACATGTAAACATTAATAATATATGTTACATGATGTGTAATATTATTAATGTTTACATGTAAATAAGTAATATTTACATGTACAAATATTTACATACGTATAGATATAACAAGATAATTTATTATTATTATTAAAACTGAGCTAATAATGAGCTTGAAGATCTCAATATTTTTCACTGTATGATAAAAAAATATTTAAAAAATATTTAAAAAATTATATGTTTATATCAGATTTTGATTTGTATAAAAATGTTAATTTAAATAATGTAAAAAGTTATATGTATTTAATTTTTAAACGATATTATATTTAATTATTTAAACAATATAAACTATTTTGTGTGTGTGTGTGTGTGTGTGTGTGTGTGTGAGAAAGAGAGAGAGTGAGAGAGAGGACGAGAGAGTGGGAGAGAGAGGGAGAGAGAGAGATTAGTATAGGACAAAGGAATTTGTCATAAGGCATATGCGTTTTAAATGATTTATAAGATAATGTTTTTATCATTTTGTTAAACACTTTTTATTCGAGTAAAGTAAAATATTAAATTACGAAACTAAAAGAGATACTTTGATAATATTATTTCTTGCTTTTTTTTATTGCAATGTAAAAAATTTTCAATAAAAAAAATTTTTCTGTTATGTATTAAATTGATTATTAAGTGATTACAGCTATACTACATAAAACTAAAAAACAGTATATGGGCTTGTAACGCCCACAAAACTAATGAAAATATGGAATTTTATTATGGAAAGGAATATTCTGCACATATATTGTAAAAGAATCTACATTTACATGTAAATTCCGGTATTCAATTTTATCTAGAATAAAGTTACTTTAAGAACGTGATACGAAAGACAAAATGCTTTTCGTATATATCAACTAAGAAAAAACTTTAATTCTTTGACGGCAAAAGCAATTTACACTTAAATTATTTAAAGACATAAAAAGGGCTTGTGAGTAGAATACAGAAAAAGATAAAATGTTAGTGTAATGTAAAATGTCTCTTTTTCTATTAAACTCTTTTGAATAAAGTTATAAAATCAGTATCTTTAGAACAAAAATTAACAGATTTATCTCTAAATGAAAAAATATATTGAAGTTATTAATAATTACTTAAAATTATTATATTATTAATTGTTAGAAAAAAGGAGGTGATTATACATCAAATATCTGGGAGTTTATAAAATGTCACAACGGAATATCTTTTTTAATTTGTGCTGCATTTTGGAAGTAATCGTCAAAATTAATTTTTTACAGTCTTAGACGACATATATGTACATAAACATATGTGATTGGTTGTAGTATTTGCTGAGTTGTCGTTATATAAGAATTGCAATTCAATATCACAGCAAAAATTCAGCAAACACAAAATATAACTGTCATACAACATTAGATTTAAAAAATGTCTATGTTTGCATATATATAATGTGTTTTGAGCGCCATTTAGGGCTATAATACTCAGAAAAACTTAAGCAATAAAACAGTAAAGAACAGTAAGCAGTAAAGAAATCAATTGTTGGATTTGCTACTGCTTACGTTATAGCCTTCTCGATTCAATTCTCGATTGTGATTGATCGATTCGCTTATTGCTTAAGTTTTTCTATGTGCCATGACTCTTAATTTCTTCTTTTTTCAATTTATCTAATACTATATCGAGAGCTTATGATTTATTTAAAATCCATAAACCTTTCCTTCTTTAAATAATTATTTCATTTTCTGGTAGCTCTTTACATAATTTTGCCATGTTTTTTCTTCAAAAAATTATTTCTTTCAATTTATCAATTTCAGCTGTCAATCAAGTTTTTAGTAGTTTCAGAAAATTCAAATCTGCATGTCATTGATGATTTTAATTTTATTTCGTTAAGCTGGATACACATTTAACGAACGAGTAGCAAACGCGAACGTTCGGATATTCGCGTTCGTGTTTTTTAATGCAATCGAAAAAAAGAATGAACGATCTATGAACGCGAATGCGAATATTCGAACATTCGCCTTTGCTGTTCGTTTGGTGTTTGTTCGCTAAGTGTGTACCCAGCTTTAAATTATCGATGTGATTTTACATTTTGTGCAGCGCTATAACTCGTTAGACAAAAAATTAAACAGTCTTGGTCTCTTGAATTTGAGTACTTTTATATTTATATAAATATATAGTTACATCGAGTGCATATGGCATCTGTCATATCATTTATTCTTATTAAGTTTATGCGTTTTCTGTTTTTTCAGATGTCGATAAAAACATACACATTTTCTCTTTTACGAGTAGTAAATAATGTAGAAAACCCTTTTTTAATTCACTTAATTTATTCGACAGTTGATATATTTTCTCGTCTTTTTCTGCATTAACTTTACACATTAAATATAAATTAACATACATTCACGTTTTTTTTTATTGATAATATACATATATTTTGTTATAAAAAATGTACAATATTTTTTATAATATACATTTAACTATTCAAATATACAATATACACATTTATATAATTGTAAAGAAATTTCTACAGTTATAAATATCTGTGTTATTAATTATAGTTGTACTTTATTGTATACTGCTTTTATATCATTAATTTGAAAGAATACTCTTCCTCAAATATTTCTCACAGAAACCATTGAATTTATAATCTATTAAAATTATATAATTATAATTTAAAAGTAAAATTAAATGTTATAAAATAAATATTATAAAAAATATTATACCTTTTTATAAGTAAATATATATATCATTAATAAAAAATGTAAACGTGTATTAATTTATATTAAATGTGTAAAGAAATGCAGAAAAGACGCGAAAATATGTCGACAGTTGAATAAATTAGTTGAATTAAAAATGGGTGTTTTACATTATTTATTACTCGTAAAATTTATAAAAAATTGAAAAAAATATAAGAAATTGCACCTAATCTTTTAAATAAAAAATAAATTTAAATTCTATATTAGATTAAGAAGAGAAACAATATAATACTATTTTATAGCAAACCTATACAAGTTTTAATATTAATTTAAATAATTAATTAAATAATAAAATGAAAAAGACTGTTTTGATAGATTGCTATAAAATTGAAATTTTTCATATAAAGATCGAGTATAAAATGATGCAAAAGGATAAATAGTTTGAATTAGACGAGATGTGTGAAAATGCAACTTGAAATGCCTATCTCGAAGGAGTTACAGGTGGTTGCTCTATAAAGAAAGACACGCGAGAAAAAGAAGTCACGAACACACTGCCATGAAGTAAAGAAAAAGGAATTTAGATGTAAGGAAATCTGCAGTAAGATAGAAATATACATTTTGATAGCAGTACACTTACTGTATAAATAATATAGGTTTAATTCGAATTGGACAATGTACGCAAAAACAAATATAAGTATGAATTTATATATATATATATATATATATATATATATTATAAAATAAAAATAAAACTCAAGTAGATCTCTATTGCATTTATTTAGTGATAATTAATTAATTTTGCAATAAAAAATGTATAAAACAACACAGCAGTATTTTAAATATAAAAGAATAAATATTGCATTATAATGTTAAATCAATAATATTTGAAAAATTTGTATTAAATAAAGAAAAATGTAATAAAAATTAAAGAAAGACCGACATAATTTCAATTAAAAAACGTTCATATACAAATTTTATTTATTAATATTTTGTGTGTAAAAAATATATCAAATTTATATTAATAAAAAATGCACTTTTTTTTGTAAAAATACATTTTATTCAATTATATGCATATTAAAGTCACAAAGTAAAACTACCAAACATATGAATTTGTGAAGGATTTTATAAAATGCTGTGTCTTAATTGATATTTTGTTAGTCAATTTAATTCAATATTCATATTGATATTTTAGGATTATATGTCTATTTGCTATAAGAAAATTATTTTCTCTATGCAATTTCACTTTATTCGCAGCAATAATCATTAATTATTTATTTTTAAAAGGAACTTTTACATTTAACATTTATTACACAACAGTTTTCTCCGAGCTGTAGTTATATAAATATAATATATAAATGCTGAAAAAATACTTTACCATATATAAATGCTGAAAAAAATATTAGAAGATAAAAAAAACTTTATCAACACAAGAAAACACTATTGACAAAAGTATCAGATGAGAAGGAAAATATCAGACATTAAATATCAAACGTAAGTTCTGCAGTTTTCATCAACAATTCACATTATTCATATACTGTTAATACTGTGTGAGGCATAAAAACATGTAAAAATCCCCCGGCAGGTTAAAAATGCGCGTGCGCACGAGCAACTGTAAGCAGGCCTAGAGAGCTTTCATGCTCTGCGCCACCCGATATATCGCTGGCGCGGCGCAATCCTCCCCTACGAAGCAAATCCAAAGGGGTAGTTTCTCGTGGATGGCGCTCGTGGCGCCGCTCTTGGATGTTCACAGAGGTAAGACTGTCAGGCAAGCCCCGATTCCAGGCCTCGGTTAGTCGTGCGAAGTGCGAGGATCGCGCAAGCTCGCAAACTTGTCACTGCTGCGTTTCGTACTTGTGCCCGTCGCAGCTCAACGAGCAGCTGTCAGCGGAAGGCCGGACCGATTTGTAATATCTGGTCAGTTATTTAGTCCCTCGTCCGTCCAATTATCATTTGACCGATCTGTGACGAGGGGGCTGATTCAGAGAGCAAGAAAAACGAAGTTGGTGGAAGAAGACGATATGCCAGAAAACGAACGGAACACGCAGTCGGATTCTCGATACGCGAGATAGTGGAGGACAACCGACGGATAAATAGTGACGATAGTGACCAGTGATTTCGGCACGATTTGGCAGCTTAATTGATCAGGTGCGGTATCCTGCTGATTCGCTGACTGCGCCGCGCGTGTCCGCCCACGAATACGCTCTTCTCACCCCCGCAAACGGTACTTTGCTTTCTCTACTCTATTTTCCTGCTACCACCCTCCTACTATCCCGCTGCATGCTCGTACACTTGTGCCGCAGTGTCGGCTGATTATTTTCAAATCCAAGTGTGTAAATCTGTAGTCATATTTTACGCATTTATACGCGTGTTATATTTTTACACATTTTATTTGTGTTTTACATAGTTAAATGCATATTTTTACACGTTTAATTTAACAATAATATGTGTAAGCGTGTAAAAAATATGCATTTAATTTACTGCAATTTACTGTGTAAAATACAGATAAAATGTGTAAAAATTTAGACTTATGCATTTGAATTTGCAGTGTAATGACACAGACGACTGATTAAAAGAAACCCAACACGTATAAGTATAGCGCAGGACAACGCGATTTCGACGCGTTTTTTTGCTTCAGTCCAAGGATATACTTTCGGTTGATTATCAGCTATCATATATGCCGTTTGCTTAGCACTTGACCGCTCGAGCAATCGAGCTATCGAGGATAAAGATATAAATAGATGTTCCAGAAGTGAAGTGGCCGAATCTTGATAGAAAAGCTGCGAGATGGAAATCAGATCACGCCTTATGTATTCATAGAGCTGTCTTGCTAGTAGATGCAAACACTTCGATTTATTTTGAATATATAAAATTAAAGAAAATATTTGTATAAACTATAATTAAAAAATGATTTAAAAATATGATTTTTTCAAAGAGCACACTGTTGACGCGATTACTTTTTGCTAGCTTTTACGCTCAATCTATTTTGAAATATTCTTTTCTCTCTCTCTTGCTCGCTTGCTCGCTCTTTCTCTCTCTATTCTACTTTTCGCACATAGTTTTATTGCTATCTCGGCGCCATTCAAAATTCTCACCACTACGATCAATGAACTTGGAAGCCGAACCGAAAGATAAGTACACGTCTCGCGAAATAGCCGAGTTTACGGCTCGTCCAATGTGGATTGGATCGATATTTATGAAAAAAAAAGTGCATAGGAAAATCTTCACTCGCGGTAATCAGAGCGTATGTATACGACGCAATCAGTTTTTCTTTTCTTCTCTTTCCTTTTTTTTTTAAATTCCAATACGTAACCTTTCATACCCTTTTGTGTTATATTGCCGCATACTTTCGAAATGAATTATACCGGTATGCCAGCAATTCAATTTGATAGCTGAGAACTTTACTTTTTCTACCATAATGCGGATGAGAGATTTTTTTTCTACTTTTGTACTCTCTCAATTACTTTATGCAGCCGTCTTAATTTCCGTGTAATTATACGCGCACTTTTTCATCAATGAATGACCGCCATGCGATCTCGTACATGCGCTCCAACCATCCTTGTATTTCAAATTTCGGCCATTGAATACGTAATATGGTTCATTTGAACCGGGCAATTTTAAGTACGTTATGCATTTACATGTAAATTGATCTCTATCCATGTGAATTAGATCTTATCAGCCTACATATGAGTTACAAGTCCACGATTTATTCCCATAAATATTAGCTGAAGTTAATTGGGGATTTAGCTATTCATTCTCTTTTTAATTATAGCTTGTCAAACTTCGAGATTACCTTTAATTTATAGATGATACAAGAAAATTAGAAAACAATATGTAGTAATATTTTACAAAAAATACACATTTACTAGCGCATTCTCTTTTAAATTATATAAAATGAAAGACAAGGAAAAGCGCGAATAAAAAATAAATTCAATGAATAAGATGGGCCAATGCAACGGTTATATCAGGATATTGGTACAATTTTATTATGTGATTTTACATACGTATCCTAGCTTCGACTAAACTGCGTGCCGTTACTTTCCGGATTCAGATCGGAAGAGCACACGT
>NW_012026837.1:6734481-6756285 GCF_000956235.1 Wasmannia auropunctata | reverse complement strand
GAACCGCACACCGGAGAATAATTAGACACGTGCGTGACAAAGACCCTCTTCTGCCCGTTAAATGATCTTGATAAATACCGGCCGCGTGCATGGTTAAAAGTTGACGCTTGTCGTCCACTTGTCCCGGACGCGATTTGGCGCCCCGACTATACACGTACGGCGGGGAAAAGCCACGACGGGACAATTAACGAGGCGATAACGCGAACTTACGCGAGCGCGGAGATCGTTTACATGAACTATTAATTCGCAACTAGGAAACAATTATTCTCGTCTTCATGACAGATGCTATGAAAACAAAATTATATTTCTCCGCCATTATTATTATCATTACTGTTAATGAGACGACAACGTAAATTTCCGCCGCGCAAATGTTGGGCCGGGGAAAATTATGAGTCGCAATTACTATGATAATAAAATCATATTTCTCATTGGGGCTACCACTATTATCATTGTTAATGAGACATCAGCGTGAATTTCCGCCATGTGGCAAATATCATTATCCTTGTTAACAGAAATGTAATGGCGACGAATTACGTCAGACGTGTCGGCAGAGAGTCGGCAGAGAGTCGGCGGGAAAAGAAAAACGGGCACGGGTAACTATGTTAATCCTAATCGCGACCATATTGTGGAAACGTGATTGTACGCTTGTGATCGCGCGTTATTATTGCCGTCATTATAATCACATCCCCCTCGTCGCGCGTCGACTGCGTCAGGAAACGCTCTCTCCGCCTGCAATTACTCGTTATTGGTCGTTGCATCGCGGAAAGCGCGCCGTTCACTTAACCCGTACACGAAGAAGAAGGGCCCGGCACTTGCGCCGCCGCGCCGCGCCACGACGAAGACAGGCTGCACTTGTAAACTTAATTACTCGCGAGAGCCAAGCGGCACTTGAGGGAGGCCATCAACCGGGATGCGCAACGCGAGCCGACTGCTCGTAAAACTCGTAATCAAGCCTTATTAAAACCGTAGGGGCGTGAAGAGTGGAGGGACACGAGCAGGGCTGGCGGGGGGAAGGCTGTGCAACTAGATTTAACCCTTTTAAGGGTTAAATAACGAACATTATGCTTCAAAGAATGTTTAATGCAAAGAGCAATGCTTTCCTGCTTAAATGGATGTAGTCAGGTGTCATCTGAAAAACTTCGAAGGAGAAAATATTTTAAGATCCACGGTGCTTAAGACGTATTGCAGGTTAATGATAAAGATACTGTCAGAGAGGAAAATTATTTATTTTGTCAGTTTTATATAGATACATTTCGTTGGCTCGATATATATTTTTTTCCTAAATTGCGCCGTTACATATTAAATCTTGATGTAGATCATAAGAGAAAAAGAGAGAATATGCGATAACAAGGGATAATTTCAACGAAGCAGCGAATTTTTTTAGGAAAATATTTGCACGCGTATTTTAATATTCTCCCCATTATTCTCATCTAATCAGGTAAAAAAAACAATGTCCGGTATTCCGTATCGGTATATATAGCACAGTACAACGAAAAGTAATTATTTTCGCTAATCGTGATTAAAATGTAATATCATGTTCGCGTTGTTATCGGTACGTATATAGTATTGATTTAACTTCTTTGTAATTTCGTTTAACTTCACGCGAGGGCTGACGGCAACACGTTTTATCGCTTTAATATCTAACGTTCCTGCAGTAATTTTCGGAGTTTGCCGCGCGCAGTCTTTTTACGTCGTTGCAAGAAACAAATACAACTGGCGGTGAGAGATGTATTTTCGCGGATGTTACGATCATCCACAGAGACTCGTAATCCTATAGAGTCGCTTGGCCCGCTCATCGCCCGTCGTAAGATCATAAAGTTTGTATCCGACGTAATTAAAACGCAACGTTTCCTTCGCGTTCGGCCCGCGACTACGTCAGATAGACTGTCCCGCGACGAGTATTAAGTGTTTAGTTGAAGCAGTGCGATGCTTTATGGACTCTCGTAAAACTCGTTCTATCGGGTAAACATTCCCCATTCGGGAGATCCCGATACGAGTAAGAAAGAACCGATAGCAGAGATCGGGAATGCGAATTAAGATGCGTTTGGTGGCCTCTTAAATGCCCGTTAAAGCAAAATGTCTCAGAATTATAGCTTGTGAAACAAATGTTACGCTATAACATATACTTAGTTTGGTTTGTACTTTATCTTACATTTCATTGATTTCATCAATAATCGTGAGTCACCGCTGTTTTATTGCATTAATTCCATTAATTTTCTTTATTGCTTACAATAACTTTATCATTAAACTTTATTAGATCTTTTTTTCCTCAAAAACTTCCCTCCAATATTCCTCATTCAATATTTCTTACTTCAAATTACTTTTCCCTAAGATCTCAACTCAATCCTATTTATTCTCCCTTCTTCAATCAAATAGCAATCTTGATTATTTCTGTTTATGTGTATAAGTAATCCTCGTTAATTATTTTAATTTTCGTTTAATATATACACTGAGTATTAATATACTCCAAAATATATTGGTTAATGAAATAATGAATATGTACGGTTACGTATAACAATAATTTTTCACGCTTGTCCGTGATATTTGCAAATGCGAGAAAAGTTTGCTGCCGAAAAAAAGCTCACTTCGCAAAATGCTTAATGAAACGTCGAACTTCGATCGGTATAGTTGTTGAACAAACGTTGGAAATAACGAGCAGTGCCTGGATAGAAACGCGATATGTGCATAAAAATAAAACAGCGAATCCGGAGAATCCGGATATAACGGGCGCGATCGACGAGTATCGTTACGGGGAGTATGTTAGTTACGCGCGGAAACAAACTTAGTAATGATAAATCTTTTTAACGAATCCCCGCGCGTTTTGCGAAAATGGCGAAACTTCGAGAAACGAAGTGTAAACCCAGTAAACCTCGCTTGCAATAACAATACGCTCTTTGTTAAATAAACTTCTGAGAGACTTCGATCATTTTCAACAACTTCTATTTATGCCTGGCCGGAATCGGCCGGTGAGGGAAAGGCGAAACGTGAGAGGGAAATCTTCAAAACTGCGAGCACCTAACGATACGACAGAGTGTTTTCTCCCCCCCCCCTCTCTCTCTCTCACTCGCTCTCTCTCTCTTTCTCTATCAAGTAGACTAGCGTAGAGAGTTTCAATGTTTTGAGCTAAAGGCTTCTCATCTTTCTTCTTCTCACTCTTCCCATTCAACGTTCGCCTTCTTTCTCTTTCTCTCTTTCTCCTTTCTCCATATCCTTCTCTCTCTCTCTCTCTCTCTCTCTCTCTCTCTCTCTCTCTCTCGTATTCGAATTGTCTAGTATAATATAAGATTTTAAATCGTAGAAAAAACCTCTCATCCGCATTATGTCAAAAAAGGTAGAGTTCTCAAATTGAATTGCTGGCATACTGATATAATTCATGAGACGAAAATTAACTCCGCAGAAAGAAATTTCTAATTTTTTAAAGAGAAGTATTATAAAAACAAATTAAAATTATAAAATAAATAAATAACAACAAATAAAATAAAAAATAAATAAAATCTTGAAGATATACGTATTTAAGAGAGAAACGTTCATAACTTTATTTTATAAAAATTGAAAATTTTTAATTTTATGAAATTAACCGCTTATTACACACTTTTCTCAATATATTTAATTCTTATAAGGTTAAATGTATAAATTCATTATATACATATACATATATATTATGTATACATATATATTTTAAAAGATTAGAAATTTCTTTCTGCAAAATTAATTCTCAATTATATTGGTATGCCAGCAATTTGATAGCTGAAAACTTTATTTTTTCTGACATAATGCTGACATAAGACATTTTTTCTACAGTTTAAAATTTTATACTAGAAAATTCGATTATGTATATGTTTTTATTTATTTAAATTAAAGATTTCACGTAATTAAAGTTTTCACGTAAATTTTTCAAATCCTGCTACATATATAGTTTTACTCACTTGTAATAAAAAATAAATTTCAATTGTAAACTTTGTTTATATCTTTTTATTTCTTTGCATAACTGTAAAAGAGAAATACGTCATATTTTATTTTTTGTAAAATTCTGATAAAAACAAGTATTTTACAATGAAGATTAAAAGTATCCCATAAATGGCCGATAACTGCATAGTTTATCCCGAGTTTACTTATTAAATAAAATGTTCTCTTTTAAGTGTTTTATACAAGTTTCCTTTATAACAAAAATGCAATAAAGCAACCAAGATGCAGTAGTTTAATAAATGTTCTAGTTCGATCTCGTTATTGAGTTACTTCTTCTGTGAAAAATTCAACGCCGGACACAATGCCGAAGAAGCGAAGATGGATCTATTTATCTTATTTGTAACTTATCGCCGATATATTATCGTGTAATTCAGCTTAACAAAGTTTAATAAGTTTTAATTTGACACATTAACTTACGCGAGAACTTCGTAAAAATGATATTTCTTTTAACGATTGTTTCGCTGAACACAAGCTTACTCCCTGCACGAATAAGTTCCACACGAGGGTTACACTAATTAATAAATGTAATCATTTAATTATGTCGACTAGAAAACGAGAGGACTGAAAGATTTAAGTGACATTGGACAGTAAGACAGGACAGAGAGAATGTAAACTAAATCGCATAATATCTAGCGTAAAGAAACAACAATAGATAATAACCATAGAAAACAACTAAATTTAGATTCCAAAAATTCTTACAAAGGAGCACATGTGTAATGAGACATTGTGAACTTGTGAGAGATCCAGCTAATTATAAGCGCTAAATAATAGTATACATAAATAAATAAGTAAAATGGAAACATCAAGATTTCCTAAAAAAGTCATTGTACAACGGATCTAAAAGATCCATGTCGTTTTGTAGATTTAATGTTGATTTAATGATTCCTTGTTTTTGCTTGTGAATATATAGCATGTATATTTTTATCGTATGTTAAGGATAAAATTATTATTTGAAAAAATTGATTTTTTAAATATTATTTAAACTGTCAAAGATATAAAAAAATGTTATAAATAAATAAAAGTTTTACGATTTCAAGTAGCTTTAACAACAATATATTTTAATTTAGAAAATATATATTTTTCAGTACCTCACTTCCACTCTTAGTTTTCGAAAATTCAAATGCATCGATATAAAACGATACTTAAAATCATAAAATTTTTATTTTGAACATTTTTTTATATATTTGACAGTTACCGCGAAAGTTACTCAGAAAGCAAAAAAAAAAATTTTTTTTTTCAAGAGAATATTTTACCCGTGTAATTAAATACTTAAATTAAAAAATTTGTGAAATATCGTAAATTTTGGCAAACTTTTTTTTTAGTTTGTTTAACTAGTAACTTGTGTGAAACTTTTCATATATAAAAGACTATAAAAATATATATGCATCAGATATTGTTTCTCAAAAAAACTAATAATATTTTTTACATTTTACTGTGGACGATTAAAAAAAATTGAATACCATTAAAATTTTATTAATTAAATATAGCTTCGTATTTATAATTTATAATCTTATAAAGAAATCTTATAGAAAATACTTATAATCTCTAAGATCTCAAAGCTCCTTTAGCTATGCTGCAACATAAATTTCGTATAAAATAATATATATTTTACCAAGTTTACAGTCCAAAAAGCATTAAATAGACAAGTATATACAGTAGGTTTTGTGCATTTCCGCTAGATTGCAGTATGCACGTATTAACGTTAAAATTACAGAGGATAATCTTCTCTCCCTTCACGAGCGATTTCGTTTCGTATTTAAGAAAAAATGCGCTTAGTTTGTGCCAGGCTGCCGTTGGAAAGGATTTCACTTGATACGCTTGGATACGATTTCAATCGATGTAAAAGTCATTATAGTCGAGTAAAGAGAAATGCAAATGCTTGAAAAATACACTATATTACAATATGATCAACTGCACAATTTACTTATATTATTTTTAACATTTATATAGATAGAATTTGAGAAATTTCGAGTTTTTGTCGCGGTAAAAAGTAAAATATAAAATTGCGATTGATATCGGGCAAAAATATAAATAAAACAACGTAAAATATGCGCGCATTTGACGAGAGGCGCGTAAAGCATGGACTTTGCTCTTGTTCTTGCATATATTAATCCATCCATATATACGTACGGTCGCATTTGTGCGCGTATCCATCGATTCGAAAAGTATAGCGTCAACGGAAACGTGTGGCGATATCAAACCGGGTGCAATACGACATTCTATCGTTGTTGATGCGACGTGAAATCAAGTATCGAGGACGACAACGCTTCAAAGCCGGACACAACCCGTCTAAATCGGTATTAGGACGTCTGGGCTGCGCATGACAGACGTGAATTAAACTCGCGTTGTCTATAAGTGATATCGAACCGGTCGACTTCGCATTAAACTTGACCTATGTAGGTCAGCAACAAAATTACACGGCATAAAATATTATTTTACGTGATAAAAAGGAAATTATAGGAAACACGATACTCTTCAGGAAGAGCAGGTGTTCGCACGTTTATACCTCTCTCATAAACGCAGATGTTCATGCTGCGCGTAATCGCTCTCGTTGACGATGGAAGTAACTTTTCTACTTATAAGTTCTATATTGTTCTCTCATATATATCTCTTTTTTTATATCTCGGGATTATATTCTATCTGTTATTATCAATTAATTTGTATTGATAATAAATTCCAGATACTGACAGATATTTGTTATAATTTGTTTATGCGTTTCGTACTTTATATTATATGCTAGTTCGATTTTTCAGCCATTTTCTCGCATTTTTTCACACTCACGATTAATTAAAAATACTTAAGAAATCTCCTTAAAAACTATTCGACAATGTATTTTGTTATTATTAATTACTTGATAAAAAATTTTAATTAATCGTAAATATGAAAAGAAATGCAATAAAGAATGACAGAAAAATTTAGTTACTATAGAATAAATATGACTCGCATATAAACAAATTGCAGTTTACAAATAGCTAATTTTAAGAGGATGCTAGAGTCGTCTGTATTATCAACAAAAATATTATTTTTGTTGGTTACTAATTACTTCGTATTAATCACATAAAATAAAATTTCCTTTTCTACGATTAAAACACACATGCTAATGTATCTGGCTCTGATGCATTTTGTACCAAAAACGGGAAAAAATGAAATAATTATAGATTTCGTTATCCATTTTAACCTTAACATAATGGCGACTAATGCTGTCAATTTACCAAAACGTTTATTACGTGGAAAAGTTAGGCAGATTATATGCTCGAAATGAAGGCAGAGCCAGATGCACAATAAAGAAATGAATATATGTGAGTCGTTATAGAATTAAGTATAGAAGCCTAAATAAAAATATATTGGTAACCGACAAATTTGTGTATACATATATATGTATGCGTGAGATATATTGATGTGGTAATAAATATGACACACTACTACATCAATATCGCACGCATACATACTCACAAATTGTCAGTAAAACAGCGGATTTTTAGAGTTTGATCTAGGATTTAGGATCCTCTTAAGGATTTTTACAATTCTTTACAAACTTATACTACTTTTTCAGTTAAAACCTAGTACTATTTCAGTCACGATAAATATAAAACATTCTAACTTTTATAAATTCGATATTTCTTCTCTCTCTCTCTCTCTCTCTCTCTCTCTAGATCTGTATAACAAAAATGATTATAATCACCAGGGCCGTGGAGAGAAAAACTCAGGCCTGGGAGAAGAAAATTACGAGCCCCTATTTCGCGTAGGTATTATCCTTAACCAGGAGCGACAGATTTAGAATTTTGAAACTAATCTAAATAAGAAAAGAATACAGGGAAACATAAATTTATTTATTCGTAATCTATACCAATTTAGATAAAGTTTTTATAAAAAATAAGAAACTATGGGCGAGTTCAAGCTGGTAAAGCGGCTAGGTTTGCTTGTCAAGCGATTGGTTGGTACCACAGGTAATAACTAATCATGTTCAGTTGCTCGATGAGCAGGCTAGCTGCTTTGACAACTTGAACGTGCTCTATGTTTTGAAAAAAATAAGTATTAAAAAATCCCTCAAAAAATCCGGACCCCTCCAAAAAAAATCCGGGCCCGGGAGGAATCACCCCGTCGCCCCCCCCTCTCTTGTCAGGCCTGATAATCACTAATCTATGGTTATAATCACTAATGATTTATTAAACTCGATGGTCGTTTCTGACATATCTTATAATACTCTCGGTTTAGTTTTAATCGTTTAAAATAAATTGCTAAAAGTTAGACATAGTTTAGAAAATCCATATATTTTTCTTTTTTAATAAATTCAAAATAAGCTAAAGTAAAATATGTAAATTATAAAAAATTACAATTTATTTATTAAAATCTATGAAAAAAAAGAAAACCAATTCAATCTATGGTTACTAATACGTACAGACTAATTTTTTATGTTCTATTAAAAAAGTGTTGAAAGAAATTTTCTCCGTAGATATTATATACAGGGTGTTCCGAATTTAAATGTCAAAACTGCGGGAGTGAAGGAGATCGATGAATTAAAAAAAATAATCCTTTAGAGATATGCTCGTTTTTGTTTTGTTTTGGAGAAAATCCTTAAAAAAAGACAAAACATAATTTTCATTTTTGTACTTATTTATTACTTATTTATATATATTTATTTATTCACGTTGTCACTTAATATAGATATTATTTTTATTAGATATTATTTTAATATAAATATTATTCAAAATGTTGGTTATTTGTAGCAATGACTTCAAAGATTAAATGCAGCCAGATGTACGGATTTGTTTGGAGAACGACTTCTCTAATTATTTAGAAGACATCCTGCAGCAACAGATTAAAATGTGGTTCCAGCTGGATGGATGTCCAGCTCATTATGGTAGAGTTAATCGAGCTTGGCTAGACAGAAATTATCCACGACGATGGATTGGATGTGGAGGAGTAGTACTTTGGCCACCCTGATTACCTAACACTGAACTTGTTTGTGTGGGGTGCCCTGAAGCAGAAATTTTATTCATTGCCAGTCAACTCAAGAGAGCAATTGAGGAATCGAATCGTGGCTGCAATACGAGCAATGCACCAAATATCACCAGATCAGTGGTTAGTGCAATACGAGCTGTCCGTATTAGATGCAATACTTTTGCAGTGCTGCAAAAGACCAACATTTTGAACAATATCTATATTAAGCAAGTGGCAACGTGAATAAAAAAGTGAGAATAAATAAGTAATAAATAAGTACAAAAATAAAAACTACTTTTGTCTTTTTGCAATTTTCTCCACAACGAAGTAAAAACGAGCTAACTCTAAAGGACTTGTTTTCTTAGTTTATTGATCTCCCACACGCTTTCAAAGTTTTGACATTTAAATTCAGGACACCCAGTATATTATAAGACTCATCAATAGTAATTTTTTTATTTTATTTGAAAAACATTGACTAAAATAAATGCTCGTGATGCTATCATAATAAGTCATACTACGGTAAATGTACGTAAATTGGAAAATATCTCGCAAGAGTTAACTTTATTTAAAAATGCTAATTAGCACCTGAATCTCAAATCTGAAAATCAAGTTTTTCTTTCTTTATAACTAATCGAACTATCTAAATACAGCTAGAGAAAAGAAGGATGTTAAATTTTGATTTTTTAGATTGACATAAAGAAAAGTTCCGATATGTAAAAATTATATAATATGTTATATTAAAGAGTTATTTAAGCGAAATCGGTATATCACTTATTTTGAAGAAATATCGAAAATATGAGAAAAACTGTGACCAAAAACAATAATTATTATATTTATTGGTAAAAAGTTGTTAAGTAAGACATTAAAATATCGGGAATTAATCAACATAGGGCTTAAAAACGTAAAACTTGATAGGCATACTCGTTATTCAAAGCCAGAATTCGAAACTTTTTGAAAATTTTCAAATTATACGTGTTGAAGTATATATAACAATAGAGTTACAACTTTTAAACAATAAATATAATATTAAATTTTCATTGTCGTTGACCACGATGTTTTCCCATTTCTGATGTTTGCCCAAGATAAGCGATACACCATTTAACTCCGCTTAAGTAGCTTTTTAATATGACATGTGTAATTATTTATATAATATGATTATGTATTACTTATAATTTGTTCATATTGGAACTTCTTTATATTGGCCAATAAATAGACAAAACTTAAACCCTTCCTTCATTTTCAATCTATAATCTGCTCGTATTAGTTCGTAAAAGATTTCGAATTTTTACATTTTGATGTATTATAGATTTTTTTACGCAAAATGATAGCTGTTACATTATGTATTTAGACGGGCTTTACAATTGCAGCGACAAGAATGACTATACATTATCTCGCTGCTGCAGCCAATCCTGAAATCCTCTCAGCAGTATACTCGACTCTATGTGAACCCACTTAACGCGTGTGGTTTCGCGTGTAAATTACATGTGGTTTGCAGTTGTCATTCAGTTGTTATCGCCCATTGCACTCTGTCACGCAAATCTGTCTTCAAATTATTGGCTTCAAAGCGCAATGAAGCAATCAAAGTGTGTTTTAATTTTTCTTCAATTTGATGATGTCACGAGATGTAACAAAATTCATAAATGTTACATGAATGAAAAATTACAAGAGTTTTATGAATTTAAATAATAGGAAAAAAAAACTAGAATTATAAGGTAGAATTATGTTTTGTTGATGCCCTAAATATCTGTCCCCACCCTACATTGTATTTTTTTTTAGTATACGGTCCAGTAAGCATCAGTCTATTTTTTGCCAAATAAAAAGAGCTATAAATTTCCATTTCCGGCCAGCGGTTCGACAAGAGAGCCCTTTAGGATTCAAGAGTCAACCGCGGATGGAAGTTCTTTGTGGAGTTACAGGCCACACGAGAGTATACAAAGTGATCGATCAAATGACTCGATGTATCGAGTTTCACTGAATTCGTGCATTCGCTTTTGGTCCGTCATGCAAAACTAACTACCAAACACCTCGGGCCGAAGCTACGCCGCGGAGCCTGCGCCTGAGATTGGGCGCACTGATAGAGATAACGTTATTATAACCGTTCCTAGATTTGCAATAGCGCGAACAACGGCAGCATTTCCCCTGCCTGATGGGACCGCGTGCCGATATCTTGGTCAAATGAAATGTTGCAATACAGTAACAAAGAGGCAAATAGATCGACGGCTCGCCGAATAAATAATGGTGGAATGTTTGAATGTAACACGTGTACACACGAGCACACGTGGGCACCGAGAGTATAAAAGTGTACCGTGGTCTGCCCAGTGACTTTTCCATTACCGAATAATTTTATCAAAATTATTCGTTAAAATTTTATTCGTGAAAAATTTTATGCAATGGATTTATACATATGTAGAAATAACGCGTTCCCACGTTATTATGATATACTATAATCGATAACGCGGAACTTACCAGCAGAAACCTCGCATAGGACCGTTGCCTAGAGCTTATAAAATTTATGAGAACATCCAATAGCTTATGTCCTTTAAAGAATTATTAATTAATTGCGTGAATTGCATGATCATTACATCGTATGAATAGTAATTAGTAATTATTTCCTCCGCATTGTCAATATCTTTAAGCCCAAAATTCTATCTGCGACATGAATAGTTTTGATCGCGGATGCATTATCGGCAAGCAGCATTGCACGATTGTGACTATAGATATATCTAATTTCCAAGATATCACCGTACCCCGACAGCTCTAACACCTCATAATTGCCAGTTAGCATCGTCCAATTTTGACCAATATTTGATGTATCTATTATATTATTCAATCAATAGTCCTACTACTCTTGTCAGAGCGTAGTAACCTCTTCTCGTATTTCTGCGATGTGCGCTATTTATACTTTTACGCAGATATATGGAACCTACAATTTTAACGCCGGTTCCGAACGGCCATTTTTTAAGAAGAGGTTCTCTTTGGCAAAGATACTCTCAGTGGTTTGCCATTGCCTTCCGAGAGGCGGCGATCGCTTCCGAAATAATTAAAATCAATTTCAGAGTTATATTATTCTGGATGGATTTGAACCCGGATCTTTAGCTTATAAAGCTGCCGTGCTGCTCCTCGCGTCACGATCGCCACATTATATTATTATATACGTCCAAATCCTGGCAAATTTACTTTTATATGTATATAACAATTAATTAAGAATTAGTAAGAAAACAAAAGAAATAAAGTTTTAATGTCTAACAATTAAATATAAAAATATAATAATTAAAATAAAATTTTAATATATTTTATAATATAACAATAATATGAGTGTAAAAAAATGTAAATAAAAGTAAAAAAGAATGGAGAATTAAGTGTAAAACAAAGTAGACGATACAAGAGCAAAACAAAACAATTTTCTTATGATTATTTATAATATCTATTGTTCTCTCTTGTATAAAGCAAACTAATAATTTTAAAAGTTATATCTGCTTTTGAACAGTTTGTTCCTCTTACTTCATCGAATTTCATAAGATCATAATTGAAGAGTTTGCTATGCAAAATTAAGTGCATATATACATGTTTAGCGAGAAATGTGTTATACATTAATGTTACTTGTTAGTTGTTGAGCATTTTCTGTAAGAAACATTGCTCGAACACGTCTAAAGGAGGATCTATAAAGTTCTCTGATCACATTGTACGGTCTTACAACTGCGCGGTAGGCAAGCATTGCACAGACTTAGTTCTCGATAGCACAAAGGAAGATACTTTGACATATTTTGAACTCTTGGCGCAGCTTTGCAGCACGAACGGGATTTTATTGTTTAACAGACTGCTTACAACATTATCGATTTAGCTTCGTGTTACATTTACGTTTGCGTTTTTTTGGACGCAACAAATAATCGGCGAGAAGATCTATATGCGTATAACAAATAGCTCACTCAACATCAATATCTTTACGTAAAATTATTTTTTATGCAGAACAGATTAAAGTAGAAAGATTAAAACACGTTATTGGATAAAAATAGGTATTCTCAAACTCAGTTTTAGCAATAGATAAGTATTCTGAATATAGAAAATCTTTTTTTAGTAAATTGATATCGAAGAGAATTATTACCATTTATGTCAATTTCCTAATTTTTGTATTATGTATCCTTTTATAATTAAGCTTGATGAAAATGAAGATAAAAGGAGATATCTCTAATGGTCTTAACATTGACATATGTTACCAGAATTCTAAATAACAGATTAAAAAGTTTTAGCTGCCGATCGTCATTTATTAAAAAGTTATTAATTTCATTACAAAAAAACTAAAAAAATTAAATAAAACATAGTTTTCTTTTATTCAAGTATGTTAGTAAACAACAGTATACATGTGAATGGGAGAGAAGCAAATCCTTTCTTTTTGTTAATCCAAAAAGAGTTAAAAATTTGTGTAGACTAAATCATATAACGATACACCTTTCGTACTGCAGCACTGCGTGATACGAGGTGGGCTTTGCAGGAAATATTAAAAACTTAAGTCTATATAGAACTGTATAATGATAGACCCGTTTTGTACTCATGCGAACAGGAGGTAGTAGAGGATAAATCTCGTTTCGGAAAAAATTAAAAATCTATAATGAGTATAATGATTAATGCGAAATGAAATTTATCATTGTACGGTTCTATGTTGACTACTAAAAGTTTTTGTTCTATATTAAGTTGATAGTTTGTTGTACTTTTCATATCGATATAAAAAGCGTCTGCAAATGAGACGTTTTGCAAGAACGGAACGCGATAGTATTTAAGATATAACAGAGTATTGTGCGGTTTAACACACATAGACTTCTACATATAAGTAGCCCATACAGTATATAAATGTTGAATTAACATCGTTGAAACATTGGCTGTGTTCAGCACTCGCTTCAACAGAGAAAACAGATCAATGATAGCGCTTAGTGATTCTTTACTATAATTGGTTTTTGCATTTAGATCCAGTAAAGATTTAAAGGCAAGGACCAATCATATTAAAGAATCACTGACCGATATATCTGTTTTCTCTGCCGAACGCAACCATTTTATTAGAATGCGACTTTTCAAAAAAATTTTATAATGTTGCGTCTTTTATTTTCTACTTTGTATTGTTTTTTTTTTACGAGAAATAGAATTTCACCGTGTCGCGTTCTACTCCCGAATGAAGACTTGGTATTTTATATTAGAACGTTTTATAGACTTTACTACAAAGTTTTGACTTTTGGTTAGTATTTTCAGTTGAATTTATATAAAATTTCTAGTTAAAAGAAACGTGCAACCAGAATTAATGTTAACCGCAGCGCATTCTAACAGTTTTATATCATATAACAGAAAATTCTGATATATGTATTTAATAGAAAAGAATTAATTGTACTCATCTGGTAAATTCTACAGAAATTCTGATTCGTCGATTTTCGAACATATGGTTGAATCTATCAGATTTCCAGTTAATGGAACTAGATTCTTTTTCCAGTTATCATCTCAACAATATTCTTTCAACGTTTAGTGCTATATGAGTTTACTTTGATTATTTTGCATATGATAGAAAAAAATAAAAGCAACAGTTAAATTTTCCATATTAGGTTCACTTGTGTATGCGTACTGTCTGTGAGTATGTACTTTGTGATCTGATTGTGAGTGTATCACTTGATTACGTATTATGTAAAAATACTAGCCTTCATTCATATGTGTGAATCCAGAAACCTGGCAACTCCCATCAGGGGTACTTCTTAATGTCGAAAATGATGACAGAGTCTAGTAGATGTCTGTGGTTTCACATGGGTTTTCAACTTATTCTATATATTATTGTAAATTTTATTAAGATCTGTTCTTAACAATATTTGTCAAAGTTACAGCAAGTTTGGGTCAAGTTACATTTTTATGAGACAAGGGTACAGAGAAAGTAGTTTCGCCTCTTATTTCACTTGTACATATATTGTATCTACATACATATAAAAAAGTACTTTCCTTAATATTAAAGAATGTAATATATAAAACTGTTATATTTTTAGAACTTTTTAATAAACAACTGGCGATAGCTAAAACCTTTATTGTATTCGTATAGTCATGACCATGACAAACATATGTCACAGTCAAGGCCATTGGAGTGTCAATGCCCTTTATCTTCATTTTTAACTTAAGTTTTAAATTTTCATAATTTTATTAAAATAAAATTTATCTAATATTAAAAAAGAATATTGATTTAATTTACATTTGCTGCTTTTCTAAAGACGCTAAAAGGTCTTTACTTTAAATCGTTATCATTAAAGAAAATTAATTTCAAATTTATCAAAGAATCTATTATTAAAATCATTGTTTTTTGTTGTATTCATTTTTTATCAAAACTTTAAAGATATTCTATATTTTTAATATCTTAATTTTTAGAATTATACTATATATGTGTATATTTTTTAAATTTAAAACTTCTTTAATTATATTTGAAATTAATTATAAGTATAACTGAAATTTTTCAAGATGGATGTGTTTTACGGCAACTTTGATGAAAATGTCGACTTGATTTTTTTCTCACTGATACCTATAGTAGATCTTCGTTGTTTTTTCGTCTTATCGTTGTAGCAGAAGCATCATACGCATGTTTTTAATTCTCGTTTTTCGCGATGGAATGCCTCAAAGTAACCTTGCAGGCAGACAGCCGTTTCTATACACGGAGAAAATTTTATAGCAAAAATTACTATAATGCGTTAGAAACTGCGGACCATCAGGTAATTGTAAGTTAAATGCTATAGCCATTTTTTTTTAAAGAATAATATAATTTTTGTACTTCATAGTAAAATTTTTTATATTACAAAGGCAAAACTGACTAGATAAAAGTTGATATTTTAAAGACAAGTAAAAAATATCTTCTGAGTAAATTTTTACTGTATACCATAGTAAAAATTAACTCTTCCCATTATAGAATGTGGCTTGAGCGCCGGTTTCACAAAAATTATTGTATTTATGTGACAAAAATTAATGTTGACATAGTAAAAGTATGTCAAAACATTTGAAATTTAACAACTCTCGTTATTAAGAACTTATGGCAAAGAAAAATATAGACTCATATAGAAAGTAGGATAAGTATTCGTTATTTGTAAGAACCGGCAGAAGCAATCAAACGCTGCAGCCAAAGTCACACAGCTCAACGAGAGAGAGAAAAGCTTAGCTCGAGTCGATATTAATATTGTGTTAGTTAGCGCATGCTGTACGTGTCATTTCGTATCGTGAAGAAAGCGAAAGAATACGTAACCCAAACAACATGGTCCAAAATTGGAACATAAGATTTGTTAAAGACGTCGACATCTTAAAAACATCTTTGCGAGAAACGTCTGAAAGGTGTCTATAAAAGACGTCTTAAGCCGGTTCTACATTAGTTGCAAGCCAACCGCAAACTTGTTGCGATAGCCAATCCGAAGCATTGATTTCAAAATGCAAGCTTCAGATTGGCTGTCGCAACAAGCTTGCGATTGTCTTGCAATTAATGTAGAACCGGTTTTAGAGACGTCTTGTGTCTCGATTTTGGACTTTATGTTGTCTGATTGTGAGAAGTATTTAATTTGCAATTTTTATCTTGGAATTCTTTTAATCTAACCAATAGGTAATAGATGATACATAACCTATCATACGTTCAATAAAGATTATATATAGCTCACAATAATAACTTTGACTTACGAATTTTTACTATGACAAATATTAAAAAATTGTTAAGGTGAAGTTATTAGTTTTAAATTTTACTATAATGTGTTGTAATTTAATCTATAAAGTCATGATCATCCAAAAAATAGTAAAATATTATTCAAAATTATATTAAAACTTAATATATAATTTTTTCCGTGTATTACAGCCTCCAGTATATTTCTCGCACGTAACGTCATAAAATTACAGGCAAATTGCTACACTACTGAAACGTTTTCCGACAAAACGTCACTTTCGCGAAAAGCTCTTTCACTCTTTTCGGTCTTCGATCTTCGACCTTCGATAAATTGTTTTCTAGCGCGACACAGGTACTTTCATTGTGTCTCTTAAATGTCAGCTTCGCTATGTATTGTATGTTTTTGTATGTCCTCGAATATTTATGTTCGCAAGCCAATTAGTAATTTACATGCTTATATAATGTGGATTATAAAGGCAAAATGATTTTAAAATTTGAAGCGATATTGATACAATCTTAATTTTGCAAATTACACTGAAGAAAACAAAAAAATTTAAACAAAAATATATAATCAAAAAAATTGAAAAAAATATAATTGTTTAACTCATAAAGTTAATTCAAACTATTAAAATGCTTCATTTTATCGCTCGAAAATATGAGTTTCTTTTTGTACTTTTACGGCATCAAAATTTAAGCTAATTAAAAGTTTAATTTCTGGTATTAATTATCGTTTGCCGTATCATAGACGACCTATGATTTTAACAGGATGCATTTTAGCACGATACAAAGTACGTTAAAATGTGCACTTACCCGTAAATGGATTATTTAATTTTGTGAGCGAGAGTAGCACATAGCAATATGCATGTCTGATGTAGGGAGATTGAGTAAGTAAAAATAAAATGAAATTTGAAAGAGAGTATGCCATATTTTCTTTTTTACATTTTCATTTATACATCGACAAATAAATATGAATGTATCGAAGAAAATGAAATACATATAATGAATATCATTGGTTTGATTAACCCTTTCAAGCATACATTTTTCCTTACTTATGATTGACTCGAAAATTGGTACTCGAGAGTTTTCGAGGTTGCTGATTGCGAATCTGAGGTCAAAATTTAGAAATTCAAAATAACGGATTTAATATGGCGTATATACCCGAATTCGAAAAACGATGCAAATTTTATGAAAATGTATATCTGGGGGTTCTCGGAGTCGCTGATTACGAATCCGTAATCAGATTCCCGAAATTCAAGGTGGCGGATCCAATGGCGACTATAATCGGAAAAACAGTGCTGATCGAGTATAAAATCGCTGAACCCCCAGATATACGTTTTCATAAAATTTGCATCGTTTTTCGAATTCGGGTCCGCCATATTGGATTTGCCATCTTGGATTTTAGAAATCTGACCACGGATTCGTAATCAGCGACTCCGAGAACCCTCAGATATACATTTACATGAAATTTGCATCGTTTTTTGAATTCGGGTCCGCCATATTGAATCCGCCATTTTGAATTTTAGAAATGTGGTCACGGATTCGTAATCAGCGACCCCAAAAACCCTTGAGGAAAGATTTTTGCGTGGAAATTCTGAGAACTTCCGAAGATAATAAATTTTCTCCAGAAAAATTGCTATTCTTCAACGTTTGTTTATTTGTATAAACAAAATCACCCATGATTTCGAATTATTACACATCGATTCTTATTCTTGAATATAACTGATATCAAAACACAAAAAAAAGTTTGAAAATTGAGTGAAAACTATCTCAATTATTAAGAAAATGGTTATGGAAAAGGTGGCATCCACAATGCCACCGTGCTTGAAAGGGTTAAAATGAAGGTACATGCAATTTTTTCGAGAAATCAGGACACTTATTTATAATTGGATTGTATTAGTCTTTATAATTTTTATGTATTCTTTTTTAAATAAAATCGTTAAAACTATAATATTTAATGCAAGTCAAGTCGAAAAGATAACTATATAGGACTGGGAATAACAAACAAAAAGACTCTCCACTTATTATGTACCATAACTGTTATTGCACTAAATTAAACATCACGTATGAAAATTGTGTTAAGTAATCAGTCATGTTAAGTGATAAACATAGATATTAATTATTAATTTTTACTACATTAATAATATTTGGCATAGGCAAATAATATCTTAAGAAAAATATACACATTACGTAATTCTCAAACGTGTAAAGCAGATTTCTAGTAATATAAATTAAAATTTTATAAATTTTGAGCAGTGACACAATTTTTTTTATTAACACATTAAAATTCAAGATATTTTTCTTATTACACACAATTTTTTTTATTAACACATTATTAAAATTCAAGATATTTTTCTTATACTATTATGTATAATAGAATTATAAAGAAGCTCTATTGGTTTGCTTAGAAGTCCTTTTGATTTGAACTTCCTTTTGTCTCTAGCAGGAAACTTGAAATTGAATCCATTGCAGGACAAGTAACTTATCTCGCAGGAACACGCAATGAGCTTTTATGGTATTATCTTTACACCTGCAATCAGTATTGTTTGAGTTAAAAGTTAACTTTGTACAATGACGCGTGTTGCGCATCTAATGACAATTATCAAACGATTGAATAAGACTTGTCCATATCGATTTGTGTCACGTACAATCTAGATATTTTCATTGTGTCTTATGTAAAATTGAAATAGTTAAATTCAAATGATATACAATACAAATTAGTCATCAAGTTTTTGACAACAAATATAAAGGAAACGACGTACACTGTTAAATCTATAGTGTCAAACTGAAACTTATTTAAGTCGCGACTGCTCTTACTTAATAAATAGTTCTGTTTTACTAAAACAATGCAGTTAAATAATTTAAAACAGTTCAAATTTAACCCAAATTTGGGTTAAATTCCATTGTTTTATTTAAAAATAACTATTTATTAAGTAGGAGCAGTGGCGACTTAAATAAGATTCAGTTTGACACTATAGAGTTAACAGTGTAATCGGTATGAAATACTAATTTGTAAAATTTTTATATTAATAATGTTTACGGATTCGCTTGATAGGAAGAGAATCGGGAACTGAGGGGACACTCTTGAATTAAATGACACTGGTTGTGATTCACAGCACTTTATTATATGTATCCACTGGTGTGCATGCCGCACGGCGCGTAACCGTAGCGTAGAAAAAAGTCAATCGTAAGAAAGTATGCGACGCGAAACGGAGTACATAATAGATTGGAGCGCCTCCGAAAGCAGGTGCTCGGACACGATAGAGCGAAAAAACTTGAGAATTATTGCTAGAAGCAGAATACCGGTCGTGTGTTATTTCAGCGACCGATAGATAACGATTCGATTATGAGCGTGAAAAATAGGCCGAGAATCGGTATGCGCGAGCACCGAATTTGCGGTTGTGCGTCGATTCTCGACGGTTCGAGACGCGTGGATGCCGCGTGATTTACTCGTGACCGGCTTGTGATTTCTCTCGGAGACTCTTCAAATCGACCGAAAACTCGACACGAAATAACGGATTTAAACACGTGAACACTGAACAAATAAAACTATAAGAAGCTAGCTATATAATAAATATATACAATTGAATGTATTTAGAAGACTTTGTAGTAAAATTGTAAATTTAGATCAATTAAGAATAATTAAAATTTTTTAAAATAATACGTATAAAACTTAATTATATTTACTAAATTCAATTTTTGTTATATCTGCACATATTTGTCATTTAGTTTGGAAATAACAACGGGTTATTCAACCGAGTACACCACCTCAATTTTCCTACAAATCATGCGGATAGTACACATTGTATATAATTGAGATGTAGTAGTTACCTTTATGCGGGCTTATTGTCTTATCGATTCACTTCGAAATCCGTTTAGGTAGGATAAACAATGCTGGATAATAGCTCACGTTCAACAAATAACGATGTTGAACGATCAGTAGGCTACTTAACTACAAACTGAACTAATCAAGCACTTACTTTCTAATAATCTCTAGTATTTATTTAAATTGTAAATTTTCATTATTTAAAAAGTATATCAACAAAGGTTAACGCCAAGATATCATTGATCATTGTTCTCAAATTTGGTACATCGCAATCCGATTCAAAAGTAATATCAAATGAAAGGTCTCATCAATTTGAAGCCAACAAAAAAATTCTAGCTTGAAGCGGTTCACCGTTTCAAAGAAAACAGCTTTTAAAAGTCCCAAAACAGACGCCACTTTTGTTTATATGGCTTTTAGGATTTTGATCGTGCCTCAATTTGCTTCAAAAATTGATTTTAGCAAAATATGTTTAAATTGGAGTTGCTAAAAGTTTTTTCAGATTTAAGTAGAACTGCTCAAGAGACTCAGCAAAAAGTAAACAATCAACTTCATTGAGTCCAATGTGAACACTATTCACTCCAGAGTCTCGAGTCAAGAAATGATAAAAGACAATACAAAAACACTCTTGGAAAACTAATTAAGAGGATATAGATTTTATTGTTCGCTACAGATATATTCGACTGATTGTTCACTTTTTGCCCGGGCCTGATCGATGTCAGGTCTCTTAAACGATTCTAGTTAAGTCTAGTTAAGTCTCTAAAATCCCTGGCAACCTCAATTATCATTTTAGTAATCATTTTTACTTTTTATAATCAAGCCAATTAAGATTATTACATTGGTTTAAGTAAGAATTAAGTTTTAAATCTGCATGTTATGTTCATCG
Organism: Wasmannia auropunctata; assembly: GCF_000956235.1. Taxonomy (NCBI): domain Eukaryota; kingdom Metazoa; phylum Arthropoda; class Insecta; order Hymenoptera; family Formicidae; genus Wasmannia; species Wasmannia auropunctata. Next base: position 6,735,024 of record NW_012026837.1, on the reverse strand, counting down.
CTTCTCGGCGCCATAATAAATTGGCTGCGCTGTGTAAATTCAAAAATACAATCTTAAGATCTAATTCTACACTGTTAAGAGGATCCTAAACCCTAGATCAAACTTCAAAAATCCACTGTTTTACTGACAATTTGTGAGTATGTATGCGTGTGATATTGATGTAGTAGTGTGTAGTGATGTGTCATGTTTATTACCACATCAATATATCTCACGCATATATATATACAAATTTGTCGGTTACTAATATATCTTTATTTAGGCTTCTATACTTATTTTTAACGACTCACATATATTTATTTCTTTATTGTACATCTGGCTCTGCCTTCATTTCGAGCCATTTATAACCTGCCTAACTTTTTCACGAAATAAATGTTTTGGTAAATTAATAGTATTAGTCGCCATGTTGAGGTTAAAATGGATAACGAAATCTGTAATTTCTTAATTTTTTCCTGTTTTTGGTACAAAACACACCAGAGCCAGATGCATTAGCATGTGTGTTTTAATCAGATCGGAAGAGCACACGTCTGAACTCCAGTCACTTAG
>NW_012026837.1:6733290-6734385 GCF_000956235.1 Wasmannia auropunctata | reverse complement strand
TAGCAATTAAATTGGAATGGTCAAGAATACATCAAAAATTTATGCAATTTGACATCATTTTGACAAACTAAAATTTGATATTATTTTGATATCATTTTGATGTCATTTTGATCTTTCTGTTCTCCTTGGGTACAGTATGGCAGTATTATACATATATGTATATGTCGAACTATCGACTCGTCGTGATAACTCTATTGATTCCATGTAATTAATCTTATTACTTATCATTAATAATAAGAAACGCAGCATTCCAAGCATATATGTAGCTAATATTAGCATACGTATGCATATGTTGCGTGTAAAATAATGTTTTTGCATGTGTATGTGTATGTTTAAACAAATGTATACGTACATTCTTAAATACATACCTTAATATGTACATTAATATGTAATAATGTACCTTAATAGGTACATTAAAAAAATCCGTACATTCATCAAATACACACGCAGGCTTTATGTTATATAAATTTGTATGCCTGTGGGTATATTTAAATGATATATACATGCATGTACGGATTTATATATATAAAATCCGTACATGCATGTATATATTATTTAAATACATACCCAAGAAGAACAGAAAGATCAAAATGACATCAAAATGATATCAAAATAACATCAAATTTTAGTTTGTCAAAATGATGTCAAATTGCATAAATTTTTGATGTATTCTTGACCATTCCAATTTAATTGCTAAAATAAAATTTGTTTTTAAAATACAATAAATTTTATTAAATTAGCATCATATACTAGAGAATGAAAAAAAATATACATAACAAAGTTGTGATTAAAAAATACATATTTAGAAACTTATTTACGATATTCCTAAAGCGGTCACCCATCCAAGCTATGAACCTTGTGGAACGTGCTTAAGGCGATGCCGGAAGGTCGGAAAAATTTGCACGAGGTCGATAAAGCAGACTCTTCAGTGTCAGTGGTATCTCTAAATGAACTTCTTACAATATCTTCTGTCTCACTCAAACACGTGGAATGTCCTTATCTAACTTATTGAAGTGCCATCTCTTGGAAAATCCGGCACTACTGTCAAACGTAATTTTTGCTGTCTTTACCTCAGCCGAGCGTACAAATTATCAC
>NW_012026837.1:6728991-6731354 GCF_000956235.1 Wasmannia auropunctata | reverse complement strand
TATATATATATATATATATATATATATGTGTGTATATACTATGTGCGATTTTATATATTGATCATTGTTATCTAAGTCTGTTTTTAATTTACGTTTACGCGAGAATATTTAAATTGTGTCATAAATTATAGAGTACGAATGAATTTATCATGATGCGCATTACATGTGGAAATAATTTTGGCTTGATGCTCTATTTATATGTACTTTCTAAATTTTCTGGAATGAATCTCACTTCAAAAGAATGAAAATTTACTCCAGAAAATTTAGAGAGTATATATATAGTATATGTATAGTATATGTATTAGGGACTGAAAAAAATGACTTTGAAAATCGATTAGTAAATATTCTTCAAAAATTATAAATAGTCTGGATAATATATATATATATATATATATATATATATATATATATATGTAATGTCATAAATTATAGAGCGCGAATTAATTTATTTTAATGCGCGTTATATGTGAAAATAGTTTTGACTTAAAGCTCCATTGGTTTCAATATCATTAGAAATACTATAATGTATCTGTAAAAATCAGACAATTTGCTTTTAAGTATTTATGGTAGAGTATTTATGGCTTGCAGAAATATTCAGAAAGAGATACGTGTAGATGGAAGGGAGAATATCTCTTTGTTTTAAATACAGAAAGAAACTGAAGACAAAACATAATAATATCAAGTGGTATCAAATGCTATGTGCTGTAGAAAGTTACCAAACAATATATACGATTACATAGAAGTGTCTGCAATTTGCTGAAAAGAAAATTATTGCCTAGAGATTTATTAATTCTGCCTTTTACAGAGCTTTTTTATACATAGCTTCTTTATCATTTTATTCATTTTTGCATTTTTTTGTTGTTACAAGCTCTTTGTTGTTATGTATAGTTTAAACTACAAACTGTTGCTCGTCGCTAATTACATCAAATTTTTAAACATTTTTTTCATGTCAAAGCATACTTTGTACATTGAATTAGTAAAATTTATATTAAACATACGAAATAGTTTATTCCTTTTTATCTCCAAGAGACACGATTGTATCTCGCACCAAGTGCACCCGTCAGCGCACGAGCGCAAGACCATTTCATGTACCTATCTTTACGCGAGCCGTCGAGTTGAGTACATATATAATTATCAGATCTCAATAACAGCTAAATTGATCGATTTTTTATTCAATCGATTTTTTTTCTTCGCGTGCCGTATAACACTTGTCAGCGCATCAGGCGACCTCTTTTGCATATATCCGTAGATATATGGGATCATATGAGACTTACAATTTTAATGTCAATTCCAGCTTACAATTAATACCTAGATTCTATTAGAAGAGACTGTTAATCAATTGCTTGAAATTAATTACATAAGAAAAATATATTAATTTTTTTGTCTGTTTACAAACAGAAATACTATAATGTATCTGTAAAAATCAGACAATTTGCTTTTAAGTATTTGCTCGATTTTTACAGATATATTATAATATTTCTGTTTATAGTGTTTTCCAAGATTCTTCATCTCGAAAGAAAGGTGTTACGAAAAGGCCGATTTTTACCACGCTCGCGGAAAGTAAAATTGATATCGTTTCTTATAGTTTTTGAGGAGATTCTAAACCCGAGATCAAACTCCAAAAATTCGCTGTTTTACTGACGATTTGTGAGTATGCGTGCGATATTGACGTAGTAGTATATACAGTGATGTGTCATGTTTACTATCCCATCAATATATCTCATACATATACACATACGCATACATATACACAAATTTATCGGTTACTAATATATTTTTATTTAGGCTTCTACATATACTTAATTCTAACGACTCACATATATTCATTTCTTTATTGTACACCTGGCTCTCTCAGTGAGAAATGGTTTTCAATTCGACGTCAAATCGATGTCGAATTGATGTCGAAATCATCATATTGACGTCAATTCGACATCGATTCGACATCGAATTGATGATCATTTCTCACTGGGCTGCTTTTATTTTGAGCATATGACCTGCCTAACTTTTCCACGTAATAAACGTTTTGGTAAATTGACAGCGTTAGTCGCTATGTTGAGGTTAAAATGGATAACAAAATCTGTAATGTTTTCATTTTTTCCCTTTTTTGGTACAAAATGCACCAAAGCCAGATACATTTAGCATGTGTGTTTTAATCGTGGAAAAGCAAATTTTATTTTATGCGATTAATACGAAGTAATTAGTGACCAACAAAAAAGGTATTTTTGTCGGTAAAACAGACAACTATAGCATCTTTTTAAGAGGATGCTAAAGCCGTCTGTTTTATCGACAAAAATACCATTTTTGTTGGATACAAAATACTTCGTATTAATCGCATAGAATAAAATTTCCTTTTCCACGATTAA
>NW_012026837.1:6727647-6728941 GCF_000956235.1 Wasmannia auropunctata | reverse complement strand
AGATAAAAATTACCGACATTTGCATTCTAGTAATAACTCCGAAACGACTGAACGGATTTGAAAACGCTCTTACAGGATTGAAATAGAGATAAAATGTAAACGCGCGAATTATAAATTTGTAGTAAAACAAAAAAATATGAAAAAATTACTTTTTTTTCGTGTCATACAACTATTATAACCTCTTACCTGACGTAAACATTTCATTGGTACAAAAGTTCTGCAGCTCATATGTACAAAAAAAGTAGTTCGCGCGCATCGAATTACTTGCACGAATAATACAAGACTTTTAGAGCTACGATTGGAAGCATAGAAAGACAATTATCCCTTAGAATACAATTTGTGGTAATTCGTACGCTCGGTTAAAGTAAAGACAGTAAAAATTACGTTTGGCAGTAGTGCCGGATTTTCCAAGAGATGGCACTTCAATAAGTTAGATAAGGACATTCCACGTGTTTGAGTGAAACAGAAGATATTGTAAGAAGAATTTAGAGATACCACTGACACTGAAGAGTCTGCTTTATCGACTTTGTACAAATTTTTCCGACCTTCCAGCATCGCCTTAAGACGAGGAATTCAATGATGCTAAAAGTTAAAATTATGCTACATGTCGGGAATTCAAAGTCGAAAAAATGCGTGGCTCACTCGGACGCACAGCGATCCGTCGGGTTGGGGAAGTCGCAACGATCGATATGTTCATGCAGGTGCACGAGACGTTCCATTGCACCTGATTATTTTCGCTACTAAATATAGCATTTTTATAACAATTTCTTTATTTGTAATGACAAAACATAATGTACTCACTGCATATCATCGATACAGCAGCGTAGCGACTTGTCTCGCGAATGACTGCGACGCTACGCATTTTTCCAACTTTGAACTCAATTTTCGATGTATTCCTGGCATTGTGACATAATTTTAACTAGCACCATTAGATTCCTCGTCTCAAAAATTATAAGAAACAATGTCAATTTTACATTCCGCGAGCGAGGTAAAAATCGGCCTTTTTGTAACACCCTTCTTTAACTACCCAAGGAGAACAGAAAAGTCAAAATAATATCAATTTGACGTCAAATTGACCGAATTTACGTCACTTTTTACATCATGATTAAAATCTCGATTTCAAATGACTAAAGAATGACTTTATATTGACTTTTTTTTATAGTGTCGATCTTTTTGATTTTTAGAAAAATGTGAACGTTTCTTGATTGTATATATGGCAAGTATTTATTTTTAACTCCTTTATTTCAAATGCCATTTCGCAACTTATACAAAAATTAAGTCTTAGTAAAAATTG
>NW_012026837.1:6724477-6727627 GCF_000956235.1 Wasmannia auropunctata | reverse complement strand
AACCCAAATTTGGGTTAAATTCTATTGTTTTATTTAAAAGTAACTATATTGTTTTAGTTAAAAATAACTATTTATTAAGTAGGAGCAGTGGCAACTTAAATAAGGTTCAATTTGACACAATAGATTTAACAATGCATTGTGCAAACTTTAACAAGTATACTCCAGTCACATATAAAATATTTTTACTAGTCTACCAGATCACAAACTTGATGTTACTATAAAATAATAAAATTAAAAAATGAAACATTATTTTAAATCATTGATTTATGAATTATCGCTACTTGTCAACAACAAAAATAATAATAAATTTATTTATAAATAAAAGTTTTTAAATTAATTTGAAAATTTTTATTTATAAATAAAATATTTTTACTTTTGCTGTTGAAGTAGTGATGATTCAGAAATCAAATGTTTTAAAATAAAGTTTTATTTTTAAATTTTATTATTGTAATTGTAGTAATATTATTATGAAAGTTTTTTTATTTTTAATCATTTTTGTATAAAAAATTTAATTTCCAACAATAATCAATGAACTTAATAGGGCTAAAAGTGATAAATCTTCTGTATCAAAACTTATTAAAATAGTACATATAATATTAACTTTATTCGTCTCTCTAATAAATTGTTTTTAATTTTTATTACTTAATTCTACCTTATTATTCAAAAAATAATAAGGTAGAATCCGTCTCTTAATTTTTATAATCTGAATTATTAAGATTTAAATAATGTTTTATTTTTTAATTTCATTATTATATAGTAACATTTATTATCATCAAATTTTATTATTATATAATTACGTTAATATCATAGAGTTTTCGATCGATAAAAATATTTTATTTAGGAAATTGTTTAAAAAAATCTTTATTGTCATCTATGTTTATACAAATTATTGACCAAACTGTGACAACAAATTTTTAAAAAACAGTACGACGTTATGCTAACGGTCTCGTGAAAAACGATTCATCGATCACGTGATAATCGATCACTGATCAGAACACAAAAATATGTTTCCACATGACATTTTTCCATTATTCAGAAAATTAAACTGTTAGGTTAAACTCTTTACTCCACTTTTTCTTCAATAAATGAAATTGTTCAAATAGCCATAATAGTGATATATTTTTATATAACTTAATTTTATAATTTTTTAGTTGTGACGCATATCTTTTTATAAATAACATATAATTACGAAAAACTAAATTTACAGATAAAAAATTCTCAAAGATATAATTTAATAAAATTTAAACTCTATTAAATTATCAATTAATCAGGATATTAATATGTAACTTATTTAAAAAATTTTTTTATTTTGCCAAAGATTTTCTGCCTCTCATTCTGTGAAACACGTTTCATTGTCCACTACGATTCAGCTGTCTATTCGACTTTGAATACACTAGGAAATGCGCTAGGAAGAGATAGACGTACCTGCAGTAAGCGGGCGTGGTTTAATAAGTTTCGCCGTTCATTCAGACAACGCAGGAAAATAAAAGGGGAGACGATGTGAGAGGGGGAACTAAGAAAGACAGCATGTCGACAGAGAGGGAGAAGAGAAAAGAGAAGAATTCAATAGTCCAATACCCCCGGCTAGAGCTAAAGCTCTTTGTCTCTCTCCCGGATGCCGGGATGCCAATAGCTAGCGTGCCTCGGGCTATGTTCTTGCGTACCATGATAGGTTGCCCTTAGTATTGGTGTACTAGTACACTATTAACGTCTACATACATCGATACGTCGTCGAAAATCATCTCGCAATCAGACGGAATTTGCAAAATAAATGCGACAGTAAAGCCTTCTTAATGACTATTCCGCAGTTTTCAACATACAGAGCGTATTTATTTAATAATTGTATTTGGTATATTAATTATATACAAATACAGCATATTATACATGTATATATATATATATATATATATATCGGTGGGCCAAAAAGAATAATTTTTTGAAAATCGATTAGTAATAGCACACAAAAATTAGTTATAGATCTCAATATGATTTGGATAAAATTTCATAGAAATCGATTAACCCTAAGTATATACATTGTTTTTTTGTCGTATACACTGGGGTCCCGGGGACCCCATCCATATTTATTACTGTAACTCTAGTAAAAATAGACATATTTCAATAAATTTTTTTTCAATTGATAAAGAATTGACCAAGGAATAAGCCCATAATGTTTAAAAATCGATAAAATTAAGGAGCTCCAAGATATACGGGTTCAAAGAACAAGGAAAGTTAAAAAACGCGAAAAAATCTCGATTTAGCAACTTTTTTTCAAAAAATCATATCTCTTTTGTTTATAGAGCGATTTGAAAAATCCCTGAAAATTCTGAAAGGGCATACTTGAAATAATATAAAAAAAATTTGGCGATCCGATATTTTCATTTTTTAATAAAACTGCAAGCAGTCCCCCCGCTCACTTCAACTGCAGTTCACTGCTCGGTTGTTGAGCGACAATTGCCGCGTGTCAACACGTCTTCCTACTGAGAAGATCCCAAACCTTTTTTACATTAATATCCCAAATCCCTTCCCTTCCAATTCCAGAAATGCTAAACCGAGAAAGTTTCGCTGGGGATATCCCAGTGTGTATATCTAGGGTTAATATCTTCAGGTTACCTCTCGATCTTGAAATTAGCTAGTAAGTTAAATTTATGCATTTCTTGGATACATGTCAAAATTTGAAAAAATATTTGAATTTTAATACAATTGGTATCAACTTTTTTTTTTAGTAAAATATATATACATATTTTATATCGATATACATATATTGGATCCGTCATTTTGAAATGTGTATTTCTGACCTCGAATTCGTTCAGTATCCAAATAAAAAATAAAAAAACAGGTAATACTAAACTGTATTAAAATTCAAATATTTTTTCGAATTTTGACACATGCATCCAAGAAATGCATAAACTTACTAATTTTAAGGTCAAGAGCAACCTAAAAATATTAATCGATTTCGATGAAATTTTATCCAGATATACAGGGTGGACCATTTTAATCCATCCAGTCGAATATCTCGAAAATCAAGCCCGGGAGAGAAAAATTTTTCAGACAAAAGTTGTTTGGTTTCGAAGGGACCATAAGATGGTACCATTGGTTTGACCTTGAAGAATTATTTAAAAGTCACATGAAAGTCACCTCAATTTTTTTTAA
>NW_012026837.1:6722597-6724427 GCF_000956235.1 Wasmannia auropunctata | reverse complement strand
GTATTTCTTATTAAAAATCATATTTATTCCGGATCTTACTTTGTATCTAATTTCATATCATTCCAAATAAATTAGAAAAATCATATTCAAATATTTAAAAAGTTTTTTGACTTTTCATTATTTACCCAAATCTAAATATTGTCATTATTTGCCTCAAGAGCTACTTTTTCCTTAAAAATTTTACTAAGAGAAATAAAATTAATATACAAGCATAAGAATTTTATCAAAATAGAGGAACAAGATACCGTATGACATAAAATAAATTAGATCTTATTCAACGATTCAGCAATTAAGAAAATATAACTTCAAATATCAAAAAAATTCAGGTTTTATCTGATTTTACAAATGCAAAATTTTAAACTTCTCCGCTAGTTATATTTAGCTTTTGATTTTTACTGCTTTTTTAGAAGATTAGATGCGTAAGAACTGTCTTTCTATTAACGAGTTGTAAAATAGACGCAGAAAAGAGGAGAAATTTAAAGTGACATATTTGCTCCTTCCCTTATTATAAATTTTAAATAAAGCTTTTAGTACATTTTTATAAAGTACATTTTTAATAGGTGTATGACCGATCATGGGTAGATAGAATGGACTAAACTGAATCGAAAAGTCCTCTACCATTTTGCAAAATTCGCAATATTTAACGAGATATTAATTTTTGAATATCGCCGAATGAGCGAGTATCCATTCAGCGAGTCCGGCCCACCGCCAATACTAGCGCGCGACCGTCCATGAGCCGCTCGAACGCACAGCCATTTTCACTGTAAACAATTCTCCGCTCGCCGCGTGTCTCGCGCTAGACAACCGCGCTCGATGAACGGTCGCGCGCTAGTATTGGCGGTGGGCCGGACTCGCCGAACGGATACTCGCTCATTCGGCGATATTCAAAAATTAATATCTCGTTAAGAGGATGCTAAAGCCGTCTGTTTTATCGACAAAAATACTATTTTTGTTGGATACAAAATACTTCGTATTAATCGCATAGAATAAAATTTCCTTTTCCACGATTAAAACACACATGCTAATGCATCTGGCTCTGGTGTGTTTTGTACCAAAAACAGGAAAAAATTAAGAAATTACAGATTTTGTTATCCATTTTAACCTCAACATGGCGACTAATGCTATCAATTTATTAAAACGTTTACTTCGTGGAAAAGTTATAGGCAGGTTATATGCTCGAAATGAAGGCAGAGCCAGTTATACAACAAAGAAATTAATATATGTGAGTCGTTAGAATTAAGTATAGAAGCCTAAATAAAGATATATTAGTAACCGATAAATTTGTATATATGTATGCGTGAGATATATTGATGTGATAATAAACATGACACATTATTACACACTAATACATCAATATCGCACGCATACATACTCACAAATTGTTGGTAAAACAGCGGATTTTTGGAGTTTGATCTAGGGTTTAGGATCCTTTTAAGGCGATCCTAAACTGGAATGAAACTCCAAAAAAGTCGCTGTTTTAACGACGATTTGTGAGTATGTATGCGTGCGATATTGATGTGGTAGTGTGTATTGATGTGTTTGTGTTTACTTCCATATCGATATCGCACGTACGCACACATCGTAACAAATTTTCAAAAACAGACATCTTTTTTATTAGGCATCCAAGCCTAATTTTATGATCTCAACATTGTTTGCACCTGTAATTTGTAGTTCCGGCTGGTATATTATTAGTATATTTTGTACCAACAAACTGCCAAATTTTTGTACGAAGCATAAATATTAACACATGTTGACAGCTCTAGACGCCATGTTGGACTAAGAAAAGGTAACGGAGATCTAAATTTCTTAAATTTTTTTGTTCTCAGCATA
>NW_012026837.1:6720562-6721072 GCF_000956235.1 Wasmannia auropunctata | reverse complement strand
TCGACAGTTTTGGTAATCTTCGGCCGCCGAGGGAATTGGTGCGATATCTACGGGATAACGAGACGCAAATCGAATTCAATCGCACGCCTTATCAACGTTACGATCAAAGCAATTGCGGTCAACTGTGTCTGCAGTTTTTACAGACGGTAGATAACCTATTTAAAAACATACATTGCAACATTTAGACTCAGTATTCATTCAAACATGTCGCTGACGTTTACGCTGACAGGCAAAAGTAGTATCCTCGCGGTAAGCTACTTTCCACCTGTAGATTAGAGCGATGGTGAATACGAACTCGGTCTGGCAGATTTTGAAACGTATTATACGATACCCAATGTAAATTCATCGAATAATAAATTTTATTTTGACAAAGACGACGTGGAGATTGTAATTCCTGAAGGATCGTACGAACTGCATGACATTGCAAAATATTTAAAACGTGCAATCCTACATGTTCATCCAAACGATGCTGTGAGAAAGAAAACGAAAAGCGATAAAGAGGATGAGAAC
>NW_012026837.1:6717926-6719521 GCF_000956235.1 Wasmannia auropunctata | reverse complement strand
TTGAATGTTGTCCATTATCCAACGTTGTGCGCAAAATCACATAAATTGTCACGTCTGCAAATATTCTCATCCAAGATAAAAACTGCGACAATTCGCGAGGAGGACACAGTTTCGATAGATTACTCGTCATGATTGTACCAACGTTTGTAGATCTGCAAGGATTCACCGTTGGGAAGAGATTTATCGTAAAAGAAGTGGCAGTCCTGAGAAGAGGTACAGTTCTTTTGCATTACATTTTTGCGAGTCTCATACCATGGAATTCTTTAATAAAATTTGACAAGTCTGGCGCTTCCTGGTTGATTGCTTATCACCATGGACTGAGATGGGAAGACGGGATGATTCCGTACAGCATGGCGAAACGCTTGATTGCAACAGTTGTGTTTGGTGAAGAGAATGATACCGACGAGGCTATTATGTACGTTAAAGGACATCAAAAACGAGAATAGCTCGGTGATATGCTCGATGCGAGAGTAGTTATTGAAACTCTGGATGCTGATTACGAAGATATAGTTTCTTTGTGTAATAATTTAAGTGTTATTAATACTATGCGTTGTGGAAATGTTAAGAATTGTGCATTATGTATTTAAAATGTATTTAAAATATATAACTGGTGGTCACACCACCAAATAAAACAATAAAATGTATAAAATTATAATCAATAAAGTGTGAAATTTTTAGAATTATGTTTCTTTTCCTTTCCTTCGTACATGTATATGGTACTACTTCTACACTGAGATGTGTGCGTTCATATTTATCTTTGACGCGGATCAAATTTCTACCTGGCGATGGTTGCGAACGAATAAGATTTCTATGCTGTTAGGAACGATAGCGATAGAATAGTTTCAATAGACGGTTCGACAGATCAGGGGTATCGGTTCGACAGGCAGTTCGACAGGCTGTTCGACAGGCGTTTCGACAGGCAGTTCGACAGGCGGTTCGACAGGCAGTTTGACAGGCGGTTCGATTGAACAGACGGGCTGTTTGACAGATCAGTGGTATCGGTTCGACTGGCGGTTCGATAGAACAGGGGTATCGGTTCGATAGAACAGGGGTATCAGTTCAATTGGCGGTATGATAAAGGTTTCATATTATATGTCTTCGTGACATTGCCATGACATTGAGATGTGGAGACTGCTGACACGTTCATTCTTTATCTTGACTCGTATAATATATCTAACTAATGAAGGTCGCGAAAGAATATGATTTTCTATGTAGTTAAACTAATAATGGTTTGATAGAACAGACAGGTGGTTTGACAGGCTGTTCGATTGGACAGACAGGCGGTTCGACAGATCAGGGGTATCGGTTCGACAGGCAGTTTGACAGGCGGTTCGACAGGCGGTTCGATTGAACAGATCAGCTGTATCGGATCGATTGGCGGTTTGATATTCCGTAAAAGCGTTTATGTATTTAAGACTGTTTCAATTTCATTTATATTCTTTATAACCGCTATCATTTCGGAGGAGCGTGTGTGTGATATAACGTATATATCAATATCATCCTCACGGTATTATCAGGTAGGAGAGATAATTATTTCTATGGCTTGCATTTTTACTCGCGGGTTCCTGTGGAGCCCTTGAGTCAGTCGACTAACA
>NW_012026837.1:6708544-6717198 GCF_000956235.1 Wasmannia auropunctata | reverse complement strand
AACTAGGGTAAGTATTTTTTTACTAGTTATCTTCTCTCTTTCTTCTTTGTACACTTTTTAAATATACGCCTCCTTTGTCTGTTGCAGATGGCAACGGATTGGTGTATTTGCATCGGATTTAAATCATATATTCTTTATATCCTAAATTTTATATTAAATATTTTTTTAATGTTTAAATAAAAACTTTTATATTTCAATTATAATATCTATTTTCTTCTCCTCCTCTTCCTCTTCGCGAACGCAAGCGATAAGCGTGGGGTGGGGCCCGTGCGCAACGGCGGCGGCGAACGCGAGCAGCGGCGAACACGAGCGCGGTTCCCCTCTCCCCGCACAACCCGGACCAACGACGCGGTTCCCTCTTCCCCGCATCTACGACGCGGTTCCCCCGCCCCCGCGCATCCCGCACCCTCAACGCGGTTTCCCCGCCCCTCGCATCCTACACCCACGACCACGCGATCAGGTCAGCTGAGCGAACGGCTTTACGCGGCTTCCCCCTCCCCGCGGACCCCGCATCAGACCGTGAACGTTCTGAGCGGCTTCCCCCTCTCCGTGGACCCCCCGCGGACCTCCTGCCCCTCACCCCCCTCGGAGCCCCTGGGTTAGAACCGGCCTATAATAGCTACTACTTTTATCAGAAAATAACAAATTGAAATCAATATTAATCTGCAAAAAATAAAATTACTTAAGTAAACTGTCATTTATTTAACTAAATTATGAGAAGCACTCTATGACTAAAAATTTCTTATTAAATATTCTGCTCTATTAATATCTTTTAAAGGAGTCATTAAGAAACTCATGAAAATTTTTAATTTTAGAATTTCGTCTTGCTTGAAAACTTCTAGTTCATTTTTCGATAACTTCAGTCCAAGTTTCTATATTATGCTTCAGCCACAATATGTCTTCTTGGATATTTAAAAATATATATGTATGTTTCATTTAAATTATAATTCTTATAATTTTAATAGAAAGTAATATTAGTTACATATTATAATATTTTATACTAATATATAATACATTGTATCACTACAGACAGGGTTTTTTATTTTAAAAGATGCAATCAATTATATCTTGTAAAAAAGCATTATTGGCAAAAATAGTTCAGACAGAATTTGTATTTAAAGGAGGATAATGACAAAATCAATTGTCGACAATTTTTCAAGACTACATGCAGGTTGTTTATAAATTTTTTTAACTGGAATAGTATGATTATTTTTTACATCTTATGTTTTATTCTAGCACTTTTTGATATGAAATATAAAATATCTCTTAACTATTGATTGTTCGATAACTACTTTAATACTTTTATACCTCTTATGCAGAAAAAGGAGATTCATATTATGTAAAAAAAATCATATAATTTCATTTTTTAAAATGACTATCATTTTTATGTAATCTTGAAATATTGATTTTTTTGAAAATTGATTTTACCATTATTTATCTTTTTTCAGACATAATTATATTATATCAGATACAATTTTTGTCTAAAACATTTTTTCACAAAATGCTTGTCTTAAGATAACCAACTGCATCTCATTTAAAACAAAACATCCTGTTTATATTAATTTAATTTTTTATTTATTAGACTTTTAAATCAAGTACCTTTATTAATAAATATTTCATCTTTTCCTTTGTCTAAATTTTTGCTTTTTCTTTTTCTTACGTAACATTTCTCACTACTTTTATATATCATATTTCTACATTTATCCACCAACTTTCCTCTGGACATTACGGGTTTCCCCGTTGGTGACTCGTTTTTTTATATAGCTGGTATATAGTAAATAGAATGACATTCTTCAGGAAAAAGATTTATGATTTTTGAGGTAATCAAATTAAATTGTGAATGTGTCAAACGACTGAAAATATAATAGATTTAAGAAAAACCTTAATACATTTTTTATGTAACAACATTGTTATGTATACTCACTGTCTCCAAATGTAACTATAAAGATGTATTGCTATAATATCAACTAATTTCGATCTTAATGAAGGATTTAAAGTGTTATTTTCCTTGTAATATTTTAAAATAGTGTTTCCATGTGGTGACGTAGTCAGAAGCGTTTTTAAATCAAAATTTAGAATATCGTCTTCCATGTTGACAGATTCTATTAATATATTGCTTTCTTTATTAAAAGAAACCAATTCATTTTGGGGGATAATTTCTGCATCTACTATTGTACAGTTTTTATATTTATCAATATTATTATCAATATTGAGATCTTCAGGTATCGCAACAATTTCAGTTTCATTTAAGTTTTGTTGATTTTCAAGTATCTAAAAAATATTCAGTTTATGAGATGCAAAAAATTAATGAAAGTAATAATTAAATAATAATTTTATATTTTTATCGTATTGCTAATGAGCGTATATCAAACTTTATGTACCACATCCATATCTTGTATATTTTGTTCAGTTTCTTTTTTTTTCTTTTCATCTTCATATAATTTTAAATTATTTTTGAAGATTATTCGGTTTCCTATGAATACATTTAACTTTTTAAGGTGATCATCCGTAAGATATACCATATTTTCTATGGTTATATCATTAGCTATAATAAAATGCAGAATAAGAAAAAAGTTTTAAAAACATTTACTAAATTCAATTGAATAAAAATGCGAATAAACAATTAACTCAGTCTTAATGATAACATAGCTGTCGTTAATTACCGTTGTGTAAATATTTTATACATAATACATAATTACCCAACAAAATATATAATGACTACGTAACGCGCGTTAAAGAATTAATCACTTATTTTCAACCTTAGAGTGCCAAATAATTAACAAACATATATCTATTATGTCATATACATCGTATTATTCATATATTATGTCATATATATTGTACTTATCATTAAAAATAGGAATTAAGTTTTCCAAACCCCACTGTAATAATAAATTTTCCATAACGGAGAGAGGCAAAAACAGTTGCACAACAAACAGAGCTTACGGCTTTGCTTCTTCCTCTATCTTCAGTCGGATTTCCGTTCGAATTATAAGGAACTATACTACCCGATACTACGCGTTTGTATCTTGTTCAGAGATCCGATGAGATGTTTCCTTGGGAAACTATATATCTTTGTATAAGAAGCGACGATTGGAATCAACCATAACTAAGTCAATCACTTGATCACTTTCGTGAGACAGATGAGATTTGCACGCATCACCACCGTTCTTGCTGTTACTAACCACAAAACGTACTACGCACAGAACATATATGTATAGATACTACGCCTGTGCCCTGCCAGCTCGTATATCTAGGGCCCGCTATGGGATTCCGCGAGGGGGGAGATAGCGGGAGGCTACCAATCGCGTGTAGGTGATTAGGCGATTTTACGGGACCAATCACCAGAAAACGAAGAAGTTACCGCAGGATATTTCCTGTCGTTTCTCGAAGCTACCGCGAGAATTCAGGGTACGCAACCGATCGAACGACGGTTTATACACACTTATCGGCCGAAATTGGAAATATGTCTACAATTATAATTTTTATATTTTCATATATAACATAATAAAATTAACATGAATTGTTTAAACACTACGCTTTTTTTGTAAATGCAACAGGATTAATAAATACTAACATTTTCGAAATAAGACAAAGAAATTGTTATGACAATTCTTATAAGACGATTCAACAATAAAAACAGCTCTTTCTAAGAATAAACTATAGTTATATGAAAAGAATTTTATTTCAATTTAAGAAAATTCCAATTCTTGATTTGAAGATTTGTTATTTTTTATCCGATACTTTTTGCTCTCGAATTATGAAAATTATTCTTGAATAGTAAGAATATATTTTTCTTAATACAACTTAATACAACTTAATACAATATAAAATTTCTTCATGCAAGTAAATTGTGTCTGTTCAACGCTATAATCTTATTTCAAGATTTATATTTTGAGAATAAAGATATTCTCAAAATGAAAATATTCTTTTTTTCTGTGTGCCCGCGATCCCTACATCTACAGTAAACCGACGAGCTATCTGTGAATTAAGGGCAGGTTGTTTTATGGCGCCCGAACAGGTTTAAGTCGAAAGAGAGAGTAGTGAGAAAGGATGCGGGACTAGATTTAAAAAATGTCTAAAGCCGACCTCACGGTCGAGCTGGAAGGGCTCGGGTTACAGACCGACGGGACGCTTGACGATTACTGTAGAAGACTTGAACAATACGTAGAGAAGCACCTCGAGGAATTTGAGGCCGCGGCCGCCTGAATTGCGATTCCGACTATAAAAATAAACCAACCACCGATATCACCGTGTCCCGCGAATGCCGACGGTTCGTCAGCCAAAGTTATATATACTTTATTGCGTAAGAAAATTACACAAATAGGTAAAGGCGTCAGCAAGTCTGCCGCTTTTAGTGCCTACCCGAAAAACAAGACACGACAAAAATAATAACAAGAAAGATACAGATATTAACGGCTAGACAGAGTACAATGAATTAACAAAAAATTAGGGCTGACGATGACAATTAACGGATGTCAGCTACAATTGAATGGAACACGCCAGCAGTACCGACTCGTCACCGCCGCGAAACTACGCGCGAGCTCTCGAATAATGCAATAATAAATACGCATCATGTCCCCGAAGGAGGAAGTTAAGGGACTCATTGTTCGCTAGATATAAAGCAACCTGCCGCGACGCGAAAAGAGGCAATGGAGGAGGAAGATCGGACGCACTCAGGAAGCCAGTTGAAATATTTGAGGGCTACATAGGAGAAAGCCGTCTCAAATTTCGCGGAGTGATGTGAAAGAAAGGCTAAGGAATCACGATTACGAGTGTCCAGAGTATTGACGGAGTGGAACTCTGAATTAAGGTGGAGGTGGTCACGTAGGTACGTCTCCTGACGAAGGAGTCGGTACACGATACAACACAGATGGAGGATAAAACGCTGGCGGATGTTTAGCCTAACAGGGCTTAGGAAGACAGGAGAGATGTGATCAAATTTACGTATATTGTAGGAGAAAGTTGACGAAGACAGAAATTCTGAATACGTTGTATCCGATTGAGCGACTGCAGATTCAAGGCCGGAATATAGACGGAATCAGCGTAGTCGAATAACGAAATTACCAGCAACTGAGATACAAGAAGTTTTTGAGAGGTGGATAGGACATGACGATAAGGGTATAGCAGACGAAGACGAAGAAAAGCAGCCTGGCCCTTAGCAGCAACGTTCGCCAAATGATCAGGCAGAATCGAACTGGACGCCAAGTATTTTGATAGAGGACGAGCGTGGGATTGGGGTAGAGTTGAGACAGATGTTGAAGTGTGAGAGGCGGGGCAACGAGGAAAAAGAGCCTGCGATAAGCAGGGCAGTTTTGGAAGGATTCAGATGAAGGCCATTTGACGAAGCCCATTCGGCGATAACCTGAAAGTCCCGATTAATTGTATCGGCCTCGGAGGCAGCGTCGGATAAAAGAAAAGGATGAAGAAGAACCACATCATCCACATACATAAGAAGTTTGGTTGTGATAGGAGTGGACGCAAGATCAGCAGAGAAAACAGCGAAACACAAAGGCCCAAGGATGCAACCGACCAGAGGTGCTCAGTCGGATGCATCTTTACTAATTATAGATCTAACTAAGAAACTAAAACTCGATCATTTAACACACAGCCGTCAGGGACTCAGCATGGACCAGGGAATGGGAGCTATGGAAAATGATACCTGAGGCAGCAAAACGAGCCGACGGACTCATCCGAGTAAAGGGGAAAATGGAAAACGGCGAGACTTCTCACCACGAGCCAGGAGAAGAAAAGGCAGAGAACGGGGAAAAATATAATAAATGAAGACAAACATTTGTTATATCGAGTTAACATACATATATATTTTATACCCTGTGACGTGACGTTTTTCGACAACGTCCGTCACAAGGGCTCATTAGCTCGACCGCAAAGGCTAAGTGGATCCTGCGTCCTCCGATTTTCGAGGGCGAGCGCATCTACGATTTTGCCACGTTCCGCGACTTAAAATTTTATAATAGAACTAAGCAGTTAGGTCATGCGCCGACCGAAATAAGCGAGGGACGGCGACTGTTCGGAAGAGACTGTATTAAAGCGTCGTCTCACCGGCTCCAAGCAATGAGGACTCCAAGGACGAGAGGCTACCGAGACATACACTCAGCGCAGGACGGGAGCACAGGTCACGTAATTACTCTTTCTTTTTCGTCCATCACGCAGCCCTTTTACTGCTGTTCCCTTTTACAGAGTTTTCGGAGCGAGCCAACGGCCCTGCCAGAAGCCCCCGGTAATACAAGGGCGCAGGAGAGCTGACACCATGGCTCGTTCTACGTTTCGAGGAGCCCTCCCGGCGAGTCAATTTTGAAATTGCGCGCCCGGTATCACGGGGCCCGCGACGAAGGGGGTCGCGAAAGAGGGACTCACGTGACAGGAAGAGATAGCGGAAACCGGCAGATAGCCCCGCTACCAACGTGCTCCCGGCGCTGCGAAGGACCGGCACTCGTGCCTTGATCGTCGCCGATATCAGACGTGATTGTTGTAAGGGACGCAGAATCCACTGCCGAGATTGAGTATCGAGAGTTAAGAGTTGGAGAGCCTACGGTGAGAACGTCGCTAATTTTGTAAAGTCACCAAGTTTCGCGAAACGAGAGGGCCGTGCTAGAGTAAAGATTTCTTCAGCGTAGCGGCCGTGAGTGCCGTGTAAAATCGAGTTGCGAATATTACTTGTTCCGCGAACTAGAAATTACACCGCCCGTTCGATCGCGTTAGATTAGAGTCCTTGAAAGTGTCGCTTTGCGTTCGCCCTCGCCCGGCCGAGTCACCGCGTCGTGTATCGTGAAATTGTAAATCGCGAGAGCGTCCGTCCTGCCGTTCCGTGTGTGTCGGATATTAGAGTCTCCGTATCGTGAATCGAATTCTGTGTCGAGAACGTTTAACTTCCTCGTGTCGCGAGAAACGAATTTCGCTGTAGATCTCGGGCCACGTGCCCTTGCACGCGTGAACCGCGTGCGCCCGCGCGCCGATCGCTGTTACCGCGCCCGCCGTGTATCGGGCGTCAGGATAATCTCGGGAAATTATTTCAACTTGTAATTACAGGCGGGAGACGGAATCGAACGATAGCCGCTCATTGTAAAACGCCAACACAAAGCGATTGCAGGTCCTCGGCCTCGTGCGCGAGGGGACTAGTTGAGCGCCGCGGAGTAACCCCGCAAGGCGTACTGCGGCTCCACCGCGAAGCATCGCGCGATTACTTAAAGAGATTCGTTCGGTTCTCGTCATCCCGGTCCGCTATCCGACACACACCCGTGTCACTTATTTCGCCCGCGACCGTCTGTAATTCGTATAGGCATCCTGGCGTGGCGTTAGTTCGCCAAGGATCGGCGCCGGAATACGCGCTCCCCGGGGCTTTCTCCGCGCCCCGTCCCGCGCCTGCGAATGCCACGCGAGAATACTCGCATCTTGTATCCACCTGCCCCGCGAGACTATTGAAATACATGTTCTTTTGTCCGTTGAATTCTGGAGCAATTATTTTCTTTCCTTGTCGCTCTCCTAAGCTTCAAACCTAACGAACCGCCCCTCTACCATTGTCGGAGCTGGTTAGCCGGCCTTCCGCGCCGTCGTCGTTCGCACGTCCGGACCTTTCGTGAAAATCTAAGTTGCTTCGACTTATCGAGCTGTGCGTCGGGAATCGGAGATAGCTCGGATACTATATAAATTTGGTTCGCTCACGCGGGCCTGGCGCCCAAACCCCGCTTATATCCGCGGAGACGATTATTGTAACATCTATAAATTACTTGTATCTCCGATCGAGACGCGACACTCTGCTCGATCCAGACGTGCGAACTCCCGACAGTATTGCCTCGCACCTACGCGTGCGGTCGCAACCCTTATATTATATAGTTTCTTATTTATATATTCTTATATTATATGTAATCGTAACACTAACATATTATATTATATGACACCAAATGTTTGTAACATTCAAAGGGTTGATACATATGATTACTTAAATAATACATTTCATACTTTAATACAATAAAAAGATATACTTACCTGTTATCTCGTTCTTCCTGAAAAGAAAAAGATAATTAAAGTAAACTCAAAGTAGTTTAGTAATAGAGATGTCATGTCCGAGATAGGTAACGTCAAATAATTAATAATATTCAAGTAATCTTTCGTTAAATATTTTATTTACATTACGTTTATTCATATGACAAAAAGTCATTACATACAATTAAAGTAAATTACTTTGCAACTGACAAAAGTTTATTAATCTCAAAGATCTTACACGTACGGATGCGTGATACTTAAAACAACATTATTAACGGAGAAATATCGGCATAAAATAATAAATGGCGAAAGCGCAACTACTCGCCGTAGGAATGTTACATTCTATTCCCTTAGCGACACCGTAATGCGAAAAACCGATTTACGTTGCGATAACGACGGATAAAATTCGGATCTCGCGATAACCCGTTATTATACGCGTTAATGCGATACGCGATACTTTGCGTCAAATAATTGCAAGGTAATTATCTATTATTATTCTTAAAATTTGATTATACACGCAGAATATGATTTTGAGACAAACTCTCATTTCTTATTGGTCACTTAAGTATAGCCTTAAGCTTTTATCGAGGTTTTCACTGATTGGTCGACGCATAGTTGGAACCAGGGGGTCGATCATGAAACTTTTTCCC
>NW_012026837.1:6706290-6706926 GCF_000956235.1 Wasmannia auropunctata | reverse complement strand
TAATACGAACATATTTTATCGATAAACTTCACGAAAACGAAAAAGAAACTCAATATATTTCATAAAATTCCCAGACAATGTATAAATAAAAATTTGCATAAGAGACATATGTGTAAAAGACGTCTTAAATAAATAAATAAAAATTTGCACAAGAGACATATGTGTTAGAGACGTCTATCTATGACTTAAAAAAGAAATGATAAAAAAAACGAAAAAAAAACATAAAAAGTCAAAGAAAAAAAAAGTTTTCTGGGATCCAAAATATTATTCCAAATGACCAAATGTATCTACTGTACTTCTTATTTGCTGTAATTCAGCCAGTATTGATCGCTGTACTTGCAAAAGTTGCCGTCGAACAACTAACTCATTTTTTTTATGACTAATTTTTGTTTTTGAATATAAACTATTTCATGTTGTAATTGTGTCTTCGATTTTTGTTCTTCTTGAATATGACTTGTCCCAGGCGATAATGATGGTGTCTTTGATTTATGTACTTTTTCTTGGGTATGAATCGTCTTAGGTGACAATAATTGTATTTTTAATCCTAAAATAAAAAGATAAAATATTTATTTGTATTTATGATTGGTTTTATGTATATGTTACAGAAAAAGCGTATATATATTTAATAACTATATA
>NW_012026837.1:6705747-6706240 GCF_000956235.1 Wasmannia auropunctata | reverse complement strand
TTGTGAAAAAGTGAAAATTTTCACAAAAATGAAAAGTTTCACGTATATTAATTTTAGTCGGTTATAATGGCTGCTGCTGCATGGATTATTTTTGAGGATCAAGAAGAACCACAAAGAGAAGAAAATTCGGTAGTACGTATAATGCGTATAATTTTAAGGAACTTTTTGGACGACCTAATATATTTATATACATTTAAAAAGTTTATTGTATAACTTTTCAGGAGATTCAGGGTACCCGCTGCTACCTTATTTAATGACACCAAAATTAGATCAACCTGAAGGATCACCTTCTGCTCGTTATACTGATGCTCACGTAAGAGCACGCTCGAGTATTGAACGAACTATCGGAGTTTTGAAGGGACGATGCCTGAGGAAGGAAAGAGGACTGCACTATTCACCAAATTTTTCTGGTAAAAATTACATAATCACTACATTTCGTAAATATTCAAGAATATGTATGTCTGATAATATAAACGTAATAACTTCGTATAGC
>NW_012026837.1:6703580-6704226 GCF_000956235.1 Wasmannia auropunctata | reverse complement strand
AAAATACACTTTTTAGTTCTTGGTGATGATTTAATTGATAAATAATGGAACATGTGCACTGTGTCAAGAATAATTAATGTGTCAAGAATAGTTAAAAAGTAAAAATGTAAAACTTAGTTATAATTTAAAAAAAGAAAAAAAAAGATAAAACTGTCATAGCGACTCGATTTTTATGTTTCTTTTTACTTTCGATATGTGGACAATATTGTAACTGCGATTCCTAAATCATCCATAGATAATGTTCTCGAGAAGTTTAATTCGATTCATCCAAGATTGAAACTTACAATGGAAATTGGAGGCAAATCAATCAATTTTTTGGACACTACACTAATTAATGACAATAATAGGATTAAATTTGATTGGTATCACAAACCAACATTCTCGGGGAGATATCTAAATTTTCATTCACAGCACCCCCTCTCTCAAAAAAGAGGCACGATTATTGGCCTAATAGATAGGGCATTTACTCTTTCACATCCAGAATTTCAACAAAAAAATTTGGAATACATTGTGAACATACTATTAGAGAATGATTATCCTCTTAAATTTATTTTTGAAACAATTACAACGAGAATTAGAACGATACTAAATAAAAAAATTAGTAACCAACCAGAATAACATTATTTCAACTAATGAGGAAGAAAAA
>NW_012026837.1:6702342-6703483 GCF_000956235.1 Wasmannia auropunctata | reverse complement strand
TTTCATTAATTATAAACACATTTACTTATCAAATTATTAGATGTATATAATGACTAGTAAGTGTATATACATATTATTATTGAATTAACATTTGAACTGTGACATATATAGAATTTTATTTAGTTTTTTCAATTTATTAAAATTTCCTTCTTTCTTAAACAAATATATAATTGGAAAATAAGTATATAATGTTATAAATCATACCTCTATTAGTATTGTTACGCCCGTGTCTACGCCCGCGTCGTTCGATGTACCAGCGAGCCGGTCCAGCTGTCGGATGTTTCCCTGACGACGCGTTGTCGTCTGTCAAACGGACGACATATTAGATTTGGAGACAAGCCGTCGTGCCGTGCGGACGTGTCTTGCTCTGCTCTGTCTATTCGCCACGTTTTTTGTTCTAAGTTATAATAAAGAGGGTGTTCTTTGCGTTCTTAATTTGGTGTTCCTTTCATTTCCCCGCGGTTTTCCGGTGCGCGTGCGCGAGCGCGAGTGCGGAAGCGCGAACGTTACGCGAGCGAGTGCGTGAACGCGATACTCACCGCCCCGGGCGTAACAGTATTTAAAACGTGATAATTTTTACACAATCTTTTTTGTGGCGGTTGATTCTCGTTTTCCTCAAAAGATATTTCTTGCGGATCTAGTTCTGTGATACTTTCATTATCCAGATTTGGTTCTGTAATATTTTCATACGCATCAAATCCCCCTTGTGGAATATTGTCCAAACCCGCTGCTTCTGGAGTAAGAAATTCTAATAAATCTTCTTCTAAAGAAGAGAAAGATACTTTTAGTGGGGATCCTCCACCCGTTCTGAAAGCATGAGTTCTTCGTTTTGTCTCTTTTTTTAGGACATACATCTTCCAATCTTTCCACGTCTGTAAATATATTTAATATATTGAAATTATTTTTTATTACTGCAGTAACAAATAAATACTTAGTAGTATTGTATAAAAAATTCAATACTGTTATATATTATTATACAAAAGATTCAGTGTTAGATACAGTCTTTAGATACAGTTCTTTTAGATACAGTTTAGTTTAGATACAATTCTTTGTTAAGTATATGTGCTCATGTATATGTGTTCTATATATTATAAAAAAAGTTAACCTAACTTTAAACCATTCTGTACCAGTTTTTACAGGA
>NW_012026837.1:6701032-6701458 GCF_000956235.1 Wasmannia auropunctata | reverse complement strand
TAACTGACCATAGACTAACCCACAATCACGATTTTAATTGGACGAATGTAGAAATTCTGGACGTAGAAAGAAATTTTAATAAGCGACTAATATCAGAAATGATTAATATCAAACGCCAACGAAATAATATTAATTTGCAAACGGATACTGAGTATTTAGATTGCGCCTATGAGATATGACCATGATTTCAAAGAAAACATCGTTTATAATAGTTAAAAAACACGAAAACAAAAATTGTTCCCTATAGACACTGGTAACAAGGAATGACACATTAGAGGACACTATTCGCTCGGACTTCGACGCGCACAGTCGCTATGACAGTTTTATCTTTTTCTTTTCTTTTTTTAAATTATAACTAAGTTTTACATTTTTACTTTTTAACTATTCTTGACACTGCAAACGTTTATTTTTGGAAAATTATATTTT
>NW_012026837.1:6689971-6700982 GCF_000956235.1 Wasmannia auropunctata | reverse complement strand
TTCAGACGTGTGCTCTTCGATGATCCGTAAACATTAATTGCTAATAAGAGTATACCAATGGTATATATCTTCTTAACAGATGTCAAAAAGATGGAATATGTGTTAGGTAAGATATATTTTGTTCAGAAATATAAAGTTTGCATATAAAATATAAACAAATGTGAATGGATGTATATGTATATGGATTGCTTTTTAACCCCAGGCATTAATGGCACAAACTGTACATTAGTATTACTATATGTATGCGTTTATATGTTGAATGTGGAATAGTGTGTGTGTGTGTGTATGTTTGTAGATTGAACGCATTTGTATGCCACAAAGAATAAATATAGATATAATTTAAGATTATAAAATGCATGATATCATTGAAAAAATTACCTTGAAAAAAAAATTAAAAAAACGCTATAAATGTACGTATTCAAACAAAATTAATTATAATATATTATCTATGATAATCTATAATATACTATGACCTTATAATATACATGTAACGAATTCGAAAATAGAACTGGTGATGGTAAATGGAATCATGATTGTCGAAAAGTTATAGTTGCGAGTGTTTGTTGTTTATTGTATGTTTTTTGTGACTAATCAATACGAAGCTGAAGCGAACGTTTATCGGAGGATTTCTTTAATTATCGATTCGCGGAGCTCGAACGCTGTATACCAGAAGGGTATTCCCGGAATTCGTCGGAAATATAGATTTTTCTCTTCGGCCTTGTAATGTGGTCTTCGTCCTCACGAGTGATGTTACAGCATAATGAGGTGTCGTTATGGCGAAATCGATAAGTGTTATAAACGCGTATGTGATCATTATTTATACGTTATGAATAAATTTCGTTTTTTCAGTGCACATGTACGCTCTGCTTTCTAAGCAATTTGAACCGTTTCACAAAATGTGCATAATAAATTTATTTAAATACATGGAAAGAACGATTTTGTTGAAAGGTCTAAAAATGTTGCTGAATACAGATTTGAAAATTAAAATTAATTCTTGTTGAATCATCAAAAAATTTTGTTGGAATGTTAAAAATGATAAGCATTGCTATAAAACGATATTTTGATATTTTAGCAATTACTTTGACTTTCCAACAAAATTAAATTTTCAGATCTAGATCCAGCAAAATTGTTCTTTTCGTGTAGGAAATCGCTTACGCAATATTTTTTAGACTATAATATTTTTTAGGTTTAGATTTTCTTTTAATTCAACTTTCAGTTAACTGACAATGAGTGCCAAAATATAAATTTTAATAATGAATAAAT
This sequence comes from Wasmannia auropunctata, assembly GCF_000956235.1. Classification (NCBI taxonomy): domain Eukaryota; kingdom Metazoa; phylum Arthropoda; class Insecta; order Hymenoptera; family Formicidae; genus Wasmannia; species Wasmannia auropunctata. The sequence continues at coordinate 6,699,719 of NW_012026837.1, read as the reverse complement.
AGCCAAATACTAATTTTTTCCCCACAATTTTAATAGTCATATTAAAATCTTATTTGTGTTACATATTAAGATCCCGGCTAAAGTCCGGTATAATATCCGATAATATCCATTAGAGTTAACAGTGATGATAAAACTTATTTTGTTTTTTGGAGCAAAATTCGACTTTTTCGAGAATTCGTTTGTTTACCGTCAAGAAATAACACTTCGTCGCCTGTAAAACATCTTGCTGTACGCTGTGGCAGATGTGGACGCGGTTTTTCGGAGCGATGTTTTGTGGTTTCTCATATTATATAACTGATTTTCACGTCGCAGTAGTAGCAGACGAAGTATAGTCAGCCGCTAGAAGCGAGAATTTACGTAGTGCTTGACAAATACAACACATTATATAAAACTGGCTGACATCGATTAAAAAACAAGATTTATTAAACAAATTTATTATTTTTTAACAAAATTAATTAAGCAATTTATAATCTATTTTCATGATTTATCTTTATCAAATGCTTTATTGCAGATTTGTTTTCTCTGTTTCTATTTAATTTTCTACAGGATTATAAATCCTTTTTAGTCTAATTGAATAAAATCTCTTAAATTCAGTAAAATAATGTTAATATTTAAAAAATCGCAACGATCTTAAGTCACATTTCGTTTCAGTAATCCTAGGTATCATTTTTTCCTTATAATGTAATTAGTAATAATAAAATAATTAATTTCTCGATTAGTTTCTTTGTTTAAGTCGGATGCGACCAAGGCTGCGGTTACGGCAAACTACAGAAATCGAGAAGCACTTCTTAAACATGGCTTAAAGTAGCTTTCAGAGGCTTTTTGAAGTTGCCGTTGCCGTAAGCGAATTTGATTGATAAGCAAGATAACTGTTATTAAATTTTTGCGAGAATGGCATTAGATTTTACTAAATATATCGTCTTTATTATCTAAAATAAAAATATTCCCTATAAATATTAGAGCGATAAGAGCAGGTAAACATTTTAACGATGTTAATGGATAAGCTGCATTGCCGTTGTTAGTTTAAAGCCCGAATAAAATTATCGTCTTTTAAAAAGCATCGAACCGCAAAGATCTCTTAATGTACTTGCTGCGAACGACGATGTATCTAAGTGCATTATTAACGAAGGTGGCCAACTTCCTAGTCTCCACCCAGCTTTTAAAGTAATTAAATGGACAGTTGAAACCAACGGTCTGGCAACGAAGGCTTTAGCTTAACATGAAGGAGGCCACGTTATACTTACATACATCCGTGTTGCGTGTACCCGATAATGAATTTAGGACGTGAGAAACGCGAAAAATCAAGCCACAAAAGTTAAATAAAGTATAAAAAATAGTGTAAATTGTTATTGCAAAAATTATTATAAAATATTTCTGTTATAGAATTTATTATTGCGGAAAAAAGATTTATAACAAGAGAATTAAGAATGACGATATACCTTTTTTCTCTCTGCTTTACTGTGTAATTTTTTAAATAAAAAGAAAATCTAAGCTTGATTTTTTAATTGGCTAATTTATTTAAATTATGACAGAAAATTATATTTAAAAGTGTCAAATTAATTTGTTTAATGCACACTTCGATGTACGAGAGAGTGTATTTCTTTATTATATATGGTTTTTGTTATTCCAAAATTTTCAATTTTCTTGTTTTAATTGTAAGATATACTGTACTATTTAAATTTAAAGGTGTTATGCCCAAAATTGAGACGTCTTAAAGATGCCATTAGGATATTTTTTAGATAGTCTAAATATGTCTGTCTGGGATTTTATTTCTCGCTTGTACATGTGAATTTCGACAAGAACGTCGTTTTGAAAAATATTCACGTACGCGTGTGTGAATACGGCTGTCTTTTTAACGTAGTGCTTCACTGTACAGTTGCTTTGCTGTGAAAGTGAATTGAAAAATGGATGGTGTCCAGAACGAAACAAGAATTCAGACATATAGAGTGCAATGGACAAAGATAGAGATGCTGTAAGCGTTGATGGAACACATTACTCTCTCGCAAATCTGATTACGTTGTCCTGCTAGCTGCGACTATATTCATCCACCACTACTCTTTGAGAGGACATATATGTATAGGTACCTTGCACATGTGCGCGTCTACGTCGCACAGCTCACTAGACTCCGATGAACCGCGATCATCTCGAAAATCGAATAGAGGTTTGTCTTCAGCCATTGATTTCCGCCTCGTTTGGATTCGAGAGATTCGAGGAAAATGCATGGAAAGTGGGAATCGCGAGTACTTACGGATCAGTCCGTCTCCGGAAGCACTGTGGAATGAGAAAATGGTGAAACGCAGAAATTAATTGACTCGATCACTGTATTGGTATTTGGTAGGCATATATCATATAGAAGGAAAAGCTCTATAAAAATAAAAATAAAATCTTTGTAATAATTTACCGTTAGTTCTTCTTGTTTTATTCAGAAAGTATTGCGCAAATAAAAAAACTCGAATACTCATTATTCCGATTAATTAATTATTTTTTCTAATTTATGAGAAGTAAGAGTAAGAAAGTTTATATTTTGACTGCAATAATCGACTCGTGACAATCAATATTTTAATTTGCATTACATTTTCATTGCTAATATACCGCGTTCAACAATGACTGCACTTATGTCAACGACGCGTTATTTTAATCTATTTAACGCATTAATGTAAATGTAAAATTTATTGTAAAGATTACTTTAGATGATAAATTTTAACAAGATATGCGACATTTGTCAGCAACAATCATACACACCCACGCATCCACACACATACATACACATTTGATATTGAAATTAAATTAATTTTATCAAAGGAATACTAGTGATCTTATATTTAAATCAATTGCAAAATATTTTTGATCTTGTTTCTGATTAGTACATATAGAGGGTGTCTGGTATTCAGGCTGTTTAAAGCGCTCGTGGGCAGATAGAGTGGGCTAAACTGAATCGAAAAGTTCTCTATCATTTTGCGATCTTCGGATAGTTATTGAGATACTAATCATTTTTAAAAATAATAAAAAAGAAATAAGGCTAATGGAAGCTATAGGTAGCGCAAGATAATGAGTAAGCGTAATTTCTTAAAGTTGTAACTTACCTCAATATATAACGCTGTATCGTTGATGCCTGATTGGTATTTCCATTTTTAGGGGGTACACTAATCGATTTTTAAAATAAATTTTTTTTCGGCTCACCCTAATATATGTATGTATATACATATACAGGGTGATTCAGAATAACCCAAGTGTCCTTGTAAAGACGTATTCTTGACTCAATTCTAAGACGATTTTTCCTTTACAAAAATTTTGTCCGAAGCTTAGTTTTCAAATTATAACGAGAAATAGTTAGCGAATTACGGGGCGCGTACGGAAGGTAGACAGGGGCGGCGCAACTTACTGTCCGCCGGCAGGCAGTACGCGGGACCGTCAGCTGACTACACGCGCGCATAAACATGCGTTTACATTCTCCCTCTCTCTCTTTTTCACACACGCACGCACGCACGCACGCACGCACGCACGCACGCACGCACGCACGCACGCACGCACGCACGCACAACCTTACCTTTTAAAGATTTGTCGACTTCTGTAGCTTCTCGAAAAAGATGAATTCTCATTTCGATGTGATTTCCACGTAATGAGTGTTTATTTTAATAAATTTTCAATAGTTTTAATGCAAATGTCACAAGTTATCACTAACTGACACAGATCAAATAATTAATTAGTTAATTTTTTTTTTACATACCGTGTCACTTTAACATTTTACACTTGATTCACATACAAAGTATTCACTTGAAGAAATCACAAGAAATCTACTAATGTATTTACTAATTAATATCCATTATGTACTTTACAATCACTGTTGATTAATGTATGTATACATATACATATATGGCCTTGTTAATTAACTACATATATCATATATATGTGTATATATAGTATATAGTATATATATGATATGTGTAATTAATTAACAAGGCCAGCAATATCATACAAATTTAATATATATGCAGCAGGATAATTACATATTGTAATATACAAAATATATATGAGTAAAACTTATATCGCAATATTTTTTTCTTTATTAAACATTTAATGGAAACTGGAAACCATATGTCAGTAATATGTCGAAACGTTGGCTCTCCGGGGACAGCAAGAAAATTCTTTCCTGAGGTTAGCCTCGGAAATTATAGAGAAAGAAAGACTCCTCAGAGACTTCTCTTTCATGCTCCTTAGACATTCGCTTATGGTTTGCGTATAAAGGGGCGAATCCGTAGCAATACGAAAAAAAAGAAGCTCTCGACGCGTCCCATTGTAGATTCCTTTCTCACTCTTTCTTTCTCGGATTCTGGAAATCATTTTCTTCCTCTCGAACAATTTCCTTCCTTCTTTGAGATGATTCTTATCTCTGAATAACGGCGGAAGGAAGAAGACTCTTGCGAAAGGGGTGAGTTGAGAATGTGGCGGTTTTGAAATTCCGCGCGAGCCTAAAGCATATTAAACTTGTCTAACGGTGACCTAGTAACCCACAAGATCGTACCTCGTTAGAACTTGCTCTGAAATAACGCATTTTGGAGAATAACGAGCAGACCGATAGCGAGCATCATTGCATAGTATAAGAACACAAATATAAAAAATATTAAAATTTAAACAAAATCTTGAATAATTTTAAGTTATTATTAATATTATCTATTTGTTATATTGTTTGATACTATATAATTGCTTAAAATAGTTTTAGGGCCGTAGTCGATTCTTATATTTAAGACCATTTTCAGTACTTATAAGTACAATCTGAAGATGTCATAAGCCAATCGCAGAGCCATACATATTAGCATCTTAAGATATTATTTAAAACTGTCTTAAAATAAGAATCGCTGAAAATAAGAAAAGCTATGAATATTGATTATAATCTGAACGCACAAGTTTTTGTATCTTTTGATTTAAATAAACCACTTTATACAATTTAAAATTTGCAATAGAATTCCCAACAGAATAATGTATTTATATATGTATATTGCGCAGTACAGAAACTATTTTTAAAATTTATTAATGCATACGAAATTATTGTTACATTATCTTTATTATTATCATTATATTATTTTACAAATCACATCTTTTATTAGTATATGGTCATGGGTACAATAATTATATTTAATTTTACTGACAACTATAAATTGGCGTTAATTTTTTTATATAAAATCTTTTCTAGAAGGCTGCATGTACTTATTGCAGTTTTTTCACTTTTTTAAAAATGGAAATATGATATTGCCATCTTACAATGAAATTTAAAGATGAAAAGTTCTTAAAAAACGTTATTTAAAAACAAATTACCCTATTTGTACAGATACATTTATTATCTCCGTTTGTAGAGATCTAATAAAAAAACTAAATAGACTTTTCTGATATGAACTTGAGCAATTAATTACATACACACATACACATGGTCCTCAAAAAGTCTGGAAACGTTAAAATATTTTGAAATCTCTAACGAAAAATATGTACGAAACAAAGATTGTAGGACTAAATAAAATGCATCTATAATGGTGATAAAAGTTTGATTTTGGGTGAAGTCTGTAAGATCTGTAAGGTTATATAAAGGTCAAGTTGAATTTTTTAAATGAGTCCCTCTATTTTTTATGCATATTCTTGAAGTTTTCCAAAACACTATAATAAAGTATTTTTTTGTTAAGTACATCTCAAATTATGAGACTTGAAATTTACAATACCGGTAATTTACAATATCAGTATTAGCACTATCTCAGGTCCGAATAATGGCTAAAACCTTTTGAATGTTGTTCAGAATCATGGCCTTAACAAAAAAGAAGTAGTAATAGTTTACATGGCTTGTATATGGTTTATAAGTGACAATTGATCGACAGTAGACAATTAATAAATGAAATGTAATGCGTGTAGTAATTCGTGCCACGCAACGTTTGCGCTATGACTGATCGAACACATGACTTCAAAATCACTTGTCCGAACGGCATGCGGCAGTGATTCTTTACAACGACAGCGAAATTATTTTAAGCGAAGAAAGGTGGCTACGCACGCTGTTTTTGCAACGAAACCTGCGTTCGCGGCTCGCCTCGTTCGCTGTGTTGCTTCACGCGGGCCTCTCGTCGTCAAAAACTCTCGCAGACGCAAATAAAAGCGCCTCGTGCTCTATTCGCAATGCACCCCCGTATCACAATTCACGATACGAAGCCCGTAATTCGAAACGTCGGGTAAAGATAGACACTTAACGCGATGGAACTTTCGCGACATGGACATGAAGAGCGCGGGTACAAAAGCGAATTCTTCCGGAATGCACGACAACGCGAAGACGAAATACGATACAGCATGGTATGAAACGAATTCTTTCATGATACAACATAACACTCACATATCACCGATAACGCGTACTAAAAAGCTAGGCGCACTACGAGTTACGGCCGCTGTCGAAACGTACCTACAGCTCGTTCGTCGTTTAAGACGCACTTGCTAACCATACCCTTCAGGTGTCGAAGCGCGATACTACAAAATGCTCTTCCATCGGTTTCGGTCGCGATCTCCAGGAATTCGTTCCATGAACAGCGATTCTCTTCCGACAGTCTACGGTCCTACGACATGCGGGGAGAAGACTCGTGCTTGATGTATGTAATTGCTTGTACTAAAATCCTAAGGCCATTAAATGCGCAGCAAGCACCAACACTAATACGTGCCGACCTCAGAATACGAACGCAGCCCTTTCGGCGTGCTCATGGCTTCATAAACGATCAAACGATACGAAAAGGGCAACCTCTGCGGTTTCGCCTCGTCCTGACTCGGCCTCTACAGTCTTGTTTCTAAGCTGAGTTCTCTCACTCGTATGTCCACTCAGGGCCAAGGAAGAGAACAAACGGGATTTTCTTCTTCTTCTTGTCTTTGGATTTCAGATTCAACGAATTTTAGTACCATGGTTTCTGCAGTGTTTCTGGGCTTCCCAAAGAGAAGTCTAGACGTGTATTAACGGGATCTCGAATCACGAATATCACGATCGATGGGACAACCCTCTTAGAAGGGCGCTTAAGGATGCGCAACCAATTAGCGTCGGGCCTGCGATACGATGCGGGTAACGCTGTGTAGGGCCAAATCCTGTGGAGCTCTTTATGCAGTTATGCTCCTGATTACTCGCCGCTATTTCTTGGTTCCCGTTGCGGCATTCTGAGCTGGGTCCGTGATGCACTATGGAGGTCATCCTTGGCAGCTCCTCCACGCTGTTGGGTAGATTTTGGACCTGATTTCAGCTAACTTGATGAGATTCCGCCTCCATTGTCATGGGGTTCTCAATGTTTTTGCAATGGTCCTTTCCAGCCTTAAGCTGATTCTACATTAGTTGCATCGCCTTGTTGCAAACGTTGCGATCCAATTGTGATCCAATCAGTGTCGAGCTAGCTTAACGTTGACTAGATCTCAATTGAATCGCAATGTTTGCAAAGCTGCGATGCAACTAATGTAGAACCAGCTTTACTGAGTGAGCGCGTCATTTTTGCTGCGCCACCAGCCCTTACTCTCGTTCGAAATGTTCCGCCAATTATCTTCTTTCAATGCGATTCCCAGCTCAGGCCTTTTCCTGGATGATCCGTCACATTCCCACGACGACAGCTATTTTTTTTACAAGGGAGCTATATTGCAAAAGTAATATTAAAAAAACTAATGTTATCAGTCGAAAGATCACATTTGAAAGAAATATTCTAAATAGTCAAATCTTGGAATCCTTTTGTATTTGAACAAAGACCCAGAACATATTTGGCCATTTTAAATATTAAGATATCAAAATACCTGGAAAACAACGTATTAAAAAAAAAGTTTCAAATAAAAGTTGTAGGGTTTGAAAAGGGTTATCCAGGATTGGTAAGTAACGCGTTATTTGTAACGCCGTTATTGTTACAATTTTTGTTACTTTTTTTCAGTAACGAATGGATAGCGATGTTATGTTTTCTTACGAGTTAAAGGTGACGCAGTTATAATTTTTGGGTAATGGTAACGATTTGGCTAGTTACTACTTTTATTATTACTTTATTTCTAGTATCGCGTATAGATTGGGGTGCGTTCGGATTTTCACCAGAATGCTGCTCAGATATCATTTTGCTCAGGAATCCTTGTTACTTATCAAATGTTAAACAATTAAGGATAAAATAATAGTTTAGTGGCATTTGAATGAGAATCCGAACGCACTATTGGTTAAGACCAATCAAAATCCTTCGTATATTAATTATATGTATATATATTAGGGCTTCAAGATTCGTTCGAATTTGATGCTATCCGGATATCCGGATATCCGTTTATCCGGATTACGAATAAATGTGACGCTTCAAATTCGGGTTACCCGGATACCCGAATCTTTTAAGGTACCGGAATAATAAAAGTATCGGATCTGGATCCGTATTTCGAATTCAAATCTGGATTCGCAACAAATTTAGATTCAAAATCGAATTTAAGTTTGTAGCGGATTTGGATTCGAATTTGGATCTAAATTCGATAACTAAATATGAGAGTGAAAAAATGTTTTATAGCTAAAAGGGTATAACTTTAATTATATAATAAATGAAATAAAATGCATTTTTCTACAAACAAATTTATTATTTTAAAATTATAATAAAATAAAATACATTGCGGATGTATTTTATTTGAATTTAGATCCGGATCCTAACTCAGATTCGGATTCAAATAATTCGGATATCCGGATTACTCGAATAATCCGAATAATCCGGTTTTGAGATTCAAATTGAAACCGATCTCGGATATCTGAATATCCGAATACTTAGAAGCCCTAATATATATTATACACATATTATATTGTATATATCGTGGCATTGCTGCAATAGTGTCATATCTCGAAAATTGACAATTTTGAGTTATTCATCACCAGATAAAAGTACACGCCAAAATCCATCTTTTCCAATGAATAACTCGAAATTGTCATTTTTGTATATATGTATATATACACAGAGTGTCTTATTTTATATTTGACAGTCAAATATTTGGAAATCACGAGGTTTGAAAGAAAAATGTTTCAGACAAAAGTTGTAGGGGACATAAGATGATAACATTGGTTTGACCCTGAGTGGCGTCAAGGTCAAGACAAGATCACTTTAAATTTTTTTAATGGGACCTCCCATTTTTCGTTGCATATTCTTCTAGCTTATTTCGAGAGCTTTCCAAAACACATAGATAAAATGTTTTTTGGTTAAGTAAATCTCAAGTTATAAAGCTTGAAAGTTACAGTACCACTGGCATTAGCATTATCGAAAGTGTCCGAACAATGACTGAAATCTTTTGAATGTTGTTCATTACGAGTTTGACAATGTGTCAAGATCATGATTATTGGAGGATGTTTTTTTTCACAAAATAAAAATAATTTTAAAAAATAAAAATAAGAGAAACAATCTTTATTGTAAATTTGCAACTTTGGAGCTTTATAACTCGAAAAGTATTCAATGAAAAAACATTTGATTATAGTGTTTTGGAAAGCTCTCGAGGTCAGCTACAAGAATATGTAATAAAAAATAGGGGATGCCATTTTAAAAAATTGAGGTAACTTTTATGTGACTTTCAAATAATTCTTCAAGGTCAAACCAATGGTACCATCTTATGGTCCCTTCGAAACCAAACAACTTTTGTCTGAAAAATTTTTCTCTCCCGGGCTTGATTTTCGAGATATTCGACTGGATGGATTAAAATGGTCTACCCTGTATAATTTTGATCGCCCTCATAACGAATCTTCGATGGTCCATAAATTATTAAT
>NW_012026837.1:6688235-6689921 GCF_000956235.1 Wasmannia auropunctata | reverse complement strand
TCCTTTAGTACGTAACCTTCCTCTTGCTGCTTGTGGATGCAATTTCATCCATTGAAGCATTATTTCTTTTTGTTTTTGCGTAGTATTCATTTTTAATAACAACATCTATCACAATTTTAAATTATTAAAGAATATTTTGCATATAGCGAAAGACTGCGTAAAATATCACCAATAAGTATCACTTTACTATATATGTAGCAAAATACGCTTACATCACTTCACTTTTAATCACATCGATTGATGGCTAAAAGTGTCACAAATAATCATATTATGCGCATGTTTATTCCCTATTTAAAAACAATATAGTTAACATATTGCTAGTGAGTTTTGCTTTGTCACATTACATGATTGATTAAAATTGTCGTATTAACACAAATTTTATTTGTAAAAATAAAATAGCAATAGTGTATTATATATTATAAACGCAAATGTATATTAAATCAAGTTATCTTGTTATAATTATTACAAATATTGCTAACTTTTTCTCTTTCCATGATTTTATCCTAGGAAAAAAAATTACGTGATCGCTAGGTAAAATCAAGTTCACGTTAAGGCGATGCTGGAAGGTAGAAATTACCGACACATTACAGTTTAGTAAATTTTTACGAATTGATTGAACGGAATTGAAAATCCTTTTAGAGGATTAAAATAGACATAAAATTGTGATCTGAGACGGACGAATTTGTATTAAAATCGGAAAAAATTTTAAAAACAGCAATCGTCTGACGTAAACATTTTATTAGTGTAAAAGTTGTAAAGCTGATATGTACAAAATGCTTACGTCTCAGGTCACAAATTACATGAACAAATACTACAAAGTCTTTAGAGATACGATTGAAAGCGTAGAATAAAAGATATCCACTAAACTGTAATTTATGATAATTCGGAGGCTTAGCTAAAATACAGAATGACAAGCAGACAGGAATTGTGTCAACAGTAAGTGGCCGATCTTGCGAGAGATGGCGCTGCAGAGGAAAGTACGCGTCGGTAAATTTGCACACATAAACGTTCCGATTATTCATGTGAATCATGTGACGCGTCTCGGCACAGTCACACGCCGAGCGAGCAAGAGAGTGAGAGAATCTGTTCTTCTCGCTCCGATCTCTCGTTGTTCTGATCAGTTCTAATGCGATTAATATCATAACTTAGCTGAATTTGTAATATATTATAGTATGCTCCTCGTACCAATATATTTACTACAGTAGCAGTCGTGTCAATATGCAATAGTTTACGAGATATTATTGTTAAAATTTTCCGTGTGCATTATATACTACATTTGTAAATCTGAACTACAATTAGTTCGAGTGGCTGAGCGAGTAAGGAGCACGATTAGAACGTTGGATGTCCCAAGTTTAAGTCCTATTCTCTTATTGTAATTTTTTTAAAGTACTATTTTAATTATTGACTTATATAAAAATATGTTTGGTCTAATATATACGTACTTAAAAAAAAATTATAAAAAGAGAATAAGATTAGAAACGTGGAACATCCAGTGTTCTAATCATGCTTCTTACTCGCTCAGCCACTTGAACTAGTTGTAGTTCAGATTTATCAATCTAGTATTAAACGCACACGGAAAATTTTAACAATAACATTTCGAAAACTATGGCATATTGACCCGATTGCTACTACAGTAAATATATTTGTACAAAGAGCATACTATAATATATTACAAATTCGGTTAAG
>NW_012026837.1:6684977-6688185 GCF_000956235.1 Wasmannia auropunctata | reverse complement strand
CAGTATCACATACAGGTTTTTATTCTTGTACTAGATGTACTGTTCGCGGTATCACCTTGGACAATCGACGAATTTTTACTGATTTAGAGAGTTCTGCTCGTACCAATGCAGACTTTTTACAATGTAGAGATCCGAATTTTCGTCGTCGAGAAACCCCTCTTACTAATATTGTGGGTTTAGATTTTGTACACCATTTTGTTTTAGATTATTTACACTTGGAATGCCTTGGTGTTATGCGTACAATGATAGTAAATATGTGGTACAAAGGAGCAATTCCTCATAGATTTTCGGCTGCTCAAATTGAATTGGTGTCAAATCTTGTTCAGTTTCAATGCCGTATGCCTACAGAGTTTGCAAGAAAACCTAGAGAATTGTACATTGTTTTACGATGGAAAGCAACAGAATTTAGATCATTTATTCTTTATTTAGGGCCAGTTGTTCTCAGAAATGTTCTTAATAAAGAGAAATATATTCATTTCTTGGAATTTCATTTTGCAATGAGAATATTATTAAATGCGAATCTTTGTAAAGTGCAGGAACTTCGTCAATTTGCTAAAGATCTTTTAAAACATTTTGTTCAGTCGACTGCAATATTATACAATGAAAATTTTATTACACATAATTTCCATAACAACATCCATATAACTGATAATTATTTTATCGATAAATTGGATGACTTTTCTTTGAATACGATATCTGCATTTCCTTTTGAAAATTATATGCAGAGCATTAAGAGAAAAGTTAGAGGACGTAATAAACCACTTGAACAAATAGGACGACGAATTGGAGAAATAATGTTGTTTGAGTCTGATTACTTAGAAAAACGCCAAGATAATCAATTTCCAAAGTTTCTTTATCCTCATAATATCGGTCCGATGTTACCAGATTGCACGCGTCAATATCGTGGAGTTGTTCTTCCAAAATTTAAAATAATGAATAAAAGTCCTAATAATTGTTGTGGTACTACTGCCGGAACTATCATTCAAATTGAGAATATAGCATTTTCAGAATGTTTGCAGACTCCAGTTGTTATCGGCAGAGAATTTATTAACAAATGTGACTTTTACACTATACCTTCTAACAGTTCCCGCGTAGGAATATTTAAAGTCAACAAATTGTCTAATCTCAAAATGTGGCCATTATCAGAAATTACCATAAAATATGTACAGTTGCCATATAAAAACGACTACATTGTATTGTCAATTTTACACTGTGACACGCTTTAATTGAGCTGTACAGATCTTTAAATACTATACCTACTCTTTTAATTCACTTCATTTTTTTCTTTATCTGATATTTTATTTAATACATATATGTGTATTTATTGTTATGATAAAAAATACAGAGTAAAGTAACTCACTTTTGTGATATTATATAAACTAATTAGTTTGTCATTAAACTGTGAAAAATTATAATAAAGGGAATTTAAGTGAGATTTGAAGTAAATTTTAAATCAAATTGTTATATAATTATTTAATTACGTGTAGTCATCAGTATGATATTTGCTTAAAGTAATAATTTTACTCGAAATACAATTCAATTGTAAAGACTTCCCAGTACACTATCCTTTTAAGATCGGAATCAAGAAGGTTCCTACACATAATATATTTTTTAAATTATCATTCTTATTATCTAAACGTATTTTTACATGATTTAAACAAAATGAAAAAAAGAAATAATTTCCAATGGAGTCTCAACATTGCAAAGAAAGTCAAGATTAACAAGGGCAATGAGAGTACGGCGCAGTAATCATTATAGGCCGCAAATTATAATTAAAATGAGGAATACATAAACTTTAATATTAACAAATCAATCGAATAGTCGAACATTTTGGCTTATTGGAGTTACTTTTAACAACAAAATAAATTCAATAAAACCATATCCTTCGACTTGTCATGGTTGAGCAACTCACAAGTTGTCAAGTCCAAGCATTTTTAAATGGCTGATAAATAAATAAATTTATATAGAAGTACTTTTCTTGATATTGATATGCAGAAATCATCAATAGTACAAATAATTATTAAAAAGTAATTTAATTAAAAGTTATTAAAAGTTAACTCGAAAGGAACGATAGAGGAAACATGAAACGTTGGAAATAAAATAAGTTTTTATTTTTAATTTTACAAATTTACAAAAATTTTTAAAACGCATTATTTTATATTTGTTAATAATTTTTAAATAAAAACATTTTTAATTATATTAAAATTGATGTAATTATTAACTAAAAATTGTGTTCTAACTCTTGAATGTTCAATTTTAATTTTTTTAAATGATTATTTACAGATTAATTGTTTGCAAGACTTTATAGATTCTCATGATTTATTTATGTCCTCTTCAGTATATTCAGAGTTAAAATTATATAATTTAAATATTGATACAATGATACTTTATATAATTCAGTGAAATAGAGTGATTATATTTTGATTCTGCTATTATACATTATTATAATAGTAATACTAAATTTAGCTTGATCATATTGCTAATCCAACGGAATAGACGTAATTACAGGGTGAGTACTACCGGGAAAAACTGGGAAAACCTGGAATTCTCAGAGAATTTCATTTTTACTCTTGAAAATTATAAATTCTCATGGAATTTTACTGGTACTCAGAATTTTTTTGAATTTTACTTTTAAATTTAATTTTTCCTTTAGACGGTAAACGTGGCCCCATATGAAGGATATATACATAGAAGTGCTACATGTACACTAAAGAAAAGTTGTTGACAGTTTTTTAGAAAAACATGTATAAACAAATTTTTTTATTAAAATGTTCGTCCTTTATCTTAATAGTAATAGATCTGTCTTTATTTTATATCTTTGTAAATTTATCTATTAAGTGTGCAAAGTGTTTTATATTGTATATTTCTTTTAATAGATAAATACCTATAGCCAGCACATTTTAAAAAGATTTATTTATATATTCAATCAATTTTGAGTTTATTTTCTGCAAATGTAAAGAGAATTCTTTTTTGAATTTTTAGAAAATAAATTTCTTTTTGCATCTGAAAATAGAATTTAAAATCTGAACTTAGAATTAATGACATATGACTTCTTTTTGAATTCTCTGTGCTATCTGGATAATATCCTAACTTAATAATTCAGTATTAACTCCTTAATGCATAGTTTTGTTATGTATATTGTTCAATTAATATAATTCATAATGATACTTTTTATCTTTCTAAATGGGAGTTGTGTGTTTATTTATTT
>NW_012026837.1:6682613-6684910 GCF_000956235.1 Wasmannia auropunctata | reverse complement strand
TGTGCGTGCGTGCGTGCGTGCGTGCGTGCGTGCGTGCGTGCGTGCGTGCGTGCGTGCGTGCGTGCGTGCGTGCGTGCGTGCATAGAGTGGTCCACTTAAATGGAACACCTTAAATACCTCATTTATCTTGATGATACAAAAAAATGTTTCAAAATGTCAAAATATGTCATAAAGTATAAAATATTTCATAAACTATTAATTTTTCGATAATTCTACTAACACTTTTAGATGCAGAATAATTAGATCGATGAATTATATTATGTAAAAAAAAATCATATAATTTTGTTTAAAAAAAAATGAAAATGAACTTCCTATCTTTTTGACTTTTACTTAAAAAAAAACAATGTGACTAAAATATTCTTTTCGAAACCGTTCAACTTTCATCTAAAATATTTTTTTGTTTCATCAAAAATAAGTAAATAAGAAATATTCAAGGGATTCGATTTAAATGGACCATCCTGTATAATTAATACGCATGTCTCGCATGTATTCTTTAGCACCGAGACATGATCGTGTTTTTTGACATCAGATTTGAGCCTTATTCCTTTACTGGAAGATAGAATTCCACATTTTGACATTTTTTATTTATATTTACTACAAAAATTTTTATAATATTCTATTAATATAAAAAAAAAGTAACAAAAATAGTAACGACTCGTTAGTTTCTCTAAGTAATGGTAACGAGTTACTTTTTACTCCCGACTGTTGCCAACAGAGGGTTCTTTGAATCAGTAATGAGTCGTTACTCATCTCTAGGCCTTATTCGATACAAAATGGGATCAGGATCCAAAATCGAATAATTCGAATAAATCATATGATAACTCCAGAGTTGGCAAAGTTACCGTTGTAACGAGTTACTTTTTTAAAGTAACTTTGCCAACTCTGGAGTTATCATATGATTTATTCGAATTATTCGATTTTGGATCCTGATCCCATTTTGGATCGAATAAGGTCTAGGTTGGTTTTTTTTTATGGCAATGTCTATATTTTATTACAGATTCGCACTCTATGAAAAAAGATAAGGAAAGTTTGTTTCTGATAATTTTTCATTAAACCTCCTCCAATAGGCATAAAATAATTAATTCTTCTTTTGGAACATATTTTAGCCCAAGTTGAATACAGAATTCATATCCCAAGGTTTGATGGTAGGATCCCAAAATTTGACTATCTATACTCCATTCACAGCAAGAACGTACCTACATCTATATTACATACGGACAGCATAGTTGGCACAGTGCATACCTACCGCAGGACGCTACTCACTATCAGTACCGTATATACGTAAATACGACATGCTCGGACCGCGCTTATTATTAAAAAATTGAACTAATAAAATAATTTTTACATCTCAGTGTGTTTAAACTGAAATCGTAATATACTTACTTAAATTACATAGCTGAATGTCTATAATTTATACTATAATTAATTAAATCCGTAATGCAAATATTTTTATTAGAGTTCATTTTTATAATAATTAAATAATGCAAATTCCATAATGCAAACATTTAATTTTGTTTATAACCTCTGTTATACAAAAATTAATTAATAATTAATTTTTATTTGTCGTTATTTACTTTGCTTTGTTTGTTGTTCGTCAAAAGAGATATCATTAGTGGCACTTCAAAATTCAATTTTTCTTCCATCTCTATAATGTTATTATTATGTGATATATTATGCAGTCTTTACATTGAAAAACATTGACTTGACGGAGTTTTGATAATAAATAATAATTAATACCTATAATTGCAATCGATACGCTAAGAGTTTGATATTTTAATGGTGATATAAATAAGTTGAACAAGCAATGGACAGGGGCGCTATCCAAGCGCCCTGTAAGCAGAGCCGGATCTATGAATTATGAGGCTCGGGGCTATATTATTAGTAGGTCCCTTCCCCCTCTTTCACAACAAATAAGAAATGATTGTTAAAAGACGAAAAAGTTGGATTACATACATAACATATATACATAACATATCGCTCCAGGGGGCCCCCTAGAACTACGGGGCCCCTAAAACTGCAGCCCCCCCTTAATCCGGCCATGTCTGTAAGAGGGGCATGCGCAAAACAAACAAATTCTCGTCTGACAAGGGAAGTTAGGGAACCCGAAAATTCAGAAAAATCTGAAACTTTGTGTAAAAGAAGAGCAATTCATCCGTAGTACGAAACTATTTTTCGTTGGTGCTCTATTCCGTTTTGAAGGGATGAAATCACCTCTTGAAAAAAATCGGTTTTTTTCTTTCGACATGAATATCGTCGAAACTATAAGAGATAGAAAAAAATATTCTAAATCAAAAGAT
>NW_012026837.1:6680879-6682563 GCF_000956235.1 Wasmannia auropunctata | reverse complement strand
ACTCAGGCGACACTAGCGGCCGTGCGACAGCGCTTCTGGATACCGCGTGAACGGCAGCTGGTTCGACGTCACATTCACCGATGCGTTCGATGCGTTCGATGGCGGGCGGCCTCCCCTCAACCTTTGATGGGTAGCCTCCCAAGGGCACGAGTGACCCTCGGCGGACCATTCCTACATACCGGCGTGGACTTCGCCGGCCCGATTTGGCTGCGGACGACCAAGGGCCGTGGTCATAAGGCCTACAAGGCATTTGTGTGTGCGTTTGTTTGTTTCAGCTCGCGAGCCGTGCACCTCGAAGTCGTGAGCGACTACACCTCCGAGGCCTTTATTGCCGCGTTCCGCCGTTTTGTGGTGCGATGCGGCTGTGTAACGCCGTCTACAGCGACTGCGGAACCAATTTCGTAGGGGCAGACAAGCAACTCTGAGCACTCTTTCGACCCGCCGGCCAGGAAGCACACAAAATCATGGGACGACTAGCTACGCCCCCCAGCAGCGCCCCATTTCGGGGGCCTGTGGGAGGCGGCTGTCAAATCGACAAAGAATCATTTGCGTCGGGTCATCGGGAAAACTCGACTTACCTTCGAGGAAATGACGACATTCCTTGCGAAGGTGGAGGCCTGCCTAAACTCGCGCCCATTGCAGGCGTTATCGGACGACCTTGAGGATCTGGACGCCCTGACCCCGGGGCACTTTCTAATTAGCAGACCGCTTAACGCGATCCCGGAACCTTGATTGCGGGAGCCGGAGGAGCTTACCCGATTCTCATCACTTCAAAAAGCGGTGCGAGTCACTGCCTGGATGCTCCGATGGCGAACGAGGGGCGCGCCGCGGGGACGTTCCGCCCAACCGTCTGAGTCGCTGGCGACTGCTCCAGAACATGAGGGATTACCTATGGCACCGTTGGTCGCAGGAATATGTCCAGAGCTTGGCCCCGGCGCTGGAGGAAGGCCAACTATGTCTTCTGCGGGGTGAGACCACTCCACCCTCTCGCTGGCCTCTAGCACGCATCGTCCGCCTGCACTCGGGCGATGACGGACACGTGCGGGTGGTGGATGTACGGACCCCTTCGGGGCACCTGACACGACCCGTCGTCAAGATCGTGCCCTTGCCACTCTCGCATGAGAGTGGGACGGACAAAGTGCAACATTAGCATTAAGACACTTGTCATACATGTATATACTGTAAATAGCAATGTAATTTTCTTACTTGTAAGTACGCGTAGCAGGCCGGCCCCACAACAGCCATGATTGACACACAGTCACAAGCTTCAATCGCCGGATATCCCGTCGAGGCGGGCGGGATGTTCGGAATTCGCGCTACGACGCGCGAGCCATGCACCGAACGTCTCGGCCAATCGCGTCGAGCGAGCGCTCGGAGGCAGCGCCCCGATTCCACCAATGACAGGGGGCGCGAGGCGAGCTGCGTGGCCAATCACATCGCCCGCGGGACCGGTGTGTGACATCGGCACATTTGGCGATTTCAAAATTGCCTTTTCACTTATTTTTCTCAACTTAGATCTGACGTCAGACAATTGCCGAATATCAGCTCGAACATTCGAGAAGACCGAAGGCAATAAAAGGGAGAGCGGGCGGAGCCGAAACTCCAGTCGAGAAATAGTCGTCAAGAGCTCGCAACCGTCACATTTGGTCGAATTCCGCCCCGCGATTCTCGTTCTCTCGTTGTA
>NW_012026837.1:6680351-6680829 GCF_000956235.1 Wasmannia auropunctata | reverse complement strand
GAGCGATACAACACCCAAGCTTTGGCTCGTTGGCCCTTTTTCACTTCTTTTATTAATATTGAAATAAATGGAGCCTTGACTTTAAATTTTATTTTAATTTTAATTAGTTTGTATTACAAATATGGTCAATATTTTTAACTTTAAAGACAATCAAAAATTAATTTAATTAAAAAACATAATAATATTTTAAAAGGAATAATATAACATTGGAAGAATTTCAATTTTCGTCGATAACAGATGAAAAATACGTGTGCCTAAGTCCATTCCGCTACATCATTTCGCTGAATACTGTAATATAGTTCTACTAGTTCTTATTTAGTTAGTCACATTCCCAACTTTTGTAGATTATCATACATTTTATAGGAAAATGAGTTGTTCCAAAAAATATAAATTTTAATTTGTTTGGACATGGGCACAAAGCTTCGAATGCTTTAGTCTTTACTTCATGTTCTTCGGAAGGAGATCGGAAGAGCACACG
>NW_012026837.1:6678389-6679719 GCF_000956235.1 Wasmannia auropunctata | reverse complement strand
TATAAATGATTATTAAAAAATAATACATACATATTTAATTACGTTTTAAATTATTAACAATGAAAGTAAATATATAGTTTCAAACCAGTAATTAATTTAGCGTTTTATTATTAAATATGTCTTACCAGAAGAAGTGAGTAGTCCCGTTTTGAATATTGGAGGAATAAATTTATAGAGCATAGCTTTATCCATGCAATTATTACTATTTAAAACAATCTACAACAGTATAAATTAGTTATTTCTTTATTGCATATTTTTAATGTCATGCGTATTTATATTTTGTTAAAATAATTAACACAAAATTCACCAATTGTAAAACTAATTTGTGTTAATTGACATAAATTATATTATTAAAACTTTATGTGCTTATATTCAAAATAGCATATATTTGGTTTTATGTTTAATCGTTTTCTGAATGTTTATGAAACATTAAATATAATATGGTTTAAAAACGTATAATATAAGACATACGTGCACCAGCGAACGTTACCTGAGATATAATATAAATATATATAAATATTAGATTGTCAAGTAAAAAAAAATATTTTTTTTTAGTTGGCCTCTCAGCTCAAAAGCTTTTATTTCATGCCACAAGAACATCCCTAAATTTTTATTTAAGAATATTAAGATTTAGAGATCGCTAGTGAACGATTTTTAAATCAAAGTTTCGATTTTCCTTAATACATGATTGATTTGATGCAAAAATGACTTAATCCGGATTTTAAATGTGGTACTGTACGAATGTTGTTTTGTTCGCTGAACACAATGCACAATAATTCATTTATCTCTACGATATATGCTTTAAGAAATACTGCCCGATTAATGTGAAAAAATGGCCAAATTTTGAGTTCAAGGTTCGTTTTAGCAATGTTCCAAGCGTTCAAAGAGGTCGTTACTTTCCTTAAATAGTAGGTCTGTTCACCCAGAACAAGATTCAGTTGGAATTTTCCCGGAAACTCCTACAAGGACCTTTAAAAGTTTCTTTTAACTGGATTATTAATACGTTTTTAAGGATAGAAAACAATTTTTTTACAAGTTCTGAAGTATATCACTTTGTGGTCTTGACATCTTTAAATCAAATGCCTTAATTTGACAATAAAAAATTCTTTATTAGAAAATGAAATGAGTACATAATAACAAAAATACGATTTAATTAATTGAAGTAAACTACATATATAAAATAAGGAATGGAATCATATAATAAAAATAGAAATGGAATTTTAATGGAATCATAATTGATGATCTATATAATTTATATGAAATTATCCACATAATGACCGTTTTTTTTCTATAAAATATATAAAATAAATCCACGATTTTCCAAATTTTC
>NW_012026837.1:6676247-6678339 GCF_000956235.1 Wasmannia auropunctata | reverse complement strand
AAATTTTACTTTGTAAGTGTTGTCTAGCCGTGCGCGATAAAAACGATTCATAGTTATACATCCGCAGAATATTGCAAAAATAGATTTGCTTTTATCGTTATCCTTTGTTAAATGCAAAAATGCGATCAGAACGTGCTGCGTGAAGAATTGCTGCGTGCGCGCAGCGTAAAACGAGTACAGATGGTGTGCGTATAGAGGCGTTTGTAATTATTACTCGAAAATGATACTTTGGAAAATAACTTTATCACACATAGTTGAATTCGTATTAAAACAAACTTTAATTTGGTCATAAAAAAAATTTAAAAATTAAAAAAAAGATATAAAGTGGTGGGGGAAACATTAAAAAAAAATTTTTTTATTACTATTATAAAGTACACTTCAAGCCATTTAACTTTGATTTAGAACATTTTTTTCTATCTCTCATAATTTCGACGATATTCATGTCGAAAGAAAGAAACCGATTTTTTTCAAGGGGTGATTTCATCCCTTCAAAACGGAATAGAGCACCAACGAAAAATAGTTTCGTACTACAGATAAACTGCTTTACTTTTACACAAAGTTTCAGATTTTTCTGAATTTCGGGTTCCCTAACTTCCCTTGTGAGATCAACACAATAATATCTCGTATAGTATCATTCCGCGCTTTTCTTTCGCGCGCGTATAATCTCAGAAATAACTCAATTAATAAGCTTCGAAAAGTGATACGTACGCTTGTCCAACGCGCGCATATCAATGAAAACAAAAAAGTTAGCCAAAATATTATATTTTGTACTTTAATGCATAAATTTTATATTTACAAATGAAATATATTTTAATTATATGTGTATTCTATCTTCTTGACAACTTCTATTCAGCAGATGTATCACTGGTATATATTTGTTACCAATAAATGTTCACAGATCATCACGAAGCAACAGTTCCCGGACGATCACAAAGGTTAAGCAACGTTGGACTAGGTACATAGTTCGGATGGTTGACCGCTTAGAAATACAAACTAAAATTAGTTTCCAAACTTATTTTTTTAATCATAATTTTGTGTGTATTTTCTTTTATTTTTTGGTATATAATGCTGATTAATACAATTTTACAATCGTTCTCAGAATATTCCTGTGCTGTTAAGGTTTACATTATATTTTAATGTTGTTGCAACATTGTATTGCAATATTTCTGAAGGCGGACATTTCAACGTTGCTGCAAGCTTGCAATAACATTGTAGAAATATTTCGCAATTTCCATGCAATATTACAATGTTTCAATGTAAAATTTATGTAATATTTCTATAATCTTTCGGTGCTGTATGGGATGTCTAAAAAATTATTCAAGATAAAAATGTTATTTGAAATATTAATATCATAAAAGCAATTCAAGAGGAAGGACAGCATTTCAAATAACTTATGTATTAAAAAATGATAGTGGATTAGATCTATTGGAGAAACAACTTTAAACAAAATGCACCGTACTATCTACCGCAAGGTGGTGTGGAAATGATTATGTTTTGTCATAAATGAAAAAACATTTTTCAACCGATATGTGTGAATATACAACTAGTTTTATAACAAAAGTGTCAAGTTATGTTTTTAATGAAATTTTGTGCACATAGGTTACGTAAACAGATGAGTTTACAAAATATTAGTTGCGATGGAAAAACGCAATAAAAATTCTGAAATTACCCTTTAAAGTTAAACTAATTTTTAATTTTAATTTTTTTTGTTATATTTCGAAAACCATTCAATTTATTAAAAAATGTTTTATACAAAAATTTTAGAGTAAAATTATCTCTATTCATTTCCGTTAATAATATTGTGCGAAACCGCCAAATCAGGCATGTTACAAAAACCGCGATCAAAAGGAATGCGCAAACAGCCGGGACGGAGCAAGGGCTTCCGGGAGCACATCTGGTCGGCAACCAACGTTTCGTGACATCAGCTGATGCCCGGCACACCACGATCACGTGTCAATGACGGTGTGCATTCCGCGCTTGTTTTTTGGCATTTTCGCGATTAGAAAAATACTCGACAAACAACATGCCTTGAGTATAAATAGCAGAGCTCCCACCCGGAGTCTAGTCAGTTTTTTCTCAGTTTCTCCGAAAA
>NW_012026837.1:6671851-6676197 GCF_000956235.1 Wasmannia auropunctata | reverse complement strand
AAACCGATTTTTTCAAGGGTGATTTCATCCCTTCAAAACGGAATAGAGCACCAACGAAAAATAGTTTCGTACTACGGATGAACTGCTCTACTTTTACACAAAGTTTCAGATTTTTCTGAATTTTCGGGTTCCCTAACTTCCCTTGTGAGTTGACGTTCTTGCTGTGAACAAGAGTATAGACTCCCTATAATATTTCAAACGTGATCTATCGACTGGTAATGTTAGTTTTTGGTATCAATTTTGCAATATAATTCGTTCCCTTGTTAGATACGACCTTCGATAAACAAACATTTGACGAGGTACAGAAAAAAAGAAAATACATTATGCTTATAATATTAAAAAAATCGGGCATAAATAATCATTTCAATTCGCTAAACGAGATCCCCTGGAGGAGATTTCGGTTTTACTTTACCTAATCCGATCTTGAACGCATATTCGCGCTTTATGACAGGGTGAGAAGAAGGCTGCTCCGCTACAGCATCACAATATACATATATGTGTGTATATTGTATATATATTGAGATTTGATAATTGTATCTCTGTTCAACTCGACGGCTCGCATAGAGATATCGCGGGGCGGTTTCGCGCTCGTGCGCTGATGCGTGTATTTGATGTGAGGCACTACCGTGCTTCTTGATAGAACTTTCTATGATTCACGACCTTAATTTCACAGATCCTCTAACGCATTTAAAGTCAATCTTTTCTTAACAAAAATGTCAAGAAATATCATTATTTATTTACCCCAATTTCATAATCTTTAATTTTTTATATCTTACTAACTAAACTTTAAATTAAAATTTTTCTAAAATAAAATTTAAGTTAACTAAAGAAGATGGTCTTCTTATTGACTTGCTTTTTAAGACTTTGCTGAAATTCGCTAAAAATGTTTCATCTTCAATCGCTTAATCTTTAATCGCTTCCATAATTGCAGAAGCATATTGGTTTCTTGATACCTTCATTGAGCTAAGAATCCGCATCAACTTTATATTATTAGAAAATCTGGCATTAAAGTTAAAACAAAGAAGTGATAATTTATGCCTTCTAGAAATAACATTTAAAGTAATATTTCTCGAAAATATAGAAATAATAACTCTTTAAAAGGGAACTAAGGTTATGCAAATAATTATTGCTCTGTTAAGGTAAAAGTTCCTAAAAAGTAAAATATTGTTGTTATCAGAAACATTTCCTCTTGAAACGTTTTTTCATGCTGACAGAGTTAAAACGACGATTATTCAAATCCGATAGAGTTGATAAAAAAATCATATAGCAGAATATTTGAGAAGTAAACGTACTAGTCAAATACTCAACAAATATTTAATCTATATCCTTATTTTTCTGAGGCACTTTTCGATACATGCTGCGCAAACGGAGGATTCTATTCATGATAGGATTTGATATTTTATTTTTTTATTGCCTTTTCTTTGCTTTTCTTTTTTCTAATAAACCTTTTTGGCATTCTATGACAAATTCAAATCAAATTTAGCTGTCAATAAAATAAAATATACATATATGTATAGTACATTAGGCATGAGAAACATTTTCTTAATGGAATGAAAAAATAGTCATATTTAATTAGTTCACTTTTGCTATGAACAATGTATTAATTTCATAGTCTGCAAATTTTAAAAAATATTGAAAATGTTAAAAATTTGTATATACGTACATATATCAGTGTAAATCTCATTAATGCAAGTTATATTTATTAATGTCACAACTATTTTGAAAATTATGTACTTATATGTATAAGTATAATTATCAAACATATTACATATATACATATCACATAAATGATTTGTTAAACAGATATAAATTAGAAGCTAGGTATGTACAACATTGCGTTTTACAGTCCGGCACGACTGCATTTACAATACCTCATAAATATGGACTAGACAACGGAAAGTTTAAAGCTTATCGGATTTTACTTAAAGGCGAGCTCGTTGAGGTACAGAATCAACAATTACACATTATCAGCGATTTTATGCAGTATTAATGCTTCATTGATTGTTATATAGTTTATTGTATGGATCTATTATTTTATGCGAGATAATTGCTTAAAAATTGATTTATGCGCATATTTACACAATAACCGATAATAAACTGATTTTCGATGAAAAGTCAAAATCATTGTAAAGATCATTAATTCAGTTTACGTGCGTCATGAAGTAAAAACTTTCAAGGTAACGAACGTGTAACAAGTGATTTATACATATAAATTATTCATGATAACTTGCTAAGTTTGATTTTGAAACTTTGCAAATTTGCAGTAATGAGAAGCGATGAATATATATACGATGCATTTTATGGAAAATCTTGATAATGATTTAGAAAATAATTTTAAATGATTCTTAATAATTATATTTAATTGAATATCTATTTAGATAAAACAAATCAAAACATTTACAGTTTTCATATTTTCTTTTTATTTATTTTTATTTATACTTTGCGTCCAATAATCTTATAAAGTTATAAAAATAATGATATCTAATTAAACTTTCGTATAAGAATTAATCGAATAATATCTAAATTGCGAAGTTACGAGAGATTTTATACAAATATCTCAAGTAAGCAAAAAAATAAAATCGTTATTATGATGTTACAACAATATTCAATAATATAATGTTTTCAAATATATTGTATTTAACGTTGTATACAACATCATTATATTTATTGTGAACAAACTTTGATACTGATTTGGAGATTTCGATAAAGTTAAAGTTACAATTACATATTATATTATTGTAATTTATATTGTGCTTATGTTTTCTTAACACTTTATTATGTTTCTCGGATTATACTGAATAAATGATACAATTTAATGTCAATATTGGTATATTATCATAGTATTATCATAGCATCAAAGTAACGGTTAATTCTAACATTTATTTAAAATTGCTATTGACATTTTATTTTAATATACACTGCTCAAAAAAATTATGGCATAGAAAAATTTTAGACAAAAATTAGTCAACTTTGGCTAACGGTAACTTCGCAAAAAATCATTGTAGGATGATGAACATTTTTCCAATAAAAACTTGAAACCTCTGCTTTAAGGTACTTAGGTTGATTTTAAATTTGATGCACCCCTGTTACTCTTAAACTCTTAAATCTAAAAGCATGTTTGCCATACTGAAAATTGCAAAGTTTGACGACATGCACGAGCTTGCTAAAATTTTTTTGGGAGATGCAGTTTGCAGCGTCATAAAGTTTGAACCTTTCTCTTTTATATAATTTGAAAAAAAATACAAATCGCTAAAAATACAAATTTTTTTTCACAAAGTTACATTTTAAAGTAACCCTTGTATTTTTCTCATATATGGTCGGCATTACCCGATGTGTATCATTGGCAGGCCAAATTTTAGCAAGTCCGTGCATGCCGTCAAACTTTGCAATTTTCAGTATAGCAAACATGCTCTCAAATTTAAAAGTTCATAGTAGCAGGGATGCATTAAATTTAAAATCAACCTATAGTACCTTAAAGTAGAGATTTTATTTGAATAAAAGTTCAGCATCATACGATAAATTTTCGCGGAGTTATCGTTAACCAAAGTTGACCAATTTTTGCCCAAAATTTTTCTATGCCATAATTTTTTTGAGCAGTGTATAACATAAATTAAACCTTCAAATGGTACAATAGTGCGAATTCGCACCGCGAAATTTTTCGAATTGTTGACATTTGCACAAAGATATCTGTCGCGGCTATTCGCCAGCTAGTTGTGGCACCTGCAGTGTTCCATTATAGTGGGTGCTCGAAAGAAGTGTACCATTTGAAGGTTAAAGAAATTTCAATATTGCAATAGATGTAAAAATACTCTTAAAATACATTTTATTTACTTCCATCTTGATACTCGTGAATCGTCTTCAAGAAATCATCTCATTATAACACAAATGAAGAATCTTATAATACTGCGCCTTTTATCTTGTATGTCAACCTTTTTAGCCCGCGAGCCATTTTGGAGATTCTAAATCCATGATGTGCCACTGTGTTGGAAGACTTGTTAGTAAAAAAAGTCTTTGCAATGAAATACACTGGTCCAAAAAATTAAAGGATCACCTGTTCTAGCCTCCAAAAATAGGCAAAATTCAAGAGAGTGTAACTTCGTCAAAAATGATCGTACCGAGATGATCAAAAAAGCATTTTACAGCTTGAAATCTCTACTTTCCAAATCGATACTTAAGAAAACGATCCTACTGGTCGTTCATGGAATTACACGGATAAAAAAGGAGACTCGAATCTCAAAATTTTTTACAAAATTTGACAAGTTCCATGGCGCGAATAAAAAGTCGCATGCAAATGCAGTTTACTGCTTTCGAAAGAGTGACTGAGTCGACAAGGCACACAGGGGATA
>NW_012026837.1:6671466-6671801 GCF_000956235.1 Wasmannia auropunctata | reverse complement strand
TCTTAAACTTTATAGAAAAGTATACTATAGCCCTAAATAATTCGTGATATTTTGCCTACGCCATTATCGGGGCGTGAAAATATAAAGAATTTCGGAGTAGGCTCGTATAGGCAAAATATCGTGAATTTTTAAATTTTATATTTTAACTTAATATTTAAACAAACTTATTATTTAAATTTATTAACATAATGTTGTTTCTATAAAGTTTAAGTATTATTTATTAAGTTAGTTATAGTCATTAGGTTAGTTAGTCACAAAGTTAGTTTCGTGTATTGATATGTAAAAAAGGAAGCCACCGGATGTACCGTGCCTGAGCGCGCGAATTTCAGCCGCTA
>NW_012026837.1:6669538-6670007 GCF_000956235.1 Wasmannia auropunctata | reverse complement strand
TTTTAACGTGGTGTAAAAATCTTCATAGACTCCCTGCGCCTGCAACGGGGGAGTGCCGGATTCGACGGACCAGATGACAAGGTCCGTCGCCTACCGGCTAAAAATTCACCACGGAAGAGAGCGAAACCGCACGATCTCGAATGAGGGTGATCCCGGGACCGCCGGTGGGCATTACTTCGGGATCGTCCTCGAGGGGACACGGAGGCAGAAGGCCCCCACGACAAACAGGCTGCCACAAGGAAATACTATTAAAAAGTAAAATACCTCCAAGAAAAGCATTTCTCTAATGCCTGATATAATTAGTGTAACAGTGTAGATATTCTAATGATACATATTTTTGCATTACTTTAGGTAATCTCACCTCAAGAAAACTAGTCCAAGCTGCAATCGGATGCTTTTCGTTATAGAAGAAGAAGACGACCGAATTGCGAACCGTACCTTCGCATATATACATTTACTTTGAGTTATT
>NW_012026837.1:6668067-6668860 GCF_000956235.1 Wasmannia auropunctata | reverse complement strand
AATTAATCTCATTTCAAATATATGTAGCGAGACTCGTGAGAAGGTCGAGGGACATAAGTGTAAAATGGCGTATATGAGTAAAGCGCATTAATTAGTGTGCAACAAATAATAAGAGCAAATTTACTGTTGTAACTTCATACATTAAGGTAAACATATCAGTGGCTGAACGTGTATCTATTCTATAGCTGAACAAGTACACAAAAATTTATTTTTAAATGATTTTTTTCATAATATTATAATTTAATTGTAAACTTTAAATATTTTTACAATTAAATTTTGATATAATAAAAAAAGTATTTGAGATTAATAAATTTTGTGTACGTGTTCAGATATAGATACATGTTCAGCCACTGGTACGTTTACCTTAGAGACGTTTCAGCTCTCCTTTCGGGCAATCTACATGGTAGAGAAGAGTATGGTACACAGAACGATCGCTGTCAACTTCGAGTTGGAAGACTCCCTGCCAGAAGAGATGTACAAATGTATACGAGCTGTTAAAGTAAACGTACCAGGAATAAATATGTATCTATATTGAAATACATATACGAAAACTTATTTTTAACAATACTTTTTTTGTATAATAAAATTTAATTGTAACCTTTGAATATTTTTACAATTAAATTTTGATATTGTAATAAAAAAAGTATTTGAGATTAATAAATTTTGTGTACGTATTCAGATATAAATACATGTTCAGCCACTGGTATGTTTACCTTAGAGACGTTTCAGCTCTCCTTTCAGGCCATCTACATGGTAGAGAAGAGTATGGTACACAGATCGGAAGAGCACACGT
>NW_012026837.1:6665439-6668017 GCF_000956235.1 Wasmannia auropunctata | reverse complement strand
TCTTCCGATGTTAGACTGGAATTGCTTTTCTATAAAGAAAATACAAGAAGACATTGTTAAAGTTTATAATATAATTTTTTCCAAATAATTTGTCTTAATAGTTTATACAAAATAGGCCACTTTAATGTCTTACTTAAATGCTTTTTCTTTACCTACTTTTCATAAAAAATATTTTAGGTAGATGATTTAAAGAAGAATGAAAAATTGTAAAATCAATTTTTGAAAAAAATTAATTGTTTATAGTCACATATAATAAAGGCTATTGTCACTTTTTTTAAATAGTATTATAATGTCAATAGTAAATATTAATGTTTCTTCGATTAAATTGATTTTATTATTATTTGTTCCTCTTTAGATAATATAACTTTAGTCTGAAACATTTTTTTGAAAGAGGTAAATGAGAAAAAGAAATATTTAAGTAGACACATTAAAATGTCTATCCTGTATATTATTCTTCCTCTTGTAACTTAAAATCACAATTTTTCAGAAAACTATGATCGGGGAATGAAAATGCTCGTAAAAATTGCAAAAAATCCTAATGCTGTATTATATTCAGATGTTGAAGAAAAAGAAAAAGGGAAACGATTAAAAAGGCCAATCAAATATTTTGACGATGATGCCAACAAGGAAAATAAACTTGAGAAAAAACGGAGTACGATGCTGTCTGCACTGTTACCAATTCCAAAATTGACGAATGTGAGCAAGTCGGCACAGTCAAGTCAACCGTTATTAGAAAAAGTAAATATAATAGTAAAATTCTACGTAAACTAAAGTTTTATCATATTTGTATAACAATGAATTGATCTTTTAACAGGAGGTAAATGTTCCTCGTGAAACATTGAGTAACAATTATATGGAATGTAGGGGAGTAAAACGCCGAAACGATATATATTTCCTGTTCTACTGAAAGACAGTATAAATCGGCAACAATTACTTCGGACGAAACTCAACATTTTTCTTTAAACGCCAAAAGATGTAAAGTTTCCCAAATGAATCATGTATGTGCTTACAATTCAAAAGGAATAGTCACATTGGAGTCTCTTGCAGATGCACTTTGTCATCTTAGTGGTATGTTGAAAATATCGTTTATGTATATTAATGTAACATTTTTTTATTGCATTTTTGATTTAATTTTTAACATTAAAAATAAAAATATTTTATTATGTTTAGCTGAACTGTCATCATGTAAATTGTTCTTGCGCAAGACGGATAAAAATATGGAAAGTTTTTTGAAAACAGAATTGATGAAAAAATCTGAAACTGAAAATGTAAATCCTTCTAAAAGTTCTTCTACACATATTTTGAACGAATTTCCAATAACAAACCTGGACGCTCTAAAGACAGTTGAACGCAAACTAAAAAAAGATAAAACTTTTTATTCAACAATGGTAAGATATTAATTTTTCTCAAGCTCTATGGCAATATATATTTTATAATTCTCTATGATTTTGTATAATTTGTAGGTCGAAGCTCTACATTTAGAAATTAAGGGAGAATCTCTTCAAAAAACGATAAATTCCATGCTCCGGATTGTTTTGCATGATAAACTAGCAAGCATTTTTAATTGGAAAGGTCAACGTGGAACTAAAATGAAGTTATCAAAACGCCGAATAGCCAAGTTAATGATCGGTAAGATTATATTATTTTGCCTTTTTACTACGCCTGAGATATCTGCCACGTTGCACGAGACAGTGAATCATAAGTGTATTTTGCCGCGGAGAAAGTTATTGTACATTTTTAACAGTGTAGATAAATTTTAATTTTATTTTATCTTTTTATCTTTTTCTAATTATAAGGATAATATATTTTTTATTACAGAAGCAGTGACTAAGGAATTTCCAACAATAAATGAAACAATATTTGGTAGAAAAGCAGGAGCATGGTTGGCTCAAGCTACCTTTCGTGCAAGAAAGTAAATATATATTTTAATATTATGCAAGATTTTTATTGCATATTTGGCTATGTACGGCATGCACATGAATTAAAGATTTATCAAAAGTCATTAAATTACATTTATTATATTTGTTTATTAATGTTGATATTTATTAATTTTGATATATTTTTAACATTAACAGACACAGCAATATCAATGACGAAGCTTGTCCAGACGACAACGATTATAGCTCATCTGAGAGCCTTATCAGCGTGAATAATGATGAGGACAGTGAAGATGAGAAGTAAAAGAAAGACGAAGAGAAAAATCTTCCATAAAGGTAAATATTTGATCGGCGATAGTATTTTCATCTAGCCTTGTCCATTTGTGAAAGAAATATTCGGATATATATCTACATATATAAGATGTATATCACTATAGTAGTAAGAAAAGGAGATTCATCTTTATTCTTAAAAGAAAGTATTAGAAAAGACAAAAATCTTTTATTACTAAACTGAAATATTTTATTAAAAAATTTTACTTTGTGAATTTCTACAAGATTCTCTAAGGCAGCATTTCTAATACAAAAAGAAAAGCTGAATTTGTAACAACTAATAAGTTGCATTGATAGCTTATAATATGTTCTCCTATAATTGTGCAAAAATGTTAAAACAGAGATTAGGAAAAGTGAAGAAAGTTTTATTG
>NW_012026837.1:6663964-6665295 GCF_000956235.1 Wasmannia auropunctata | reverse complement strand
GTCTTTAATAATCTTCCATTTAGCAAAAAGGAGATTAATGACATTAAAAGTAACAAGTTGAATGAATTCTCAGATATTAAAAAAAAAATTCTCTCTTCGACACGATTCTCTCTCTAACACTGTAAAAACATAACCTGCCATTTAGCGAAAAAGAGATTAATCACAAAGTAACAAGTTAAATGAATTATTCTCAGATATTAAAAAAAAAGATGTTTACTGTAGAATAAAAATTTTCTCTTCAACACGATTCTAACTGCGAAATCATAACCTTCCATTTAGCGAAAAGGAGATTAATTACGTAAAAAGTAACAAGTTGAATAAATTCTCAGATATTTAAAAAAAAAAGATGTTTACCGTAGAATAAAAATTCTCTCTTCGACACGATTCTAACTGCGAAATCATAACTTTCCATTTAGCAAAAAGGAGATTAATGACGTTAAAAGCAACAAGTTGAATAAATTCTTCTCAGATATTAAAAAAAAATGTTTACCATAGAATAAAAATTCTCCGACACTAATTCTGACTGCGAAATCAATTTGGAGATCTTTAATCACGACAGCCCTTCGGAGTAGCTGTAGCCTGTAAGCGCAGCAATTCACAACAATCTCTTTACCTAAGTCCTAACCTCAATCTCGCTAATAACTTAAAGGAGATTAATGACGTTAAAAGCAACAAGTTGAATGAATTCTTCTCAGATATTAAAAAAAAAATGATTACCGTAGAATTAAAATTCTCCGACACTATTCTGACTGAAAATCAATTGAGAGGTCTTTAATCACGACTGCCCTTCGGAGCGACAGTAGGCGCAAAACTTTACAACAATCTCTCTATTTAACCTCAATCTCACTAGTAACCTAACCTAAGAATCACCGACGGCGTGCGCGCGGTGAGAGACTGCGAGCGCGACGTTACGAGGAACGGGACTCTTTATGCTGCCGTCATGCTGAACACGATACGTTGTCTCGAGAGAGCGCTGACGCGTTTGCGATCTCTCGGCGTTCCCAGAGTGAACTCCTCGGCCGCGAGGTGTTTCAGCAGCTCGAAAGATTCAGAGGGGCCAGGCAACGATTCGCCCGTGGAGGCCGGCGGCACCGAGAAGGAGGCCGCGACGCAAACGAACGAGAACGCGGCGGCGACGGCGTCGGAATCCCAGACGAGATTGAGCGGCTTCGCGCGTAGCTACGAGAAGTTCTCGCACGTCGACGACAAGAGGCCGGAAACGCCGCAGACGTTCGCCTCCCTGATTCGCAACTCCAAGTTCGTCGACGTAAGTCGTCTCTTCTTCTGTTCTCGCGTGAGAGAACATAGAAAGCGCATAGAAATTACCGCGA
>NW_012026837.1:6663514-6663944 GCF_000956235.1 Wasmannia auropunctata | reverse complement strand
TATCCCCTGTGTGCCTTGTCGACTCAGTTAATCTTTAAATATTTTTACAATTAAATTTTGATATTATATAAAAGAAGCATTTGAGATTAATAAATTTTGTGCACCTGTTTCGATATAGAGTCACTGCTGACGTTTACCGTAAGCACGGATACAGTGAACATTATTTTTCACTCAAGATCGGCAGGAGTCTTCCACCTCGAGGTTGACAGTGATCGTTCTGTGTATATCATACTCTTCTCTAGCACGTACTGAAGATGGCTCGAAACAAGAGCCGAAACGTCTCTAATATGTTAACAGGCCTGTTCTTTATAGCCGAATACTGGCTGCACAAGTTCAGAGTTTATCTTTTTTCTTCTAATGTAGAAAATAAAAACTGTCAACTAGTGCAGCCAGTTCAACTGTAAAGAACAGGCCTTATGAAGTTACAACA
>NW_012026837.1:6660833-6663464 GCF_000956235.1 Wasmannia auropunctata | reverse complement strand
TTGGAAAGTAGAGATTTCAAGCTGTAAAATGCTTTTTTGATCATCTCGATACGATCATTTTTGACGAAGTTACACTCTCTTGAATTTTGCCTATTTTTGGAGGCTAGAACAGGTGATCCTTTAATTTTTTGGACCAGTGTATTAGCCTAATATTTTTAGCATGAAAATGAACAAAATGAGCGCAGCCAGAAAGTGTAACTGTAAAAAATAGATTTGAGTGGAATATGCGATTAGTATTTCACTGCGTTATTTTGGTTCTTTTAATTTTTCTCTAAGTGCATGCTCCTTTAAGCGTACTACTGAGAATGCCTTCGCATGCCACTATAGTGGCACGCGTGCCCCGAGTTGGCCAACCCTGCTGTATTTTTTTATTTACGAGAAATGTTGTATATTCTGCCAAGTCCATCTGTTGATGCTGTGTATTACTGATGTTTTCGGATGAGCGATGTTAATATCAATTTGTTCAATGTTGTTTCAATGTTGCAGCAACATTATATTAATCAATGTAGAAAAATGAACAACATATAGATTTGACGTTGAAAAAACATTCACTTTAACATTATTCACTGTTATGTTATATTTATGTCTTAAACATAATAATGAAACGTGTTACAGTATAACATTAAAAAAATAATTTAATTTATATATTTAAAATATTTAAAAAATATTTTTAAAACCATATGTTATTATATAATGTTTGTATAATATTTACAAAATATTATGCAAAAATAATCAAAAATTATATGTAATATTAACATTTTAAAAAGTATAGATTCAATATTTCTTATTTACTGAAGTAACTAATAGTAGCAGTTCCAGCTCTTGACTAATTAACTTTTTTTTAGAAATTGTTGATGAATTTGTTTTCATAAGTATGCCACAATCGAAATGATCACAATAATATTTCTGTGTATATAATAATTCTTATACATATACGCAATATATGTTGCCTTTAGGCAATTTTGAGTAATTTTGAACAAAAAATGATCTGTATACAAGGTGTCTGGTACTCAGTGGTATAGCGCTCGTGAGCAGGTAGTGTCGACCAAACTGAACAAAAAAGTCCTCTACCATTTTACGATCTTCGCAATAGTTTTCGAGATATTAATATATAATGCTCGTCGAATCTGAACGCGCGGCGAGATATGCCCGCCCTCCGCAGACCGCGGTCGCCAACAGCATTGATAAGCGTGCAATTACCCCCACTCCGCGCCGCGCACTAGGCGACCGCATAGTGGCGTTAAATCAATTACTCCCACTATGCGCCACTCACTAGGCGCGCGGAGGTGGTGATCGTAGTCCGCGGCGGGCGGGCGTATCTCGCCACGCGTTTAGATTCGACGAGCTTTATATATTAATATCTCGAAAACTATTACAAAGATCGCAAAATGGTAGAGAACTTTTTTGTTCAGTTTGATTCACACTACCTGCCCACGAGCGCTGTACCATTGAGTACCAAACACCCAGTATAGACGACGGAAATATATACATATGCTGTTTCAACATAATAAAAAATTATTGTGCACACACGAGTTCTATATTCGAAAAATAATAGAAAGAGTATGAATTAAAATTAATATATAACTTAATAAGTCTGCCATTAAATGTACAACAATAATATTAATAATACATTACTTTATTTATGAAATTATAACTAAAATTATAATTAGAATAATGTTTAAAATATAATTTCAGAAAATTATCTATATTTCCATGTTTTATATATTTCTTTATAAACAAGAAATAATCGATTTCTAGTTAAATTAAAAATAAATCTATCCCTGCAATTTCTTCTTTGACTTTTGCTTCGAGAAAGATAAAGGAAAAATCAATTATTGAATAAATAGTAAATTTACTTGAAAAGGAGGGGTGTCAATAAGGCCGTTTTTTGGACCACGTCAGAATCGCTCCAAACTGTGGTATTTTCTTCCTACCGATGTAGCTCACAACCTCCTAGAACCGTTTGCTGTCCGAGCAATTAGAGTCTGAGAACGGGCAACTTGAAATCTCAAAAATCAATGGAGTTTTTCACATGGTGGTAGTGCCGGTCTCATTTCAGCATGTCATTGTTGAGCTTCCATCATCATATTTTCTCAAAAACTACTAGAGTATTTGCTGCTTTAAATACGAAAGGGAGCTCATCAGACCTTCATGCATTCAAGATAGAATCAAGCCTGGTATTTTGAACGGATTGCCATATTACTGAACAATCATGCAATAGCATCCCTTGCGATGAATTGGACGATACTACTATAAGCCCAAACTTGATTTTAAGGAATAACATCATTTTGCGAATGCAATGTATATTCGAAATCACATACTGTGAAAAAATATTTGAATTCCAAACCTCAGTGAAGAGATGTAAAGAATACCTTCCGGAACGGACTTCTTTTTCATAGAATGCAATGCTCAGCTTCGCGGAGCATTGGTATCATTCAGGTTATTGTGTTCTGCTGCACAGTATGTACAACAAATAATCAATCGTTCCATTTTAATTAACAATTCATGCATTCCCAAAACGAGAACAGTACTGTGCACTATCCACACTTCCAGTAGCTTTGTTCTTTTGTTTTTCTTCCCAGGATTCGTTCCTCTCAACAGATTCAACATCGACTTGGATACACAGTTGTC
>NW_012026837.1:6659758-6660783 GCF_000956235.1 Wasmannia auropunctata | reverse complement strand
AAGTTACAACAGTAATTTGATTTTATTATTTGTTGCGCACTAATTATCGCGCT
This sequence comes from Wasmannia auropunctata, assembly GCF_000956235.1. Lineage (NCBI taxonomy): Eukaryota > Metazoa > Arthropoda > Insecta > Hymenoptera > Formicidae > Wasmannia > Wasmannia auropunctata. Next base: position 6,660,730 of record NW_012026837.1, on the reverse strand, counting down.
TGACTCGTATATACGCCGTTTTATACTTATATTTCTGAATCTTATTTTAACGATACTCGCTGTATTTCGAATGCCGACTTCTGTGCGTCTTATTATTTTCTTCTTTATTTCAGATACTATGTGAGAGGATCTAAAGTTCGATTGAGGGTAAAAGATTTGGAACTTTCCTCCAAATTCTTAGGTGCTGTCACGGATGTAACTCTTCTGGAGGCTGATTGCACTTTAATTGGCTTAATATCGTCGCCGTTGCAAATAGCAGAAAAAACGAGGACAAGCAAAAGGCCGAGAATACGGGAAATTCAGTAATGTTAATTTTGTAATATCTATGTTAAATAAACTGTATAATATGTACATGATGTGTACGTAAATGGCCAAAATTTCCTGCAAAGAAACAAAATTTTGTACAGTAGTAATACAAATTATATGTATATCACAATTATATGTTCACAATCTAAATTTTTAATTTAAAAAATATATTTTAAATTGTTTTAAATGTTTTAAACAAAGTTTAAGTCATGAATAACTTTTTGCTAGAAATGTAGATTCATTTTTTATTATATTATGTATTTCCTCAAGTTGATAACAAAAAGTAGATAGAAAGTATAAAATGACATAAAAAAATATAGATATTTTTTCTCATGTAAAACATCTAAATAATATATATAAAAATGTTTTATTTTTTAATATACATATTATATATTTTATATATAAAGCATGATTACATAAAACTTATGTAAATACATTTTATAAGTTATTGTTATGTTACGTCTTATTTAAAAGCATTCTTTGTAAATTTTTATGATCTTGCCCATAAATAGCCGTACATCCGCTCCTATGGAATACGGGCAAAAATGCAAGAGTTTTTAAAAGCTTCTTGTCCCAATATAACAATTAAATTTTTCGAATTTTAAATTTTTCTTACAATAGTGAACAATGAAGTTTTTATTATTTTATTTTTAATAAATTTATTAT
>NW_012026837.1:6657356-6659708 GCF_000956235.1 Wasmannia auropunctata | reverse complement strand
TAAATACTGCCGATAAAGGGCAGTGTACCCGGTCCCGGTAAATTATTCAATCTTCTAATAAATATCACTTTTTGGATGGAATTCCGAAATAGGTATATCACAAAAATAATTAACAGGAAAACCAGTGTATTTTCATACACCATTTTAATAATAATTATTGTAAATTTAGTAATCCAAAAACAAGATACAAGAGACAAGGCCAGTGTTGGAATGTATAGTTAATGTAGGTCACAAGGTGCACAAGGAACTGTTCACAAACAATGATGTTAGAAGCGTCTCCCTGATTATATATATACCAGATTGCTACCGGCTCTGTGTCTTTCAATGTCAGGTGAAAGGAGTAATGGAAATAGCACGAAATTGCTAAATATGTATATTATTACGAAACTTCCGCGTTTTTTCGTCTTAAAGCGTGCATGAGAATTTTTGACACAATCTATAATTTAGAATTGAATTGGAAATTTATATGATTTCAGAATATTCAACCTTTAGCAATGTATTTATTTGTAAGTCACACAGTTTCTAATACCAATAGACTAAGGATGACGCTTTTCAAAAAATCTAGATGTCAAGGCAATTATTTTTGTAAATCATCAGACTAATATAAATTGCGAGCAAATGCGTTGACATATAATGTAAGTTTTGTATTTAATTTGTAGTAGCACATCGAAGATTTCAAACCTTTATACTGGCATGCCCGACAAAAAGGTTGGCCACCTCTAAAATATAATTTTATGCGTTATACAATATTTTTTAAAGTATAATATAATTCATATTTACTGTACAATTGTGTGTGTCATATCATACAGAAATGGACAGCAACAGATTTATAATTGCAAAATTTAATAACGGGTTACAGTTAATACCCGCAATATGATATAATGCAAATAAGTCTTCAAGCATCTGGCCTAGTCATTTCAAAACAAAACTCCGTATTAATAAAGCCATTATGGCAAAAGAAATGCCACAGGAAAAATTGGACTGGGAGGAGTTACCAATCAAAAAAATTTTCGGTATTGCAAGTAAATATATTAAATAACACAACATATATTTTTATTTGTAATATGCATTTTTTACTGTTTTATTTCAAATTATTTAGATTCGTACGAAGAAGGTATGGAAAAATTAGTTCGAGCAGAGGATACATCCAATGTAGATGATACTGCTTTATCATCAAATGAATTAAAAGAACGAGAAAAAAAGAGGAGACGTCTAAAAGCAAAAAAACAGTTATCCTCCTCGTCTTCCGAAGAAGATTTTATTTTTGACCAAAATAAAGAAAATAATATCCGACAAAATAAAATCCTGCCTGCTCTTCCGCGCAAAGAACATTTTGAGTTAAATAAAAAGCAGCTACCAGGCTCATCCAGAGAAAATAGAACAATATTATGCGAGAACTCTTTTTTTAATGTAGCGAGCAGTAACGGTAAGTATTAAATATAATATATTAGCACGATACGATAATCATTAAATTTAACCATTTATGCTTTATTTAGATCTAAATAATGACACTGTTACAAATAATTCTACACGTGTGTAGAAAAATCTGCTAATGTCGGTAATGAACATCTTGATTATGGTAAGTTTTAAAAAACTAATATTTTTTATGTATTGCACTACATTACAACCATTTACGTACTGTTACAAATTATATACCATTTTACATACTAAAGAAATATACAGAACATTCAGAATAGAAATTAACTAACTTATAGAATGTGTAGAGATCATTGTAGATAAAAAAAGTTTAGATTTATTATAGGTCAATTGAGTTTGGTTATCAAGTGTGACGTGACGTTTTGCGACAACGTCCGTCACAAGGGCTCATTAGCCCGACCGTAACGGCTAAGTGGATCCTGCGTCCTCCGATTTTCGAGGGCGAGCGTATCTACGATTTTGCCATGTTCCGCGACTAACGTTTTGTAGTAGGATTAGAACCGTAGGCCTTGCACCGACCGAAATAAGCAAGGGGTAGCGACAGTTCGACTGAAAAGAGTGTATTAAAGCGTCGTCTCACCGGCTCCCTGCAACCAGGACTCCAAGGACGAGAGACTATCGAGGCATACTCGGAGCAAGACGGGAGCACAGGTCACGTAATTACCTTTTCTTTTCCTTCCCTCACAGAGCCCTCTTAATACTGTTATCTTTTACAGAGTTTTCGGAGCGAGCCGACGGCCCTGCCAGGAGGCCCCGATAGTGCAAGGGCGCAGGAGAGCTGAAGAGGGCTCGCTCCACGTATCGAGGGCCTGAAACCCTCCAGCAAGTCAACTTTAAAACTTCGCGCCCGTTATCGCGGGGCCCGCGACTGACGCTACCCTCCTGCGGCGCAGGGGGTCGCGAAAGAGGGACTCA
>NW_012026837.1:6656794-6657336 GCF_000956235.1 Wasmannia auropunctata | reverse complement strand
CCGGAAATAATAAATTAGGCATTAAGAGTCCGTAGAATTTCGTGTGTGAAACAATTTAATTTTTATTTATATAGTTACTTCTCCATACAAAATCTTTTATATGTTACGTTCGATTGTTGTACATATGAGAAGATAATTAATCTTCTCATTTATGAGCAACAATTTATGTTTCATGTTCTGAACGTTATTAGAACTCTTAGTGTCTAATTTATTTTAAAGCTGTATTGAGAAATTCTATAATCTTTTTGGAATTTTGAATAAAATTCCTGGAAAATCCGGGAATTTTCAGGAAATTCTTTTACAAAATTTGAGTACTCACACTGATCAACTATAAATCTAACAACATATTTCTTGTAATAAAATCTTATATAGTTGTATATTTTTACAATATATTTCTCGTATTTTTACAGAGCTTATATAAAATCGAGTTACGGATAATGGCGACAATAAATGATCAAAATAATTTGACAGATGAAGTAGACCCTTTAGCAGATATAAACGATAATGTTATTTTTGAAAAATTAGAACATGCTAAAAAAACT
>NW_012026837.1:6652703-6656744 GCF_000956235.1 Wasmannia auropunctata | reverse complement strand
CTCGTCGGTTATTTCTGGGTTCGGCAAAAAGCGAGAAAAATTAAGTAATTAAATTCTAATACCATGAATTAAATTGCAAAAAATTAATTACTCGTATTTATTACTATAAGAGATAGTTTGCATCCTTAAACCTGCTCCATTGCAGATATAAAAAAATTGATGTTTATTATTTTTGACTATTCTAGAAGTGTACCAAGTTTTATTAAATTCAGCGAGTTACAGAAAGGTAGGGTTACTTGTGAGACAAATTTTGAATGTTTTATGAGACATTATGACTTGACTATTATTCCATGAAAATCTATACTGTTGCACTAGCAATCTCTTAATAAATGATGTTTGCATTTAGTATTTAATTAAAACAACACATATCGCCAATTTTTTTAAATATTGTTATTATTAATAATTAAAAAGTATACATACATATATTGTACATAATGTATTTTAATTATTCTTTTGGATGCATAATAGGATGCATAATAGTGACTTGGTGATAAAAAATTTCCAGAGTTCTAGATGATTTATGGTTTATCAGGAAACACTTGCTCTATTCTGTTGTAGGTGATCTTGTTAACAACTGACATAATTATTTCAGAGAATTTCTTTTCCATTACGGGCTCAATTTTATTAAGCACCTCCTGTTGATTATCGTTTACGACTTGTCTAATAGCTTCATGTAATTGAACCAAATCTTTCTCGCTGTTATCAAATTCAATTTTGAATGTTTTAAGATGGATATCAAGGTTTACTTTCGATGCATATATTTCTGTTTTATTATTTTTAGTTTCTATTTTTAAATCAATGCTCAATATTGCTTCTACGTTATCTGCAAAAAAAAAAGTTTGATTATTTCAATGAAATAACAACTAGAATTATAAATTTTTTATATGTAAGTAAATAATTCTAAACTTTTGTCTCGTTTTAATGTAAGATAAATGTTATATGTACCTAGAGAAACGTTAACTAGTCCCTTATTAACAAGTGAAACCAATATACGTATGTCGACGTCATATTTGGAGTGCACATCAATATGTTTTTGCACGACATTCATTTTCAAATGAAGCCTATCAGAGGATGTATTAACAGACTTTATTTCGAAATTGCAAAATCCTGTTACTTTTACATCTTCGAGATTTAATTTAAGATTATTTGTGTTGAAAATAATTATTTTGTCAATAATTAGTGGCTCGCTAGGAGGAATGTCAAATTCCGGCATCCCTGTACACACCCTACTCTTTGCAATGTTGGCGCTATCCAAGATACATTCATTATAATTGGGATTTTTGCGGCCACACACATGAATGTAGGATGCTATAAAAAGTATTATATAAAACATCTGTTTAATTTGAAACTTAATATTATGTATTGGTTAAGATATATAAAATGAGTTAAAATACAACAATTATTTCAAGATAAAGAGAGTATCTTTTGTAATGTAATAAATGTGTAAATACAATTTGTTCTTAATATTTATTATAAACTATTTTAATATTAAAGAAATTGTTATTAAGGGGTCACATCATCCCTGATGTCTCAAATTGATACCTAAGTTTGGGATTTTTTTGTGGGCAAATAGATAACTTTATTTAAAAGCTATTTAGAGGATATTGTTGAACATATATAAAAAAATAAAAAAATATTTTTTAATTTTTTTATGTACAAAATGGCGGCGTAATGGTCTACTTGCGGAGTCCCTTTTTTTTTTTTTTTTTTTTCAAATTGGTGTATAGGATTCCAAGTATACGGTTTGTCATTAAACAAAACACAAAGAATTTTCATTACTTATATATTAAAAACTATAGAAGTACGAAGGGGTTTTTAAAAATATTAATTTTTCTCAAAATGGTAGATATTTTTACGAAAAGTTCATATTTTTGTCAATAAAAATCCTTCGTAAAATAGCTGCCATGTTAAGAAAAATTAATATTTGAAAAAATCTCTATGTACTTCTCTAGTCCTTAATATGTATGTAGATAATGAAAATTCTGTATGTTTTGTTGGAGAACAATTAAACCGTGTGTCTGGAATCCTGTATACCGATAGAAGAAAAGCGATTCAGCAAGTGTGCCGCTATTTTAAACATAAGAAAAATAAAATAATATTATATAATTTTTTACATGTATGTACAATTAATAATGTCCTCTAAAATTTTAATTGTAGTTATTCATTTACCCACAAAAATCCCTAACTTAAGGTAATTTTTGAAAATTTCAGGGGTGGTGAGATTCCTTAAAGTGTATAGATTTTATTATATTATAGTATATTTTTAATAGAGTAATTGTTAATATTTTGTCAGTGAATTATATAAAACTTATAATAAATAAAATCAAATGTACTCCACAAATTAAACAAATATTACAAAATTTTCATAAAAATATTTAATAAGGAGAAAGAAACGGAGCGGCTATACTTTTATTTTAACATTGTTTGTAAATAATATACAACTGTATATAAAATACAACAATACATTAATGTAAATTACAGTAGGATTTTAATTTCTAATCTGCCATGCTTGTTAATCATGACTTAGTTGTCTTAGTTAGAAAAAGTCAAAATAAAACTTCAAAACTTCATTTTGTACTTAAGGATTTCACATTTTAAACAAGAGATGAAAGATGTGTAATAATGGAACTTGCAAGAAAAAAATAAATAAACCTAGCTAGCTGATACTTTTTGTTCATGTATGTTGTAATTGATTGTAAATGATTGATATTAAACTTATTTTTAACCAAAAGTATCAGATATATATATATATATATATATATATATATATATATACATAGTTATGTATTAATTCTGAACATTGTTCATTGTTAAAATAATTAATAACCACCATAAGAGCTATTTATCGAGATAAATATTGCAAATACGCTTATTTACGTACGTAGTTCCTCTGCAGCATATGTCGTTACAAGCAGAAAAGCAAAGAGTGCCGCAAACATTTTTTGAACGAAGACTTTCTTGCAGAAAAGGAACACGAAATTACTTTGGAACGAGGAAATATACAACGAAAATATATAAACAGTAAACTGGTCAGGCTTCTATTTACAATTCACAATCCCTTTTTTTGAATGTTCCCTCAATATTCACTAAAATTTTTACGGCACATGGATTATAGAATTTTCCTTCTACGCTTCAATCGTTTATGATACAGACTATGATACAGTCTATGATACAGACTTATTGTTAGTGTAATTTTCTTCTATGCAGAACCATTTGCTCAAGTAAATTAAAGTGGGAGAACAGGAAAAATTATTTATGTAAGAGATGCGGTAACGGCGCGATGTCAAGTACATAAAAAATTATCTTATTCAACCTAAGTGATATGTATATCATTTGCATAAAATATTTGTTGTCAATTATAGTTGGCGTTAAATTATACTTTTATAAAATGATTAATTTACAACCCAAGTGGTATGTTTGTACAATACAAAATGAAATAACTAAATCTTAATAAAATTTTTTTTATGTAAAAACACTCGGCGTTTTATATTTAATTTAAATAAATTTCTGATAAAATTTATTATTTTAAAATTTTTTATTTATTGTTGTTTTTCTTATTAGGTCTAGCAGGGCCAAGTATTTTTACATAAAAATTATTTTATTAAGATTTAGTTATTTTATTTTGTATTGTACAAACATGCCACTTGGGTTGTAAATTAATTATTTTATGGGAGTAATTTAACGCCAATTATTGACAATAAATATTTTATACAAACGATATACATATCACTTAGATTGAATAAGATAATTTTTATTTAACTTGACGCCATTTACTGATATCAAATCTTTTATACAAGTAATAGTAATTGAACAGTTTTTGAAAGACGTTTTACATAATATTTATTTAACTTGACGCCATTTACTGATATCAAGTCATTTATACAGGTTATAGTAATATACATCACTGAAGTAAAGTTAGTTAATATCAAAGTACAAAGGATACCATTTAGGTTTTATCTTTTAAAAAAATTTAATTTAATTTGGATACAAGTTTTTTTTCAAGGAGCGCGCTTACACTTGACACTTTTTTTTTACTTTTTT
>NW_012026837.1:6651957-6652653 GCF_000956235.1 Wasmannia auropunctata | reverse complement strand
TAACGAACCGCCCCTCTACCATTGTCAGAGCTGGTTAGCCGGCCTTCCGCGCCGTCGTTGTTTGCCCGTCCGGAATTTTCGCGAGAATTTAAATTACGTCGACCTATCGGGCTGTGCGTCGAAGATCGGAGATAGCTCGGATATTATATAAATTTGGTTCGCTCACGCGGGCCTGGCGCCCAAACCCCGCTTACATCCGCGGAGACGATTACTGTAACGTCTGAATTACTTGTATCTCCGATCGGGACGCGAAACTCTGCTCAACCCGGACGTGCGAACTCCCGACAAGATTGCCTCGCACCTACGCGTGCGGTCGCAGTTTATACGTAAAATAGTATTTACTTTTTAACAATACTGAATTAATGACAAAATACAGTCAGTACTCTAAGAATATATACTTTTTATTATAAAAAGTAACAATGAATAGAAACAAATTCATTAATTTTATATCAAGTTAGTTGCATGAAGTTAGTCGTAAAATAAAGAAAATGAAAATCCGAAACACCAAAACGAAACTCTATAACTCTATAATATCTAGCCACTTAATTGCAAAATGGCTTACTTAGCCATCATCAGCCATCATACAAATTCACATTACAATTAAAATTGACATTATTATCAACGCAGATGTATTCTTACGTTTGTCGCAGTTTTACAAACTTGACTATCGTAAATCATTATTTAATAATACAATGT
>NW_012026837.1:6651357-6651876 GCF_000956235.1 Wasmannia auropunctata | reverse complement strand
CAGCATGAAGATTTTCCATCGACGTATATTCTTGGCAACTTCAAATACATTATACATACATATATATGCGGCAAGTATACCACAGTCGGTATCGGTATACCATCAGAGAGCTGCAATAAATCTGGCGCGCACGCTGCGATCATTATACACAGTATAAACTACCGTAGATTTCAAGATTACGTCTATACGGATTATTTACGTGACATCTACGTGATGTTTACATGGTCTTTTTGCTACGTAGACAATATAGACTTCCCAGTCAACACGCATGTCTAAACGACATCCGAAAGACATCTTCCATATGACGTCTTTGGGACGTCTTTTTTAAGACGTCTTTTGGAACTTTACCAAAAAGACATCTTTAAGACAACTTTTAGTATAGTCAGAGAGAAGCGTGAGAGCAGCCACGCCGGCTTTTTGGGTGGGACGGGCGATCTCCCCCGTACAGTAGCGCCCCACGTCCACGTTTTCAAAAAGCGTACCACGTCCATCTTAAGAGGATGCTAAAGCCGTCTGTTT
>NW_012026837.1:6649418-6651307 GCF_000956235.1 Wasmannia auropunctata | reverse complement strand
TTCCGTGAAGTAAGGTTGTAATAATTCTCTGCCAAACTCTTCTTTTGCGTCCTTGTCAGTATAAGTCTTCTTTTCCTCAACAGCGATCGTCAATTGTGATTGAAGATTGGCAACCAATTGCAACAATTCTTCCTTTTCAGTTGAGATCTTTTTAATTTGCTCGTCTTTTTCTTGCAATTGACGTTTCAGTGTCTCGTTCTCTGCTTGTAGATTAGCGAAATTTGTCACATTAGATTGCATATAAAACTCGTGTAGAGAACGATAGTGCTGCAATTGTGCTTTAAGTAGTGGCACATCCTCTTCCAAAATATCCATTTGTTTCGATGTTGGGCCACTGTTTTCCGAGCAGTTCTCTATGAAAAATCTGGAAAGTAAAACGTTATATTACGGTATTTAGAATGATATAATTCATTTCGGATGATGCAGATGCAACCACTGTTAAAATATATGTATTTGATAAATTTATTAATGAATTAATATATTTGAAGTAAGTTCAAGTTAATAAATATGTAATAAATTTATGTATTTATTTATGTAATGATTTATGTAATTATATTTTTAATTTTTATTTGTTAGGTTTATATTTTTATTGTTATGTTTATGTTTATATTGTAATGTTTACATTTTTATATTTTTTATATTTGTTTATATATTACTATATATTTTGTAATACTTATTTTTTTTTAATGTTTAAAAAAAAATTTTTTCGAAAATATAACTACTATATGTGAAAAATACGTACCGTTATCTACGTGTTGACAAAGGAGGTATTTTCATTGCTGCGACATGGTCTTTCTGGAGAAATGATCTTTTTTCTCGAAGCCGCCTTACGACATCCTTTGTGAATTTTGGAACTGTAAATAAAAATAAAGACAAAGTACTGCAGAAAGTGTGTTTTTATACAATATAGCAATTTTCGCAAAATCGAATAATATATACATACGCAATACATTTATTATGCCTCCTTAATGCGCTTGCTCCTCTGTCATGCGCATATGGCTCAAATTGCACAGATCTAAACAAAAAATCAAAAAATTGAATTTTTTGTAATGCTTAAAATTTATTAAGTAATCATATATTTTGAAGAATGCATATGCACAACGTACCTTTCAAGAAACGTGAAATTTAACTTCCTCGGTGTGTAGAATGCACTTGGTGGTGTATGAATTATTCTAAAGGATTCGTCCAACCACGGATTGCTGTATAAACATAACAAAACATAATATTTATAATTAATTAAAATCATGTGAATGGAGAAATAACATAACAATTGAACATTATAAGCGACTGCAGTCGAAAAATTATGTAACGGTATATGGAGATCCAGAAATAACATTAATCATAGTATACGAATAATTTTCGTTTTACCTTCTAGAGTACATTGTTGGTGTTGTTGGTGGTCACACCATCCACATCACTACCGGTTGTTTCGTTTTCGCCAGATTGGGAAGTACCTAGTTAAGGAGTTAAAAGTTAAAAAATAAAGTTAAATAGTTATTAACTTTTAACTTAACTTAGTTAAATTTAATTAAGTTAACTATGAATTTCAACTATTTATTTATAAACATATATAAAGTAAATTATTAATTTTTTTCTAAATTAAAATCTACGTTTTAAACCATTTAAAAGAAAAAATATTTTAATATAATCAAAATACTTTGTTGTTAATTTATATTGTAATTTTTTTTATTTTCAGTAATTTTATTTTAAAAAATAACGACATTTGTATTTAATATAAATGATGTGTTTTAAAATTAACTTTTAATTTAATTTAAGCTAATTTAATCCAAATGCAAGTTTTAACTGAGTTAGTTTTTCGTATATGCAACTTTTAACTTAACTTAATTAATTTTATAAATCATTAAGAGGATCCTAAATCCTAGATCAAA
>NW_012026837.1:6645221-6646340 GCF_000956235.1 Wasmannia auropunctata | reverse complement strand
TCTTCCGATCTGGAAATCAAAAGAAACTTATACGCTCCGCACTGTACTAATTAGATTTGCTATTGCAACCCCTCACGACACAATACTGCACCATTTTCACTTCTTTTCTTGTAATCTCGTGCAAAAAGGAATAAGCCGGCAGGAGTAGTCCGTAGCCACAGTATATCTTTTGAAAAGCAGCGCCTGCAACAAAGCTAGAACAAAGATCAAATGTGCAGTTTTCTGCAAGAGAATTGAAAATCTGTACAAACTGTATTATACAGGTTAACTATTCTCTACAGAAAAAATAACCGTTCTTGGTTAACTTCACTTTTTACTTATTTTCACTTAGCACTATTTACTAAACACTAAACACTTTTCTATTAACTGCTTTAACACGTTTTATATTCACTAACACTGCTCTGATTTTTTGTTTTAAAGTTTAAATCGCCTTGATTTCACTTCTGTTACGTTTACCGCCAATTTCGGTCGTTGAGGCATTTAAATGACAGAGAGCACTATAGAAAAGTAAAGAGAGCAAGTCGCAGACGATAGAAAGAGAGATTCCGATGCTCTAAGAAAACGCGTGAAACAAGGACAATAGACTCAGCGCGATCAACTTGCCAACGCTAAATCATTTTACTTTTCTCAGTTGCCGTAGTAGTAGTTTCCTGACTTCGACATCGTCGAGCAAAAGTGAACGTGGTTTGGCCGAACTGCACACACCATGCTATCCCTTCCACCATGGACTGGCCTAATAAATAATTCCAAAAATAAGAAATAAAATAAATAATTAATATAAAAGTAACTAAATATATATGCATATAAAATTTCGAAGTAGCTCGTACAAGGGGAACACCAAACATGGCCCCCTCCGATTTGGCTAAATTTTATACATATAAGAGTTCACCTCTCCTAACTAATTAATAACTAATTAATAATCTCCCACTAATTCGTGCTACAAGGATACGTACCTTTCAAGCATTCGTGAGAAAAACGCGTTCAAAGATTTTTATGTTGGTAGTGTACCCATCGGGAAGATGGGTACAAGAGTGAATCTGCTACAAGCAGCGTGGCGCATAACGAGTATAGTAAGGTGCCTGACTTTAATGTTGCATGTTGTTGATTCAAATCTTATTT
>NW_012026837.1:6621419-6645171 GCF_000956235.1 Wasmannia auropunctata | reverse complement strand
TATGGTGATGGAAGCTCAACAATGACATGCTGAAATGAGACCGGCACTACCACCATGTGAAAACTCCATTGATTTTTGAGATTTCAAGTTGCCCGTTCTCAGACTCTAATTGCTCGGACAGCAAACGGTTCTAGGAGGTTGTGAGCTACATCGGTAGGAAGAAAATACCACAGTTTGGAGCGATTCTGACGTGGTCCAAAAAACGGCCTTATTGACACCCCTCCTTTCTTTTGCTTTCTTCTTAAAAGCTAAAATCTTACCATTAATTGCCATCGTTGTTCCCACTAACAAATTACAAAAAAAGAGTATCAAATAAAAGTAAAGGTATTATTTTGCCAATATGTGGCTTCTCTACATATATTTTTGATTGTGTTCAAACTTTAATACTCTTTTAAACTTGCAATTTATTAATCGCAATTATGCATATTCATTATTAAAATTAATTAATTAATTAAACATTCTCACTTTATACACTTCAAAGAAGTAGAGAGCATTTGCTATATAAATATTTTTTTATTAAAAATTTGTGAAATTTTTATACACTTTATATCAATGTTGTACACACTTGTACATATATGTATACATGTGTATGTATATATGTATATACATACATATACACACACACTGTGTTGATTACTAACAAAACCTAAATATTTTTATAGTTGCAAATGAATATCAGTTAAATAAAAAATACACACTTTTTTATATGATGCACATTAGCATTAAAGAGATTAAATTGCTATAAGTTAATTTAATTGTTATAAGTGGATTTCCAGCTTTATGTAAGCTGTGTTTTCAAGTCCGACGAATATGCGGCGCGCAGTTCGCGTATGGCTGGATATTGTAAAAATTAATACACACCAGCATCCGTGTTAGCTAGCCATAGGCTTTTACTGTACTATACATATATGACATTCTCGGGAGCTCTTTTAAAAATTATTTGAATTTACGCAGCCTGAGAAAGAGATTAAATTGCTAGTCAATTTAATTGTTACAAGTGGATTCCGGCCTTACGTAATATGTATAAGCTATGTTTTCAAGTCCGACAAATATGCGGCGCTCAGTAAAAATTAATATACACCAACATCCGTATTAGCTAGCTCCCAAAGGCTGTAATATATTTTACATTTTTTCATTATTTACTAGTTCTGTAATGCGATTAAAATATTAATTTTATAAATTTGCGTGTTTCAGGTTTTACAGGTCTTGTAGAATCTTTCGCATTTAGCATTCAAAACTAAGTATGGGTTGGGTTCTTACCGGACTTGGAATAGTTCTGATCGTTATCACTGTTGGCGTCACATTTGTCGTTTGCAAAAGGTAACAATAATAATTTTAATATAACACTTAAAATAAGCTCCTAATAATATCAATCCAATTATTAAAATAAAATTTTTGATTGAGATTCACAAATCATATTCACGATTTTGAGAAAATATAGAGAAATATTCATTTACACATGTAGCATATAGTAAATATATTAAAGATGTGCGAATCAAGCATTTGCATGGTCGAATCGAATTTTTTATAACATGTTCGAAATCGAATCGAATCGAATCGAATCCCTTTAATTTGAATACGAATCGAATCTAAATCCAATTTTCCTGGATTAACATTACATGTTATTTTAAACGTAATAAATATCAAAATTTATGATTTACATTATTTTACGCAATGATTTAAACAAACTGAAGACCTGTTTTCGATTTACATCTCATTACAAAGGATCATGATCTTACGTGACATTTTGAACTAGAAAATATTAATAATATGTGTGTACACGAATAGTTAGTATGCTTTCGAATATTTTATTAATCTATATGAATACATTACATATATCAAAAATACTTATTTATTAGATAAGAATAATTGGTCGTGCCGGAAATGTAAATGAATTAAATAAAATAGGCGATCGATTCGAAATCGAACCATTGATGATTCGAAATTGTCGAACTATTCGATTTCGAATCTTGCAGATTCGATTTGATTCGAATTCGAACTATTCGCACATCTCTAAATTATATGTAATAAAAAAATTATCAATTCATAAAAAATAATTATAAATGCCATTCTTAGTCCTCAATTTGATAATTTTTGATATTTTCTTCTTTGTTTATAATTGTTGACATAAAAACATGAAAAAGGTAAGAAGACACCAAACACATGAGCCTCCCTCCTTTCTCCACATAAAAGATTTGATCTCAAAAACTAACACCAATTTATAATTGTCAGTAAAATCAAATATATTTTTATTGTATTTATATCTATATACTATTAAAAAATCTGTGTAAAATAATATAAAAAGTTGTAATAAAAATCTTTTGTCATTATATTATTATATATTTACATTTTTAACTAACAAGCACTTAATTTAAAAAATGGTTTCAGTATTGCACAATACATACAATTCTGTTTCTAATTTTACTTTAAATTTTAAATTTCATAAAATGGTTTTGTGATCAATCATATAATGTACATATCATGGTTATTATATTATAATGATTTATCTTTTTGCATAAATTATGTTATATAAATATAATAAAAAGATATTAAAAAATTAGAGTATTATTTTTTCTCCAAATATGTTTAGAAGCAAATTTTTGATATTTGAAAAGAAATGTGTTTAAATAAATATAATAAATGATAAATTAATAAGTATGATATTAAGTATAAGTATAATCAGGATATTTTTATTACATAAATTAAATCCAAACTATTGATTGAGCTTAATAAAAACTCAATCTAGCTATTTTTTAAATAAATAAATCTAATAAATAATCTTTTAGATCATTTTTTAATGCTGGCTTGCTCGTACATATAGATTCACGAGGCTATGTCTCGCGCTATGTGTTCGAAATTTATTGCAAGACATTACCGTGTTTTTTAAGATTATTTATATGTATATCTGTAGAAGACACGTTAATGTGTGCAACAGATGAAATCATTATTTAACGAATAATTATTACACTAACAATTTGGTGTTTGTTCGAATTTCATTTATTCTTCCTCCTCTAATAATAAATTAAATTTTCGTTTTACTTAAAAGTGTATTATGAAAATAATGAAATTTGAGCATGAATAATGTTAAATTTCTATAAGCATCCAAATAATTTAATTACTCTATAGAATTACATAATGTAGCAAACGCAGTTAAAAAATGTGTGGAAAAATGAATGAAATAATTTATTTAATTAATGTAGAAAGCTTGAACTTATGCTTAATATGTATACGTGTGTTAAAAGAATTCTATAACAAAGCATTTTATAAAAGAATTCTAACAAAAAGATGTACAGAAGATATAAGAAATTAGAAAGTATAATTTATTCAACATTATTTATAATACATACAAAAATTATTTATAGATTAAAAATACACATATATATAATTTACAATTTACTTGTAAAGTATAATTTTATTATTAAATTGTTTTGACAAATTTATTTAAATTACAACAAACAGCAATCAAAGCAATGTCTCATAAACAAATCAATTATTAATTTTATTTTTAACAGTTCTATTTTATTTTACAAAAACATGTCTGATATTTTTGCGTTTCAAACACGTTACCTCATGATCATGCAGCATAATTAGCGTTTAGCTTCTGTAATCGCGTCAATTCCGCAGATATTGCATTGGATGGCAATTTGACACCAGGAATTTCTGGAGCGTTTGTGAGGAATGGAGACAGAGGCTTTCCTGGCTTTGGGCACCGCGGGAAGAAAAGGTAAAATATTTCAAAATACGAATTAAATTATATTTGGATTTCTCCTGGCGAAAATTCTTGTGTAATATCTTATGTTATATTTTTAAAAAGTTTTATACTTTAAATTTATAAAAATTTTTGAAAAATATCTTACTGGTAATATTGATACGTCTAAAATTAGAACATAAAACTTCTCGATCTTAAGACAATCTTAAAAACGCGATTAAGATATTTTTTAGACATGTCTATTATCATATCTAACAAAATTATGTCTAAAGAATATCTTAAAGACATCGTTTCAATTTTAGACATGAGTGATGTCTTGGTTAAATTTCCTCTTTTTTTTGTAAATTTTAAAATTTTAAAATTTTTTAAATTATAATCTTTTTTTAAAATATTAAAATTCCAAAAAATTCATCTGTATACACAGTGTATATACAGTATGCATACAGAGTGGAATTTTAATGTTCCTAACTAAATACATATTTTTTTCCCTAGTCTTTCACAAAAGAATGTTTCAGACAAAAGTTGTACGATCTGAATAATGAGATGAATTATTCAATTAATATATAGAAAACACGGAATTGTGTATGCTTTCCAAAAAGGATATATAACCATATATTACAAATTGTATTATTTTTTTGAAAAGTAATTATGCGTTTTCTATATATTAATTAATTCTCATTATTCTATGCATAATAGTATTAAAGTACATACAGTTATTAAAAAATTAATAGTTTACACGAGATATTTTATATTTTATTATAAAGTATGCCAAAATACAATATCTCTTATAAACTATTGATTTTTTGATAGCTAGCTCTACTTTAATACTTTCATATGCAGAATTTTCTTCTTCAATTTCATAATTGTGTTGTGAAAAAGAAACTATAATCGTTATGTTTTAATATTTTAAAGAGCAAGAATGCGAAATACTTATCCAGAATTAAAATTTCTTTTACGGCCTTATATTATTATAGTCTATTATTTTAAGTTATGCCCAATTATAATATATTATTTAAAGGTTGGATTAGTAAAGGCTCAGCATCCAACTGCCCAGACAATACCAGGTCTATATCGCCAGACTGGGAATTCCTCTCAACATCTCTTGCATAGTGATAGCGATCTTCGATTAGATGCACAAGGCGCCTTTACCAGGTACATGTGCAATCGATTAAACAATTACATACAATTTTATAATATTCGCATACAATAAATTAATTTAAACCAAATTATAACATTCTTTACACATTATAAATACAATTAATTGAGACTAATTGACTGAAAACGTTAATTTAAAATATAATATTAAAAATAATATTAAAATTCTTGACACGAAAATAAAGAAAGTCTTGCAATTGTATATTTTGCACTTGTGTTTTTTATAACATAATAACATTGAATTAAATCAAATTTATTGACTATAAATCAAGTTAAAATATAGTATACTATTACACATATAAAAGAAAGATATATTACACCTTCATACTGTTACATACAGATTTGAGGCTGTCGACAGGGATCTACATCCGCCCCTCGGTGGCAGCACGATACCACCTCAACCATTAAGGCCCGCTCCTCAACCACGGTCGACCGCTCGTCCGAGGCCGTCGCCGCTTCAGACGTCGAGTACTGTCGACTATATCAGGATGCACGAAACCAACTCGGGTCCGTTGACGCCACCACCGTCGATGCAAAGAGGGTCGATACGATCGAGAGCCCCCGGTCCGTCCGTGTTTCTCTTTCAGAGCGAACCACCGAAGAATCGCGACCCTTTCCAGTCGATCGAGCGTTCCTTCATATTTGACAATGGTCCTGCGAATACGATAACGGAAAGCATTCAAATGACACCTTATTCTAGTCAGAACCATGTAGATTCTAGATTAATCAGGTACAATATGAAAGCTTTTGATAAACAATATTTTTCCCGAATATACTAATTTATTTACATAGTTAGATCGGAAAGGCTAAAACTATAAAGCTGTCTCTATTTGATCTTTTTACGTCAATTTTACAGGCAATTTGAGCCTCCTTCTTCCAAAGAGCCGGCGTGGCTCAGATACGGTATAAGCGCACCCCTAGATAATCGTCATGACAAGTTAAGCGACGAGGAGGTCAATAGAAGTTACGGCAGCTACGAGATCGTCCAGAGGAATCACGTCGCGCGACCATACGGGAGGAATGAATCCAGAGGGTTCTCGGATAGCTTCAGCACGACGAATTCATCAAATGCAGCTAACCAAATGATCATGGAGTCGATGTACGGGCCGCAGACTATCTCCAAGATGCTTCAGAATAGCGAGGAACTGAACGGCGATCTTAACCGAAAAAATAGCGATATGCAGAACATCGAGATGACTCCGTTCAAGAGTACTTCCGGCCATCAAGAAGATATCGATTCCTACATGTTTCACAGCGACCTGTCCAAGTCGCATGATCTTCAGCGAGTCTCGCAATACATTCAGAGCCTGCCCGATCTTCCTGTCTACGAATCCATGAATGAGCTTCAGGCACGCTCAAATCGTGAATCGATACTATTCGCAAACGCAATTCAAGACTCGATGGTGGATGAGACGAAAATTGCGAGCGAGTCTGCCCTGAGTCCGATACCGCCGCCACCTGCACCCCCGGACTTATCTCAGAAGATTACAAAAAAGAGTCCGACAACCGGCGAGAGAATCTTCAGCGCGCTCAGATCAGTTACCTCGCAGAGCTACATAGATGCTTCGGAATTTTATAAGTAAATAATTAAAAATCAAATATATTTAAAATAAAAGCAAATAAATTTTTAACATTTTGTATATAAAATAATCAAAAATGCAATATACCCATAATTTTTGTCTTTTCTATTATAAACATTAATCTGTTAGTATGCATTATTAAAATTTTTTTCACATTAAAACATTAATTTAAATTTTTTCAATTAAAGAAATACACAATACAAATAGAATGTGATACCAACTAAATATTATAATTTTTTAAAATATTTAATCAATTTTAGAAAACATTTTCACTGATTTTTCTCTTGAATTATAATATGTTACATTTCTTTGTTCATAGTTCGGTACTATCCTCAGCGCAGCAAGTACAGCGACTTGCATTTCCATCGACATCACCATCGTTTATGAATGATAGCACTGAAGATCATTTACAGGATGTTGAATACTTACAAGATATGCGAGATATTTATGCGGAGACAGATCCAGACCTGACTGGTCTCGACGGCTCGAGACGGAGTTCTGATCTTTATAGTCCTGAATTAAATCTTGAAGCTCACAGAACGGCACAAGAAGTACGACTTTACTTTCATAATTTTTATTTCATATAACATCAATAATACTTATTCTTCTTTATTCCTAATTGTTTTTAATTTTTGTTTGTTTTATTTATAGGTATACAATAGTTTACAAGATCCACCGTCGTCTCCCTTGTTGCTTAAAGATCACAATCACGAGTCTTATTTTTCAGATCCAAGTTTTACCCGAACGTCAGAGGTATATATTTTCGATTAAAAAGAAACTTATATTGTGACTGTAAGAAATATTTGATAGCATAACATATCTTTCTTAATCAAAATTATAACACTTTCTAGGATATTTTTAATAGTCTCGAACAAAGACGTAAAAGTATAGAAAGACTGAATGGTATTCACGAATTTGTAGAACTTGATGCTGCCGATTCCTCAAGGTATAGACATTCTCATACTCGTAAAAAATAGCGCAATGTCATTTAGATTGTAATTTATATCTTTTAATCGTAAAATTTTAATATGTATGTATGCATGTGTATGGGGAGGGGGTGTATGTAAATATATAAATGTTTGCACAATTTACTTTTGTAGGAGAAGGAATAGCCAGGAACTCTATGCTGCTTTAGAGGAGGTACAATTGCAGAGACGACTTTCACAGGCAATAACATTTTCTTAAAAATATGACAAATCACTTCACAAGCAATATAAAATAAGAAGTTTATCATTTGTGATTCTTAGAGTCTGGAGGAGTCATATTTAGGTTACGCGATAAATGATTTCAATAACGTCAGATCGGGAAATCGTCGAAGTTCACTAGGTCCCGAGCCGGAACCACCGCCTGATGAATCCACTTTAAAAAGAGCGATCAGTTGTGAGAGCGTATGTTCCGATACTAGCGTCAACTTAAACGATTTGGAAGAGACGCCCATCGTAGGTCATATCTGTGTTGGACTCGAATATGAGAGATGGGGTGGTCGTGGAAGCGACTGCGAAGGCGATCTAGCTGTAAGCGTCTTGGAAGCCAGGGATCTGATTGGTACTGACGGTTCTCCTGCGCAAGATACTTTTGTTAGGTAAACATTTCCTTTGCCTATTAGTATTAATACATTATCATTTAGCAGAAATAGAATACTGTTGGATTTAAAAATATTTTTTAAAATTTATTTATTATATTATCATATCGCTCTAGTTTCTGTTATTATTGTTATATCTGGAGAGTTTGATAGAAGCCAGGACGGGTGATACAATCGAAAAAACGAAATAAAATTATTTTACAAGCAAAAATAAGTTGGAAACGTGGAATAAAATTTGTTTGTACAATATTGTCTAAAAAGAAGTCTAGACTTCTTTTTGGAACTAATTGAACTTGAAAATATATTGAATGCACTAAAGTTTAATTCCCGACTTAATGGATTTCATTACGCAACTACGTTAGTAATGTTATGAATAATAATAATTTATAATGTACTTTAACAGTTTTATTAATCACTTAATTACATTTATTAAAAATTATTTAAAAATATTTGAACAAGTAAAAGTTTAAAATACTTCCTTTTCGAACTGGCACACTTTTTTGATTCATTAAATAACAATTTATATACATTTAATAACGGAGACAACAATTTCAACAATTTATCAATTTAATAAATGTAATTGTTGAAATTGCTAAAATATGTTATAAATTAAGTATTGTTTATAATATTATTAACGTATTTGCGTATAATAAATCCGTTTTAAGTCGAATCGAGAGTTAGAGAAGTGCACACATACTCGAGAAATTTTCAAACTCGATTGATTATCTCGAAAATGACAATTAATATTTTGCATGTAGAATAATTTTCTTTGGTTGTTACTATCCATATTCTGGCTCATTCTGTATAAACTTTAGCGTGTATATATATATATATATATATATATATATATTATGATATTTTTTATGACATTCTTTAATAAATTAATAGCAAAGAGTGATGGCAAAAAGACCTGCTTTTTCGCCCATTTTTTGGACTTCAAATTTCAAACTTTTTTTTATGCCAAATAGTACTATATGATGTAACATTAATCCTAGAGAAATTTTAAGATAAGCACAGGCACGGTTCCGGAGATATGAAGGGGTGAAAGTGATGATTTCTCATAACCCATAAAAGTACACGAAACTCTTCAAGTGTCCATATCAAGGAATAAAATATATATTTTAACGAAGTGAAACATATCGTTTCTTATGGATTTTTTTATGCCGGATTAAAAAATAACATTAGTTTTCTTCTAGCATGAAAATTCCCCGAGATAGATGGAGTTGAAGAACACTTGACGCCGCTTCTCACGGATCGGGATGCTTTTCTACTATGAGTCCTTTTGCCTCTCACAGATTGGAGGGTTTTTGCAGCTAAAAGTGCATCTTGAATGAGAATTAACTTTGACAATAAATCGAGAGATCAGGTGTATCTGGATCATCATCCATCTGTGATCTTGAGATAATTTTTGATCGATTACTAAGTTGGTAACAGTTTTTGCATATTTTACTCTGTGATGGAATGTGGTTCAATTCTTGTAATTTTCGTTTCTTCGGATTATTTTTCCGTAAATTGTTAACCATCATCAACAAATTCGATGTATCTTCGATAGAAAAACTTATCATTTTTCGATCTTTTTTGATCATTACAACCTAAACATTTAGTGAAAGGCATTGCTTTATTGAAGAATCAATGATCGTCAAGATATGAAAAAATATCTTTCAATTTGAGTACTTCCTCGGTAATTGAATTTGGTCAGTGATTAATATGGAATGTATTTTCAGGGTGCTTTATAAAGCACGTCCCCTCAATAAATGAAATAGCGGTGAATAGTAGATCGTTCTCTGAATAATGAATCGTAGATGATCCATTCGACAGAATATACCCTCAATATTACCAATAAACTTCAGCCACGCATTCTTCCTTATGCAATACACCCTGACTAGAAATCATCACTTCCACTCCTTTGTATCTCTGGAACCGTGCCTATGCTCATCTTGAAATTTTACTGGGATTAATGTTTCATCTAATAGTACTATTTGCCATAAAAAAGTTTGAAATTCCAGGTCTAAAAAATGGACGAAATTTGTCATCTTGTAATTTGATACTTTGTAATTTTTTAGAACTTTTTTTAGAAAAAAAAAAAGAATTTAAGACAACTTTCAGATTATAATTTAATTAATTGAAAAATCTTAATGCATATATGTATACAGAGTATCCTCGCGTGACAACGTGTGGCTCGTGTGCAGATTGAGTCGGAATGTCCTGTGATAAATTAATTTTTCGTTATAACTATTGTGAAAATTGCAAAATAGTACAGGACTTTTCGATTTAGATCAAAGTTTAAATATAATAGCTCTATTTGCACATGAGTGTTGTCATAAGAATTATTGGATCCTATATAAAACTATTTTTTCTTTGTAGGGTGTGTTTACTACCCGACAGGCAAACCCATGTGCAAACGAGAATTTATAGGGGATGTCCATCGCCTAGTTATCAGGAAAAATTTTTATTTCCTCTCGATGGCGGCCCAACAGGCAAAACACTTCTTGTTGAGGTAGTCTTCGCTATTGATTTCTTATCGCATAGTCTCTATTTGAGTATTATGAATGATCAACTAAACGAATCAATTTATTTTTCTATCAAACATCAATCTATAATAATTTAAGACATAAATTAAAATAAATTCCTTTTTTTCATTACTCAGGTATTTTCTGATGACTCTAACATCGGTGGTGGCGCGTCTTTAATCGGCGAAGCCAGTTTGAAGCTCGGCCCCGCAGCGAGGCCGCCAGCTACGACTTGGCTAGCACTTAGTGGTCCTGCCTTACCCACTCCGCATTTAGGAGAGTTAATGTTCTCTCTCAGTTACTTGCCAACGGCAGAGAGACTCACCCTTGTAGTCGTTAAAGCGCGCAACTTGCACGGAGCGAATTCATCTCCGGGTGATTTCTTCGTTAAGGTAATTTAAGCATCGCTCTTTCATTTGTATATTTCGATAAGCGGATTTTAAAAGACATTTAAATGATTTTTCACCAAGGTATATCTGCTACAACAAGGAAAAAAGATGCACAAGAAAAAGACATCCGTAAAGAAAGGCGAGAAAAGTCCGATCTTCAACGAGGCGATAATATTCAGTGTGCCAGCGCACGCTTTACAGGTTTTAAATTAAATTTCTATTTTTCTCAATAACAACAATCGTAATAAAGATATTTATTCTAGTAAAGATTTAATTTCCAAAAGTAGTATTTAGATAAGAATTGTTGAAATTAAGTAAGCTTTCGAATTAATTAGTTAATGAGAGACATTTTTTATTCAATAATATTTATTTAACAGATAGATATTTTACTAAATTTTTTATAAATATTATAGTTCTCGATAAATCTGTTTTCTACATAAATTTACCTGGTTATAGTTAGAAGCTAGAGGAAATAAAGGCCAATAAAACGAGCAAAGAAAGATGTTGCATATAATTATATAATTTTATTTGATAATATTAGAGGAGAACGTTTCTTTTCTGGTGTGGGTTATATAGTATAGAACTATAACTCACACCCGAAGAGAAATGTTATGTATTTTCCGACTAATTGCAAGATTAATGTATTGGCCGAGTCATCCGGAAAGTTCTGCAGTTTCCTCATATCTGCACGGATACCAGTTTGAATTTTGCACTAATTCTGAATGAGAAAACTTAAACTTCAGATTGATAAGAAAGAGCAGTCTTTTGTTTAAACAATGCGTTTATTACATAATGGCATATTGTTATGCCCGCGCCGTTCGATCTTGAGCGAGTCGAGGCAAACTACCGATTGCGAGAAGCTGCGAAGCGCGTTTCCCTAACAATGAGCCGGCCGATGTCAAACGGACGCTTTTAGATTTTGGGACGAGCTGTCATTCCGTACTGACGTGCTTCGACCCGCTCTATTCATTCGTTACGTTCTGTTCACAGTTATAATAATAAAGAGTGTTCCTTGTTCTTAATTAGTGTTCCTCTTATTTTCCCGCGGTCTTCCGGTGCGCGTGCGCGAACGCGAGTGCGGAAGCGCGAACGATACGCGAACGAGTGCGTGAACGCGAGGGTTCCACCACCCCGGACGTAACAATATGTTCAGTATATTCGATTCTATAGTGCCTGAAAGATGGAGAATCAGAAACAACATTTTTGCAATATTATACTTTTCTACTTCAGAAAGGGCAAGAATGTATACGAGACAGCGCGTAAAATTTGTAAAATCTACGGACAAGGTACTGTTTGATGATACAATTCGGAGGGGGTTTGTGAAATTTCAGCAAAGTGATTTTATTCTCAAAAACGAAGCGCGATCTGGACGTTCTTGCATTGTTGATGATGATTTACTGATAGAGCATCGCTGAAAATCCTCGTTATACAGTACAAGAACTGGCAGAGAAATTATAAATTGCAAAAAGTATTGTACATGATCATTTGAACCTGTCCCCGTGAGTGAAAACTTTCCGGATGACTCAATAATTGATTATAATTAGAAATTTCGAATTTGTGGCTGAAGAAGACTTATTGTTAGTAAAGTTGAAACGTTCCGCTTTAATATTATCGAATAAAATAATATAATTATATGCAACATTTTTCTTTGTTCGTTTTAGCCTTTATTTCCTCTAATTTCTATTTTGTTCTAATCCAAAATACGAGCCAATTTTTAACATACAATTTTTGCCTGGTTATCCTTTTTCTCTGAGAATGGCATTAAATGTAATTATTTTTGTTAGACTATACAGTTGAGACTGACGGTGGCGGAATTGAACGGAGACCAAGGAACAAATCCAAAGGCGTACTCCGTAGGGCACATCATTGTAGGATCTACCTCGACGGGAAAAGCATTGGCTCATTGGAGACAGATGTTAACGGCCTTGCGACGTCCAGTCGCTATGTGGCATCCTCTCAGGAAGTAGAAACAGAATCGTGTTCGATTCAAAAGTAACCAGAATAGCAGTTTGCGAAACAATCTTGAACAGTACTATGATGATCTTGGATCTTCTTATATAAAATTCTATGTCACGCCCGCCTTTCTTTGATGTATTTAACGTTGGCAAGAGTACACATATAAATAATCTACATAAAATAAAATAAAATTTCATGAAGATGCGCATTGTAAGCGCACCATGTCTATTTACTGTTAATGGTCGTTTAGACCATCGCGTGGCAAAATACGCGCGATATTGTTGATGACGGAATTTATTAACAAAATTATATGTATACTACTGAATCGCACGAGCTAATACAAATTATCGTAATTATTCAGTTAATCTGTACTGAATTCATCGTCAAGCATGAATGAACAAAGTGATCCGCACCATCGTTTGTCTAAATCACATGATATGAGTAATTAGAACAGATCGAGTAAATTTTGTGATTAAATTGTTACTCGAAAAATTGTGAAAATTGCAATCAATCGTAGCAATTAAATCATCCTTCTAAACAGATAATTAAACTATTTAAAGGGATTCAACGCAGCCGACTGAAGCAAAATTTATGTGTTCTGTTACATATCTCTTTCTAAGCAATTCACTCTTTTAAAGCAATTAAATTCATTTTGGAATATTTACGAATATTTTAACTGTAAGTTTCTCTCTCTTAGGAAATAGATTACAAATTAATCTACAGAATTAAATTAAACTATAAACGCTTAATGCTATACAACTTCAAAATCAATCATGTAGTTGTTAGCAAAACTTGGAACTTTTTATTTATTATCCGCATAATTCACTTATTACGAAACTGTTTAGGAATAAATAATTCATAAATTTTGAGTTTTTTCGACATTATCAATTGCTTTTTCTATAATGTGTACACCAAACATATATGAAATACACAAAGTTGATGCACAATTTTGCCATAGATGAAGAAGACAGATATTTTTTCACGGACATGCTAATCGACCGATTACGATACATTCCATGTTCAATGATAATGCGATCTATGCGACGAAAATCAGAGTCCGAATTGTAATATTCAATGATGTGGGAATTATTTTGCGGACAAGACTAGATACGATGATTTCGTTGCATCCGTAAAAAAAAGTTATATAATATTACATAATCGCCATAACTTCCCGATAAATATATGTATTATATGTTGATTTTTTGGATGATGCATTGCCTTTTAAAAACTAAGGGTCACAAGTTTTGACTATCATTAGAGTTAAATGTAGATTAGCCTTAAGAATATTGTAAATTAAAGTGTAAGGGAGATGCTAGACCTTTCCATATAAGTATCCCTTAAAAAAGCGCTCCTGATATATTGAATGATCTATGTGTGACATGCATGCTTATTCTTTTGTGATTTATACTAAGGAAATTTTTTTTAATTTATTCAACACAGTAAAAGAGCTTGAGTGCAAATTTTATTAGTTTTCAATTATAATCAAGAATGAATGTCAAACAATGAAAAAATCCTGAGCATTAAACAAATTTACAGAGAACTGATAGGAATTATTCTGTAATGTATATATTACATTGAATGCATAATCTTTGCAATTAGGTTTCATTTAATTTTCTCTTGAAAAACAAGATTCTTTGTATAATTTTTTATTTTTTTAATAAAATTAATCAATTAAATTTTTTAAACAAAAATTGTGATTTCTTCCAGTAAATTTTTTGCAATCCTATTTTAGATTTCTAATTATATTTAACATTTAATAATTATATGGAATTTCAGTAATATGAAGCGCTGTTATTTACGATGAAAAGAATGTGTGAAAGAAAATTTACTTATAAAATTATTGCAGACTTTAACGAAATTTATTTTTACAGAATAAATCCTTGTGAGCTTCTCTTATTATTAAGCCATGTTCTTTTCTTTTTTTGAAAATTTATTTTACAGAGTGCAATATCGAGACATCAGCGTGTCTCTAGATCCACGGTTCCGACATCGTCGATCGAACTCATGATGTTCGACCACTACTAAAACAAAAACACAAAATAATCGTTAAACGACTCGCACGAATTAGACAGCCTTTTGGACCTCAACACACCTATTCTATATCTATAACTTTTGTACTTCTACATACATAATAAAATTCACAAATTTAGTCTCTGTACGCGTGCACATGTGTACACATATTATTGGATTGGAAGGATAATAATGTCATAGTTTTAATTCAAAATTGGAGCAAATTTATTCATATTTAAAAATAATTTAATCAGTAATATAACGGCCATCGTTTTCTATAACTTTTCATCTTTTAGGCAGCTGCATATACATATGTATACGTAATTCCTCGCACGTAGAACTGGGGCGTTTTCTTAGTGAAAAACTGTTGAATATGGCACATAAAAAATTGCTAGCTCATGCGTTCGATTACGGCATCCTCTCTATACATAACACATATTTTTTTACATCGCACTTTTTTTCTTTTTGGAAGTACCTTTTCGGAAGAAAACGGCATCAAACAGCCAAAATACAATTTGTTTTATTCCATTTCTTTCTCAATCTCATATGAACACAAACGCTTTTACATACGATTTCCACACATTAAATAATAGACGTTTTAGCTATCACAATAGTATACATTTACGACATTTAGATTAAAGTTTCTTAACACATTTTTCTTAACAAATAAATACATTATAGCCGTCTATAAGAGAGAAAATACGACATTACTTTTCTTTCAATCCATTATATATGTACGTATACTATATACAGATTGTTCAAAAAAGGTCGGGATCCCGGATTTATTTGAAAGAAAAACGTTTTTCAAAAAAAAGTTTCAAACAAAAATTGTAGGGTTTAAAAAATCGATTTACTGATTTTATCGGTTTTATCTTGGACATCTTGACATCGCTAAGGTTAGGTAAAGGTTACATTAATTTTTCTAAATAAAGCACCTTATTTCTAATTCCAGAATCTAATATCTGGTGTTAAGAGCTTTCCAAAGCATAATAATAAAATATTTTTTGGTTAAGTAAATCTCGAGTTATGAAGCTTGAAAGTTACATGTACCGCCGGCATTAGAATTATCCAAACTATCCGAACAATGGCTAAAACTTTTTGCATGTTGTTCACGATCATGACCTTAACAACATACGTCAAGATTAAGGCCATTAAAGGTTGATGCTCTTATTTTCATTTTTGAAAATTATTTTTATTTTTTGAAAAAAAAGGAACATGTCTGCAATAGTCATGATCTTGACATATATTGTTAAGCTTATGATCCTGAACAACATTCAAAAGGTTTTGTATTGTAATTTTCAAGCTTCATAACTTGAGATTTACTTAATTAAAAAATACTTTATTATAGTGTTGGAAAATTCTTGACATCAGTTATTAGATTCTGCAATAAAAAATAGGGTGTTTCATTAAAAAAAATTAATGTGACCTTTACCTGGCCTTGGCCCAAGGTCAAATCGATAAGATTAGTAAATAGATCTTTTTAAACTCTACAACTTTTGTTTGAAACATTTTTTTGAAAAACGTCTTCCTTTCGAAAAATTCGGAGTTCCGATCTTTTTTAAACACCCATATATGTATAAAGAAGGCATTATAAACAAAATTTTACAATCTATACTATATCTCTATTATACATATAGAAACCAATTATATATATATATATATATATATATATATATATATATATATATACTATTATGTGAACATATATATATACATATATCATTCTTTACTTCACATGTACTAAAATTTACGTAGGTTTTTCTATCTAATTATTAATGAGACTAATTATCGCTCATCTCTCATTATTTCTATTTCATAAATCTATTTATAAGGCACGAACAATACTTATTTTCACATTGATATATGTAATATATACATGTACATGGTTCTTGCGCAAGAATAGTTTAATGAAATGAACAATGTATTGATTTGGAAAATGCGTATTTTGCGAAGGGCACAGATGTCTAATAATGATAGAAAATCATATTACTATTAAAAATGGAATAATTATCACAGATAATTTATAGATCACAGATTCGATTAAATCCTAAATTCTTTTTATCAGCTTTTTGAATCGTGATATTTGATTGATTATACTCTGTCGCTGAGTTTAATTTATTAATTTAACTTTTTCATATTCATTTATTGTTAAATTTCTAAAATTAGTTACAATTGAATTTTTATTTAAAATTAGATTAATTAATTAATAATTTGGAATTTTGTTTATGAAAGCAACTTTATCGCGTGCACTTTTAAAATAACTTTGTTAAAATATTTTGTTCGAAATAGTTTTGAATTGCATAAAAAATATACGCGTAAATTATAATAAAAATTTATAAATTATAATTTAAGCTATATCTATATAATGATAAAACACTGTACATAAAAAAATCGTACGTATAATCTGTACGTATAATCTGCACATATATAATATATACATATAAGCCAAAATAAGCAAATTAACATTTAACACTGTTTGTATATCGGCACAAAACTAAAACTTTTATTCTTCATACCTATATGCAATTTGCGTCTATGCGCATATACACATAACGTATATGTACTGTTAAATGTCTATGTTTGATACACATAGACATCATATACGCGGCACTGCAGAAAGTGGCTGCAATTGGAAAAAACAAAAGAACTTTGTTCTCCAAATTTTAATGAAAACATGGTTGCCCGACTTTCTACTGATTGTAACGTATAAAGATATTGCACATAAAAACACAAAGTGCTCGAATTACTGGTACGCGTCATCTTCTGGGATTCTCGTATATACGTATGTACGTTGAAATTAAACCTAATACATCCTAATTGCGCAGGACGAATTCAGGGGAAAAAATGAGAACTGTTTACATCTCGTTTTTCAGAATTTAATTTTGTTAGAAGCTAGTACAGCTAGCTGTAGCGATTAAAACAGAGAAAAAGATAAATAAAAGAGTAAAAAGAATAAAAAGCGATTATAGCATAGAAAATAATCCAATGAAGCGAGATAAGAGAGAATAAAGGAAGAAAAACTCAAAAGAATAAAAGACATAAAATAAAAAATACGTAAACAAAAAAGCAAAAAGAAGTGAAAAGAGAAAGAGGGAGACAGCTAGGAAAGTGTAAAAAGGAGAAGGAGAAGTGTGAAAAGAAGGAGGAGGGCGGAGAGAGAGAGAGAAAGAGAGTGTGTGTGTGAATCGAGTGATAATGACAATAATAGTGCAAAGTGATTCGTACTACAAATAGCGTCGTCGCTACGTGTATCAATAATAAATAATAGCTTCTGTTAATAAAACTATAATTACTTATAAATAATTTAATGTATGTTAATATATATGTTATGTGAAAAATGTAACGTCAGTTATATATTTTATACCAGTAATACTTTAAATTAATCAATTATAGCAATATTGTATGATAAATATTCCGATATATCTTGTTATTATTAATTAATAATTTATGATGTTAATAATTTGTGGGACGAATCATGAACACGTAGCCATTGCATGTGGGTGTACGATTCACATATATAAAATGTTAATACTAAAATTTAAATTATTTTATATTTTTGTTACGCCTCTCTGTGATATAATAAGGGCACATTTACCCCATCCTGTATATGTATGTGCGTTACATAATCTTCGTTGATTAAAGTGAAATCTTTTAAAGAATAAATCCTATCAAGCCTTCCCTATTACATTTCAAAATACACTCGAACGTACCTTAATTTGAACAATTAATTCTAAGATTAATAAAAAGGTAAATTTTTACAGGATTATTATATTGCACAATTAATTTTTATGATTGAACAGGATTGATATTAATCTTTGTCGAATTTAAATAAAATATGAACGTGAATTTTATTGTTTCCAAAATATTTATAATGCACAATAATGTACAATAATTACAGATATGTATTATACATTTACGATTATTGGTATTTTATCCAAAGTAAAATATGCAATTTATTTATTAATATGTAATTTGTATATGTATTTATATGTATTTATAATATGTAAAAATTAATTGTAGCTTTTGATGTTCCAATTAATATTAGTGAAATAGTTTTTAAAGCAGGTACGTTCGAGATAATGTTCGCAAAATATAATATACATCGTTATACGATATCTTGTACTATACTATATTAATTGTACGAAAATCATAACTGCATTGACTTGTGAAAAATATTGTAATTTAGTGATGGTGGACAGTAACTGTACAGCAAATCAATTTTTTTGCTGTACAAAATGTCCAATACAGGGTGTATCTCTGAAATAGTGGATCAGAATAAGTCATTAGTATATTCTTAAATTAAATTACTAAATGAATTTCTTCCTAAAATATATGTTAAGATAATGTTATGTTAATGTATGTTAAGATTTAATATTTTTACTAATTCGAACATAAATTGATATAATGTTTAAAATTAATAATATAATTTATTAATTATAAAAAACTTAACACATTAAAAAAACTATGTAGATTATATAAATGTATAACAAAATGTTATTCCTCACATAGTCTCAAATGGACTTTAACAGAATTTTAATTTAAGACTTAATTGTAAAAAGTTAATATTTAATGAAAATTAAAAAGTGGAAAAAATAACTAATTTATAAAAATCAATTCTAAATTTTCTAAAAACACTACAATTAAAAGCATTGGCCCACTATTTTAGAAAAAAAATTTCCATCCTGTGTATGCATACTTATACGAAGTCATGTACTATTAATCGTATAAAATGTACACGATCATTGTTAATCGTGGTTGCGGTTCACAATTCGTTTGATGAATAAATTTTAAAAAATGTATATTTCGATTAATGGACAATGCCTCACGTTTCATTATCTTATCTGATGAGTAGTATTTTGTTATGTGTTATAAATGTAAGAAGCATGCATTTACTTTATTCATCAACAATTTAATAAACTTACATAATTATATTGAATTTTATATAAATGTCTTTTTTTGTTATTAATCAATATTTTTTTATTATTTTAAGAATTATTTCCAATTATTACTACTTATATTACTGCCAGTAAACATACATGTAAAATTTATTTTATTGTTCATCTTATTAATTTTCAATAAAGTACGTTTTTTTTTAAAATGTTTTAAAATATATAATTATATGATTATAAGTATTTTTTAGAACAATATTTGAGATTTAGGGAAGGAAAATAATTAGATATTATCAATAGATTTAAATTATTCCAAAAGCACAATATATTTACTTTATAAAGAAATAGTTATGCTTAAAAATAAGTATTATTTACATTTTACGAAACAATTCAATTTAAACGTTTAATTTAAAGCACTTCGCATTAAATGCAACTTGGACATGTGAAAACTTGACAAAAATATACTTTGAAGCATTTGTTATATGACAGCTAACCATAAATTTAAAAAGATAATCGTACATATTTGTGACAGCAGAAAATTATTCACTAGATATTTCTTCTAAAAATAGATTGGGATAAAATCTCAGAGCTTCTATCGAATCGTCTCTGCAAGCTTTGCCATGTTTCTCCGTGACTAGTAATTGTTCGCGTGCTAACAATATTGATATACCGTCTGATTGTGCAAGATCTTCGGCCGTCATAGATCCTTTTTCTTTCAACTAAAATTTTATAAGAAATAAAATAAGAGTTAAATATTTTTTGTTATATAGAGCTACTTAGCGCATTATTTAGTGCTTACCAATTCTCTTATACGATCAACGACAGCATTATCGTTGTGAGAACGAATTTGAAGAACCATAACGCCACTATCAAAACTTCTTAAAACAATTGGCAAACCTAAGGGTGCCAATTGTCTGCTGGCATGTAACAAATCTTCAGGAGACAAAAGTTCCAAACCTCTGGCTCTGTTTACACGACAATAAACATCTGTGAGTGTCATCATACCACCTATTTCCTGAAATCACATATAACATTTTTAATCGTTCTTTACATTCAGTAAAGTATATGAACTGCAAACCTTTATTGGCTCTTCCAAGATACACGCAAGCTGCTTTGCTAATTGTACAAAGTACTCGTTGCTACTCTTGTACGCATCTCTCGTTACTGGATCATCGATACCCAAGCTCATTAAGTAAGCCTTAAATCTAACAGTTTCATCCTCCGTTATATCTCCTTGTCTTTCCTGCAATAATTCCGCATTATGAACCTTAATCTATTAAATTTCAGATTTACGAAAAGATAATTAAAAATCACCCTTATTTTAGCTGAAATGGTCTTTGAGATAGCAACCATATCTTTAGCCATATCCATAAGTTTTGTAAGATCTTGGAATGCCAATGATATACTTTTGTCAGTTTCTTTCTGTTTTTCTTGTAGACTTCTCTCAATGCCTATAATACCCGTCCGCGTTTTTATGTGAGGCAGTTTTGCGTTTCCTTGATTATCATTTACATTGGACATGATTAATCCAGTGGCAGGAGTAAACTCCCACATTCGTCTCATAATAGTATCAGACAACTGTGTTATAAAATTTGAGTCCAGACCTTCTTTAAACGATAATTTGACATAATTGTACAAACTATTATCTGCTGGACCTGGCATCTTATCTACAAACATATAAATCATTAGTTTAACCAAATAAATTATAAATAATTCCGTTCATATAGCTTCAGCAAGTCTTACCAATAACAGGTTCTGAGAGATGCAATACAATTTTTTTGCTACGCCCAAAAGAAAACGGTCCAGGATTTTCTTCTTCGAAGAAAACAATATGTCTAAGTGACAATGACAAACAGGTATTACCTCGTGGTATATCGCCAGGTTTGCCCCAAAGTATTCTGTGACTAGTTAGAATCAATTCACCATTTTCAAAATTTGTCTAGCAAAATAAAAGTTATTTTAGTATTTTTTGTTTAAATCTGTGGTTTAAACTTAGAATGATCAATTGTTCTCATAAGCAGAATGTTGGCAGATTGGCGACAGATTGCATCAGAATATATTAGCAGACTAATATTAACTACATCCACATTGAATTATTGATAGAATTTGTTCTCATGTAATTAAGTTCATGTAATTAAGCAAACTAAAAACCGAGAGAGAGAAGAATTCACTGATACTTATAATGGCAGTAAAAACCAAGCAGACTTTACTGTTTTGTAAATATTTTTAAATCATTAGTATTGAAAGATCTATAAAAATGACGTTCTATTTTTTTATTTAAAATAATTTTAAACTTTTTTACTAATATAAATTAATATCTTTTACATTAAAGCATTAGGTTCTGAGAATTTTTAAATATTATAAAATTTGTATCACTACTTTTTTTTCTCTATATAATATCAGAAATTATCTTTTAACAATAAATAATGTTCGTTAGCTTTTAAATACTTCAATACAGTAAGACACAGATATCAAAATGCAGATGTATCAACCTCTTGCTTCTTCTCATTTTTAGCATATGCGCAAAATTCATCCTTTCATATATATATTATGATTTTTTATCTCGCTTCCTTATTGTGAGAAACCATGTGATTAGCAATATATAGTATTACATATATGTAAATAATACACAAATAATTGACAAGCTTTGATTAGAACAAATTTTATATATGAGAAACAGGCACTAGCTAACAGTAGTTTTGCATGTATTTAATGACAGCGCAGATCAAGTTGAAATCTGCTCTATCTGATATTAGGTTATATTAACAGCAAGTTCTGTTCTTTCCTTAGTTTCTAGCGCCAATCTACTGCCATAGAATGTCAGTAAGTTCTGTAAAGTCTGATCTGATTTCTAGAGGCAGCTTGCCAATATCATCAGTTATTATAGATCCTGTGTGAAATTTATCGCTTTTCTGTCATCAAAAATTTATAGCAGACTCTGTTCAGTCTTTACAGATTTGGCTAGGATAAAATCTGAACGTAACACAGTTTTTTCTTCGAGTTACTGTATGAAATTGATTTTTTCAGTCGCAAGTAGCGACTGTAGAAATTATTACCTTCGTATCACCGTCGTAGAGACGTACCGCTGCATCACATCTTATATAAACCTCGTTTGACACAAATCGAGAATCAGCGAATTCGAACCTGTTCATCGTGATTTATTACAAACTGTCAAAGCGAAGAACCATAGGTTTGTTCTCTGAAACAAATTAAGACTTAACTTTTCGCATTGTGTAGTACAAAAAATATATGTACAGTACATACATACGTCGTGCCAATTACATTACTCGGATTTAATAATTTAGAAGTGTATCATAACATACGACACTACGACACTACATACGAATATGTAGATGCAAATGCAATACTTCTGCTTGGAACGCAACTACTTGAACAAAAATGCATCAACCTAGACCTAGACTATCGGTAATTCAATTTAGCGACTTTATATCCAATATTGATAAAATTAAGTTTTTTTGTTGCGTTTTTCCATGAAATGAAAGAATCTGATAGAAAAAAGCGTCGCTGTCCCGAGAACCGAGATATTAATTTAGTCGCTAAAGTTGATGACTATTTAGGTTAGGAAATCTGTCTGAATAGTCTGATCTGTCATATCGACGAAATACAGCGACGTGAGCAATGTGAGCATGCGCATAGATATGCGGTTAACCCGAGAAGTACTCCAGTCTCTGCCCATGGAGGAGCATACTTTGACTATATAATCATGGACCGCTAGTTGCCCCGTCCCACCACCCCTCTCACCCATAAGGTTATGTATCCAACATGAAGTTGGCTTTAGCCCCGCCCCGTGTGGCAAATTGCGGGAAATTTAAAGGATATCAGAAGGATGTAAGAATTAGATGGGTGGTTGTTAATAAATATTATAACAAAATATAAAGAATAATTAATGTATATAGATATAAATTTTTATTGTCCTAGATCGGAAGAGCACACGTCTGAACTCCAGTCACT
>NW_012026837.1:6611235-6613797 GCF_000956235.1 Wasmannia auropunctata | reverse complement strand
AGGGGGAAGGGGGAGATTAGGATGCCGGTACATACCAATAATGTAGGTATCCCTTCCAGAGGAAGTAATTCTGAGTATGACATGCTCAAATGACAAGTCCAATTTTAATTCACTACTAAAACATAAGAACGCAAGAGGTTTTCTTACAAGGGCGGCAATACCCCTCTTACATGTTGTTAAAAATAGGGATTTCTCCCTAAACGTAGGGAATTTATACTACAAAAAGGGAGTAGGGAATTTTTAGTTAAAAAGGCCCAAAATGTAGCGATTTTTAAAATCATTGTAGTGCCATATGTTCTGTGGTGCCATAAGTCCATAACATCGTTAGTCGTGAGTGTCGTGACAACTACGTTGTAATCGCTCTAAAAGTTTAATGTGTTTAAAAACTTCGATATTTGCTATAGAGATCACAATTTGTTTGTGTATCAGTAAATAATTTCGCAGCAGTTGCAGTGTCATTCATTCGACTCGTAGTAGTCGTAGTATACATACGTTCTAATTGTATTCATGTTCTTTATCTGCACCTATTTACATTAATGACATTGCCTATATTTATATTTTGAATGAATAAAAAAAATGTGAGTATTATTGAAATTCAGATTTTCAATGTGTTTTTGCGTTAAATAATCGTTTTAATAAAATTTAAACATAATAAATGTAAAAATCGTATGGATTCTATATGTAATTTAGGAATTAAACAACTTTCAGATTGAAACAAAGTGTCGAAAGTTTGGAAGAACTGGCCACTGGGAAGAACATATTGTGTGTCACTCGACATTACACTCATCGCACACATCACACTCTAAACATATCAATTCTTAACCTTAACGTGCTCGTAATTTCACTCATTCAACTTCGAGTTGAAAAAAACGGATATAACCTAACCATAAAAGCTATAGTTTTCCTTCGTCATTTTTTGCTTGAATTTATGCGTATATGTAAGTAATTGTATAATGTATATGCCATTATGATATATATTAAAAGCTTTTTATTTTTTTAATTTTACATAACTTTTTTTACAATAAAGATATCGAATGAAGCTCGAAAGCTATGGATTCCGATGATAATGGCCCTGAAACACCCAAGAAGAAGAGAGCTCCTAATAATTCTTGGCGAAAACAAGCATTTACTACGGCTTGGTTACAAATTCCAGAGTTCAGTGGTTGGTTGACTCCATGCGATGACGATAAATATAAAGCCAAATGTAAAGCGTGCAATAAAATTTTAGTAGCAGGCCGAAGCGATTTAAAGAAACATGCAGACACATCAATACACAAGAAACATGTAAAGAACAAACAAACAAATTTAAACATTCAAACGTTTGTACAAAAACCAATAGAACATGATGTGATAACTGCCGAGCTTCGATATGCACTTCTTGCAGTTGAACATAATCTTAGTTTTAAAGCGTTAGAAGGTATTATTACAACTACAAAAAGTATTTTCAATGATAGTAAGATTTCTAGCTGTATTAAAATGAAAAGACTAAAATGTACAAATTTAATTAACTATTTACTGGCTAATGATATTAAAATTCAATGTGATGAAGAGTTAAAAGATAATGTTTTTTCTATATTAATAGACGAAAGCACTGATTCAAGCAATGACAAAAACCTGTGCATACTAGTCAGATATTATAAAAATGGTAAGTGCATTACGCACTTATTAGATTTAATAAAAATGCTCGCAGATGGAGGTATTGCAGAAAATATGTACAAAACATTTGTTGAATGTTTAAAAAGTCACAATTTAAGTATTAATAATATTGTAGGCTATTGTAGCGACAATGCTAACGTAATGATGGGAAAAATGAATTCTTTTCAATCCCGTTTAATTAAAGATAACCCTAATATATTTATATTAGGATGTATTTGTCATTCTGCGCATTTAATCGCAAGTCATGCTGCAGATGAGTTACCTAAAAACGTAGAAAGCTTAATGCATTCTCTATATTCATATTTTTCACGAAGTCCAAAACGACAAGCAATCTTAGAAGAAATACAACTTGTTATGAAACAAGAAAAACATCGAATGATTAATCCCAGCAAAACAAGATGGTTAGCCCTTCGAAAATCTGTAAACAGAATTTTAGAACAGTGGACTGTTTTGCAGCAAACATTTTTACTTGCCGGCATTGAAGACAAAAATCCAATGGCTGATTTATTATTAAAAGAACTAAATAATCCTTATACTAAAGCCTACTTTGAGTTCATGCAATATGTTCTTCCATGTGTCCAAACTTTCGACACTTTGTTTCAATCTGAAAGTTGTTTAATTCGATCCTAACTTATATACGGAATCTATACGATTCCTACGTTTATTATGTTCAAACTTTATTAAACCCGATTATTTAATGCAAGAACATATTGAAAATCTGAATTTAAATAATACTCACATTTTTTTACCCATTGAAAATATGAATATTGGCAATGCAGCAAAGATGACTCTTTCATTATTAGAAGATGATGTTAATAATCATTCAAACATTTTGCTAGTTTAAACTAAGATGTTTAAGATTTTACAAAACTGCTGCAGAACAAGCTATTAAACGTTTGCCCTTAA
>NW_012026837.1:6610836-6611215 GCF_000956235.1 Wasmannia auropunctata | reverse complement strand
TATTGAAATTAAAAACTATATAATTTAATAAATATTAAAACTATTAATTTAGTATAGTATTAAATGTTACATGGAATGAAACATTTGGCAGCGCCAAGTGTTTTTACATAAATTTCTTTTAATTAAATTTTTTCTCATTTTGTTCTATTATTTTTAAATTTTTTTAATGATACTTGAGTTGAGTAAAGTAATACGATTTTGTAATATAATAATATTTTAAAGAATTAAATAACAATTATCATTGGGTTGAAATAGAAAGAGTTAATAGGTATAAAGATTACATATCACTTGGATTGAGTGAGATAACACATTTGCGAAAAATTAAAACTACTATCACTTGGGTTGGAATGGAAAGACCAATGGGAATACAAAGATATCA
>NW_012026837.1:6610475-6610816 GCF_000956235.1 Wasmannia auropunctata | reverse complement strand
TTTTTTCTTCCATTGATTTCTTAAATATTCACGACGTTTTATTATCAGAGATTGACTAGACTTGTTTTTTCCCATGGTATCTTATCATAGATACTAATGAAATTATTAGAATTATAATTAATGCAGCAATGAAAAACATTTTGACTAATAATATATACAAATGTTAGGATCGATTACTTAAATCTAATGTACAGTCGTGGATATCGGTTGCGATACTTTTTTTTAATAAGTTTCGAAACGCACTAATATTTTGCAAATACGAACCACGATTGGTGCACTATCTCTAAATTAAAAATATAATACACCATTATGGTTCGCATTTGCAAAATATTAGTTATCTA
>NW_012026837.1:6609396-6610455 GCF_000956235.1 Wasmannia auropunctata | reverse complement strand
TTTCATAAAAAATAAACAAAAAATAAAAACTACATTTTATTTACTTTTTTTGATACAAGCATCACATTTATAAAAAAGATTGCTATTTTCAAAGCAATGGTGTGAGAATTTAAGTTTTATTAACCGTATAGGTTGTCCAATACAACCAACTCATCTGTCCGATACAACCCGAACAGCACACAACAAAAAATCGGCTGTCACTTGCGTATTAGTAAGCCTAACGAGATTTATAGCCTATCAGTTAAAGGATAATAAATGTTGTTTCTAGCCATAAACTGAAAACCTATTTATACTTACTTTCAGACAAGATAAAACAGCGGTTCAAAACATTAAATTTATTACCATTTGGCAACACCACTGCCGTCTGTCCTAATATTGCGTCATCCGTACCTCCATCCTTCAATCAACACGCCGATTGTCTCACAGGTGCTATCTCTAGCGGTAAATGCTTGAAACAACTCTTGTCCGATACTATCGCTTGTCCGATACTCCCCGATTTTCCCCTATATATTTTAGAAAATTATTTTTTTATATGTATTTTTTTTACAAGTAATACATATCACTTAATTTTTTTTAAATTATTTTATTTTACTAATAACTACAAATTTTTTGCGCTAATTTTTGATAGCAAAACATTTGTACGAAGGACGCGTATACTTGGTGTTTTTTACCTCTTTTTTTTAAAAACGTAATTTTGTATGGATATGCATACCATTACAACTAAACTTTTTTTCCACCAATGAATTTAAGACTATGTCGAGGCCGCGACCTTTCGTTTTCCGCATTATCATTTGTTTAAAACTAGTATATCGAAAATTTCCAATATGTTTATCCACAATAGTCAGAAATATTTGCTTAATGATGTTGAGTGACAAAATAATTTAATGCTATTAATAAGCATCTTTCAGTTTTGTAAAATAATTTAATTATCTACTGGTCCAAAAAATTAAAGGATCACCTGTTCTATCCTCTAAAAATAGGCAAACTTCAAGATAGAGCAACTTCGTCAAAAATGATCATATCGAGATGTTCAAAAAAGCATTTTACAGCTTGAAATCT
>NW_012026837.1:6604167-6604487 GCF_000956235.1 Wasmannia auropunctata | reverse complement strand
CGTGTGCTCTTCCGATCTATTGTCAAAATCCGGTAATTGTTTAATTTCGAATAATATAGAAATTCTAATAAATATTGATGGTTTACCGATTGCTAAAAGTACAAGTAGCCAGTTTTACCCTATATTATGTAGTATTTTCACTACTTCAAATGTTGACATTGTTGGAATATATCATGGTAATGCAAAGCCGAGCGATGCAAATGTTTTTTTAACAGATTTAGTAAATGACATAAATGAAATAACATGTAACGGTATATATTATATTTCAAAATTATATTCTATAAAAATGAAAGCATTTATTTGTGATGCGCCTGCGAAGT
>NW_012026837.1:6599806-6601001 GCF_000956235.1 Wasmannia auropunctata | reverse complement strand
ACACTTTAGGAAAATTTTTATTATTTTTAAATAATTTGCACATGTTTTAAATAATTTTTAAACTATTATAACAAATACATCATGTATTTTAAACATTTTTGACTAATTAATTAAATTTAATGCAAAGCAGAGTAATAAAAAACACGGTTATAACACGAGCAAGTGTCTGAAGTATATCGCGCCAGTCTCGGTCGTGCCGATCCTGACCGCGCGAATTCCACGCGCGCCCATTTGTGAACTTCAATAGCTTACCGTTCAAATTCTATTCATCGGATCGCGTTTTGGTAAAGAACTTTCTGTCTTAGAATTTCACGGAGAATACGCTGGTTTCTGGCGGTACGCCAATTCTGGGACACCCTGTATTTTATGTATATATTATATTTATTAGGGTGGGTCGAAAATTTTTTTTTTAATCGATTAGTAATACCCCTCAAAAGTTAGCTGCGGACCTCAATATGGTTTTGGTAAAATATCATTGAAATCGATTAATATCTTCAGGTCCTCGACCTTGCAGATAGTAAGTTTATACATTTTTTACAAATTTTCAAAGCAACTGTGTGTTTTTTTTATACCAATCGATTCATCTCATTATTCTGTGCCTAAAAATATTAGGTACCATTATCAAAAACTTAATAGTTTAGAAGATATTTCATATCATATATCGAAATATGGCGTGATATACAGGGTGTCCCAAAATAAACTTTTGTCCTTAAAATGTCATATTCCTGACTGAATTCTGAGACGATTCTTCCTTTACCAAAATTTTATCCGAAGCTTTGTTTTCAAATTATAACGAGAAACAGTTAGCGAATTACGGACCGCGTATGGATGGTAGACAGGGGCGGCGCAACTTACTGTCTGACGCAGGCGGTACGCGGGGCTTTCGCGACGATCAGCTGACTGCTATACGCGCGCATACACATGACATTTTAAGGACATGAGGTTACATTCTCTCTTGCACACACGCTCACGCACACGCTCACGCACACGCTCACGCACACGCACACGCTCACGCACACGCTCAGGCACACGCACAACACACACAAACACAAATTACCTTGTAAAGATTTGATGACTCGTGATGTAGCTTCGTGAGAAAGACGGAATTTCCATTTCAATGGACCACGTACAGCTCCAAATAAACGTTTATTTTAATAAATTTTCGTTAGTTTTAATGTAGACGTTATCACTGACT
>NW_012026837.1:6596841-6597913 GCF_000956235.1 Wasmannia auropunctata | reverse complement strand
TTGCCAGCCCGCTCAGAGATGTGTATAAGAGACAGAGTAAGTTCTGGAGATCTTGCGGGCCAACGTATTGGGCCGTATCGACCCATCCATCGTCTGGGAAATTGCTGATTCAAATACTCCGTTACAATTCTTGCATTATGTGGCCCTGCACCGTCTTGCTGGAATATTATTTCCTCTCTGTCTAATAATCGGGCATCTTCTAAAAATTCTGGTAAATTTTCTCTTAAAAATTCCACATATGTTACTCCAGTTAAAATGTCTGGGAGATAAACTGGACCTAGGATCTCAGTCCCCATAATTCCTGCCCAGATATTCCTTTTCCAACGAATCTGAAAGTTTCTTATTCGTGTAACTCTGGGATTTTCATCGCTCCATAAATGCATATTGTGCGAATTGAATATCCCTTCTTGCGTAAATAGCGATTCATCGCTAAATATCACTCGAGATGGATACTCTGGATCTCGATCTACCCTTCTTAAAAAGTTTTGACAAAATGTTCTTCTTAGAGGATAATCTTCTGGTCGTAACTGTTGCACACGAGTATAATGAAAAGCATGCAACTTTTCTTCTTGTAATATCCTGTGTACAGTTGAATGCGATAATCCGAGTTCTCGAGCAACAACCCGAATACTCGTTTCGGGCTTTTGCTCAAAGGCTGCAATAACTTCTTCCGTAATTCGCAAATTTCTTGCGACTCGATCTCTTCCAACATCATGTCTGTTTGGAAGAACACTGCCGGTCTCGTACAATCTTTGAGCCGCTTGGAGTATTACAGGAGCCGACGGATGTCTTGCACGATTCGGATATAATTCCGCGTATCGCATTGCAGCAGGATAATGCTGTCCATGGCACTCACCGAGTACCATTAGCATATCGTAATACTCTTCATTTGCGTAAGCCATATCGGTTTCTGATGAATGATCAGATCTTAATCTCTCGCCCTAAAAAGAACGGATTTCTTCTTGTCGCTCTAAAAAGAGCGGATCTTCTGAGA
The DNA here is from genome assembly GCF_000956235.1 of Wasmannia auropunctata. Classification (NCBI taxonomy): domain Eukaryota; kingdom Metazoa; phylum Arthropoda; class Insecta; order Hymenoptera; family Formicidae; genus Wasmannia; species Wasmannia auropunctata. The sequence continues at coordinate 6,596,919 of NW_012026837.1, read as the reverse complement.
ATCTTCCACTTCTTGTAATCTCTCGCCTCCGAAAATCTTCCGCTTCAAGCGATCGATTGAAGGATTATTGAGCGAAAA
>NW_012026837.1:6595496-6596791 GCF_000956235.1 Wasmannia auropunctata | reverse complement strand
AGTTGATTGCTTGCTATTGTCGAGTAAACGCCTTGTGTGTCAGTAAATTGTCGCATGTTTCTTTCTTCAAGTGATTTTTCAGTCGACGAATAATTAATCGACACGGATTAATAATAATTAAGTAATAAATTTGATATTAAAATCAGTCGATTGCTTGCTATCGTCGTGAACGAGTCGTGAGTTAATAAATCGTCGTGTGTTTCTTTTTCTTTCTTCGTATGATTTTTCAGTGGACAGATAATTAATCGACAGTGATTGTAAAGTACGTAACGGATATTAATTAGTAGCTACATTAATAGATTTCTTGTGATTTCTTCAAATGAATAGTTTGTATGTGAATCGAGTGTAAAATGTTGAAATGACACGGTTTGTAAAAAAAGAATTAACTATCTAATTATTTAATCTGTGTCAGTCAGTGGATAACTTGTAGCGTTTACATTAAAACTATCAAAAATTTAATAAAATAAACACTCATTATGTGGAAATCACATCGAAATGAGAATTCATCTATCTTTTTCGAGAAGCTACAAAAGTCGACAAATCTTTAAAAGGTACGGTTTTGTGCGTGTATGTGCTGCGACCGCACTCACGAGCGTGGTGCAACTTCGTCGCTCGTCCGACCCGCGTAATTCCGCGAAAACGATAAACGGGAATCTAATGCGCGATTAACTATAACTCAGGCCTCTCGCCTATCGAAAACGGGAATAAAGTTGGGCGCCAGGCACGTTATAGAGAGTGCCTCTCTACTGAAACATTTCGTTGTTCTGAAATCGAATGACTCAAGAAAAGATTAGCTAATCACACGATCAGATGCGAATTCAATGCAACGGTCGGACAAGGACGGCGATAACCGGTTGCTCAGTTACCATAATGGTAAAGGGGGTGATTCGAAGGAAAACGGTCAAGGTTCGGGGAGCGAGAATAGGCTGAAAGAAACGACAGTAATTAGTAACAGTAAGAAAATAACAAGTGTATTGAGCGGGCGACTATTACATTCAAAATTACAGACGAGAATACGGTAATCGACGGGAATACTTGAGACGCGCAACAATGCAGCGTACTCGGCGTGACAGACTCGCAATTCGCGCTTTTCACGATCGTACGACAAGATCGTGTCTCGGAAGACGGAAAATTAAGAGCGGTCTCTCTTTCGGTGGTACGACTCGCAGATTACAGGCCCATCCGCGTGACATGCGAAATCATAAAGCATGCAGTGCGGGCGTGATATTCGCGGGTACGCCGGTGCGGAGCGCTCGGCGTACACGGGCAGCGTGATCGACACAGCGAAATCGAAA
>NW_012026837.1:6591953-6595358 GCF_000956235.1 Wasmannia auropunctata | reverse complement strand
TATTTAATATTTAAATCTTTTCTTTTTTTCACGTTTTCATCGTTCAGTTCACATTCGTTAAGTTCAGTGCACTCTGTGCCGAATTTGCCGCGCTCTGATTGTGAAATTTCAACTAAACACATGTTCGCCTTTCGACAGCGCAGACAGCGCTACAAACATAACCAATAAAAATCAGTCGACTGCTTGCTATCGTCGGGTGAGCGTCTCGTGTGTCAGTAAATCGTCGTGTGTGAATAAATTGTGCGCGTGTTTCTTTCTTCGAGTGATTTTTCAGTCGACGAATAATTAATAGACACGGGATTGATAACCATTAACTAATAAATTCGGTGTTAAAGTCAGTCGACTGCTTGCTATCGTCGGGTGAACGTCTCGTGTGTCAGTAAATCGTCGTGTGTTAATAAATTGTGCGCGTATTTCCTTCTTCGAGTGATTTTTCAGTCGACGAATAATTAATAGACACGGGATTGATAATCATTAACTAATAAATTCGGTGTTAAAGTCAGTCGACTGCTTGCTATCGTCGGGTGAACGTCTCGTGTGTCAGTAAATCGTCGTGTGTTAATAAATTGTGCGCGTATTTCCTTCTTCGAGTGATTTTTCAGTCGACGAATAATTAATAGGCACGGGATTGATAATCATTAACTAATAAATTCGGTGTTAAAGTCAGTCGACTGCTTGCTATCATCGAGTGCACGCGTCGTGTGTTTCTCTTTTCAAGTGATTTTTTTAGTCAAGACAAATAATTAATCGATACGAATTGATAATAATTAACTAATAAATTCGATATTAAAATCAATCGACTGCTTGCTATCCTCGAGTGAACGGGTCGTGTATTAATAAAAAATCGCCGTGTGTTTCTTCGTGTGATGCACTTCAGTGAACGGTTAATTAATCGACAATGATTGTAAAGTACGTAACCGATAGATGCATTAGTAGATTTTTCGCGTTTTCTCCCAGTAAATTGTTCGTATGTGAATCAAATATGTGAATCGAGTGTGAAATGTTGAAGTGACACGTTGTGTAAAAAAAAGAATTAACTAAATAATAATCTGATCTGTGTCAGTCAGTGATAACGTCTACATTAAAACTAACGAAAATTTATTAAAATAAACGTTTATTTGGAGCTGTACGTGGTCCATTGAAATGGAAATTCCGTCTTTCTCACGAAGCTACATCACGAGTCATCGAATCTTTACAAGGTAATTTGTGTTTGTGTGTGTGTTGTGCGTGTGCGTGAGCGTGAGCGTGTGCGTGAGCGTGTGCGTGAGCGTGTGCGTGAGCGTGTGCGTGAGCGTGTGCGTGAGCGTGAGCGTGAGCGTGTGTGCAAGAGAGAATGTAACCTCATGTCCTTAAAATGTCATGTGTATGCGCGCGTGTAGCAGTCAGCTGATCGTCGCGAAAGCTCCGCGTACCGCATGCGTCAGACAGTAAGTTGCGCCGCCCCTGTCTACCATTCATACGCAGCCCGTAATTCTCTAACTATTTCTCGTTATAATTTGAAAACTAAGCTTCGGACAAAATTTTGGTAAAGGAAGAATCGTCTCAGAATTTAGTCAGGAATATGACATTTTAAGGACAAAAGTTTATTTTAGGACACCTTGAAGGTGTGTTAGTATACGTGAGTGCGTTCCCTACCATGGAAATAGCGACTTATCATTTCGCCTTGAAAGCATTCTGAACGAGATCTATAACCTTGATCGTCTAGCGCGACTCGTTATTTAGTCTTCAACGCATACAGAACGAGTTCTAACACGGGAGTTCTAAATGGGACAAGCGGGAGGGAAACCACACATCAAAAGTCAATCATGCAATATGCGTTCCATTCGAAACAGCATCCCGTATTTGTATACGTACATGCGTACGTAAATCTCCTCCCTATAGGACTACTTCCCCCATTCAGTAAAACAATGAGAGTTTCCCGCCAATGAAACTAGGACCAGCGGGGTGAGGCGTTTGCGGTAACGAGTGGGGGTAACAAGATAGGAAGTAGCGACATCTTGTTGCATGCTAACTCCCGTCTTACCTCCCTCCCTTCACCCGCACACGCCGCACCCCCGCTGGCCACCATTCATTGATCGGGAAACTCTCCTGCCTATCTACTCCTTTTTTAAAAAATTCCAGGCAACCTCATAATTATTATCCGATATTTCGAGAGAGCTTACCACCTTGCCCGCATCGCCGGTCAGCGCAGCCTTCAAATATTGCAATTTGTGAATGTTGCTAAAAGATGTATTTGAATGTATGATAAAATAAAACGCGTCATGGAATAGAAACCACTCGTTGTACTTTCCCAAGAATTTGAGAAGATCAAACTTAGGGAGCTTGACGCCGCGAAAAAATTCCTGCGCGTCCGAAACGTTTGATGGCGCTGGCGACGCCGCTGCCAAACTGCGTGAATTACTGGCGCTTCTAATTAATTCCCATATTCTAGCCGACAAACAGTAAAAGGCCTCCTCGAAGAGGCCTCTGTCATTAGCCTCGGAATCGTCTAATAATTCTAATTGTTTTTGATATTTATCGTAATCACCCCAGTACTGCTCGAGCTTGTCTTTGTGTTTCTCAAGTTCGGAAATGACTGCAGAAGATATCGCAGAAATACTATCCACGTAGGTCTTTATGCGCGTACAGGATGCTTTTACGGCATTTTTTAAGCGCGGCAGCGTCGGTTTTTATTGTGAATCACGCAATGTATGTATTTATTATTTTTTAATGAAAGGGGCTTCTGGTTGGCTAATTGAACAACTTTCCTTATCTTGTGGTATCGCGCGAATATCTATACTTAATGCGCGGGAAAGCGAGAGTTGCCACGCGGTAGGGCGCATACGCAGATGGGTAGGTTGAAATGCTCGTCGGTGTTGTCGGGCCGCTTCCTTGCGTCGCGTAACCGTAGACAGGGCCGATGACAGGATCCCTGGAGTCCTGTGGCGGATGGCACCCTGGATCTGGCTGCTTCAGCGTGGCTGTTTGCGCGGGCTCGGCTCGTTGGCACGACGGGATGAGAATATGGCCGCCCGACGAGAAGAAGTAACAATGGCCTTGCGTGACGCAAAGGCCTGGATGCCGCTCTATATGCGAGACGGCGACGGCTGGCTCGGTCTTTGAGCGGTGTCAAGAACATGATAGCTTGCCGAGTATCCGGCTCGAAGGACCAAAACTTTGTTCGATTCTTCTGGAAGGCGAACTGCGGGCGTGAAGGCCCTGCACGCGTGATCTTCAGATAAAGGCTTCTTCGAGAATGGCGTGGACAAGACAATGACGTCTTTGATTTTCGATAAATTTTATTAACTTGAACATCGTAGTTTCACAACCGAGCATCTTTAACAAATACAACAAGTATACGGGCTGATGACAGGGAAAAGCGTGTGCCCTCGACAAATTATAGCGAGCTTCTACCGGTACGCGGCT
>NW_012026837.1:6588957-6591933 GCF_000956235.1 Wasmannia auropunctata | reverse complement strand
ACATCGTTCAAAAGCGTGAATCTTCAGCTTAAAACTTGACAGAGATGATAAAAATATTTATATAATTTTTATAATAATTGTAAATATGTATATACAATGAATGTAAAATATGCTATCATAAACTTTCTTTCAAGAAAAAATAACGATTCAATTAAATATTGCATGGTTACATTAGTATCAGCCTGATACGTACCTCATCGTGATTCTTTAGTCTTACGCTCTGAACAGCATCAGTCGCAACTGTGGATTTCAGTTTCGAAATCATTATTTGTTCAATGTTGGTACATCTGGATACATAAATGGTAAATATAAATTTTTTATTATACAATTATTTTCTCTTAAATGTAGGTATATCTACATAAATTTTAAGTTGGGAGTAAGTACAATAGGAAAAGAACATTTATATATTTGTTTTATACAATTATTAAAAATTGCAATGATTTCTGTTTTTATTGTTAATTACATAAAAAATGATTTTTTTACTCAGGTACTTGCAAATGTGGTAGTAATTTACGGTGTGATATAGAAAAAGATAATAATACAGAGGTTGTGCTTTTAAACTGTAAAATATTTAAAGGCACTGGTAAATGTGGTAAACGTTATTTAAGAAAACCATTGAGAACAACAGTTGGAAAAGAATTACGTACTAAACCAATTGAAATATATCGTGCGAAAAAAGCTAATGAACTTATAATACTTGGAGATCCGAAACCTCCGCATTTATACAAATCATCAACATTGCATGTAGCAAAAATGAATATAAAAAATTGCAATTTTTTGACTCCGATCCTCTAAAAGCCTTATGTATTATGAAACACAATATTTATGCTAATTGTGTTCATAATATTGGCCAAGATCCATTTTTTATTTATTATTGGACGAATCACCAATTACAAGTGTATCAAAAATATTGTTTATCAAAAATAAGTACAATATATATTGATGCTACAGGTAGCATAGTAAAAAAATTAATCAGATCAAATATTTTATCACAACATATCTTTTTATATCAAGCAATTATAAACTATAATGATAAACAATTTTTGGTAACACAAATGTTGTCCGAAAGGCACACAACCAACAATATCCATTTCTGGTTACTAGAATGGTGTAGAATGGGTGCTCCTTATCCACGCGAAGTTGTTGTAGATTTTTCTGCAGCATTATTAAATGCTGTTATACGATGTTTTACATCTTATACAACAATAAAAGATTATGCAAATGCTTGCAAAAGTAAAGTCACGCCAAAGTGTTATATACGCATAGACGTTGCGCACTTTATTAAAACATGGGCAAATTTTTTAAAAGCTCTTTCACGAAGAATAAAAGTTTTTTATATGGCTGCTATCGGTCAACTAATTATGTGCCGAAACATAGACGAAGCTGCTATCATGCTTAAAGCCATATTAACAATTGCACGATTTGAAACGGAAGGTAGATTGGCAAATGGCGAAGAAACTTGCTGTGAGAGAGAAAAGAATAGAATAAAGTCTGTTATAACAGGTAAATTCTTTCAATTATTCTCAATACAATATTAATTTTTATTTTTATTAAATTAGTATACAGGATTTCTCGAAATTTGGGGCATTCTATTCAAATATAAAACAATATAAACAAACTCTTGCAATATTTCAATTTTTAATAAATGATTTGATTTTTTAACACATATTGGAATTATTTTGTCGAAGTTACTTATGTATAGATGTGTAAGTTTGTAGCTTTATTACAGAAATAATTTTTGTAAGAGTTTTATTTAAAATAAATATATATTATTTATCAATATATAAATCGCATTAACATACTAATAAATAATATAATACGCATATATCTAATCTACATTAAAATTTTACAAAAAATTATTTTGTTTAATTTTACTTTTTTATTTTGGATAAGCATTAGAAACAGTTCATTTTTATGTACTAACACATTTATGAATTTACACACACGCCTGTATTTAACGCATACTAAATAGACGTAAATATTTTATGTTTTATTAGTACTTATATTGAATTATTTTTTTAAATTTTTCATTAAAAAAACAAATACAAATTTTAAAATTTCATGTATTTGGTATCTAAAAATTTGTTTATAGGTATATCGGATTATGAAAATAATGAAGGTTTGGAAGAAAGATATATAAATACTGATGAAAATGATATAATTGAAGATCTGGATAACGAATGGTCAGAATGGGTTGCTCAAATCAATAAAGAAGTTGAGAAAAACTTAAACGAAGTTGGTGATCGTGACAACGCTCATTATTTCCCACGTTTAGCGGAACGTTTATTAAAACATATAAACACTTTTCCTTTATGGTCATGTGTTTGTCGCGATAATTTTGGATATAGACGAGTTCCAGCGTCTAGTGCAGCAGTCGAAGGAGAGTTTAATAAATTAAAAAATAATATATTACAAAATCATACTTTACCTATAAGAGTGGACGAATTTATAAAAATTCATTTAGACTTTTTACATGGTAAATTAAAGATTGTAAACGCAAAAGAGAATAGTATGTTCTCAGAAGAGGAAAATACATGCATGAACAAAAAAAAGAAATGCAAAATATTGAAACTGCACAAACTGCAACAAAATGTCCAGCTTGTCTAAATAATGATACACCAACTGCACATGTTTGTGCGATTTGTAAAATATTTGTTCATTCATTACAAGAATGTTCAGTAATTTGTGATGAAGAAGAAGAAGAAGAAGAAGAAGGATATGGACAAAAGCGCATTTGCTTATCGTGTTTCGCATTGAAAAGTTCGGAAGAAATTCTTGCCTCACAAGAAATAGAAAATTGGCGAGGATTAAGTAAGGAGGTAAAAAAACAACGAACAGCAAGATATTTAGGACAGAATCAGCACGGCATACAAGACGCTCTAGCATGGAACAAAAGTACCAAGCTACCTATTATTAAAAATGGTAATACCATAGAGTTAAAAGCTGTCAACATAAATGGTACAAATTATTCTCTAA
>NW_012026837.1:6585408-6587777 GCF_000956235.1 Wasmannia auropunctata | reverse complement strand
TTCGTTTATGAAGATGTTATTCAATTTTGGCAAAAATTTTATTATAAATGTTTTTATAAAAATTACTCTCAATCAGTTAAATTTTATTTTACTTTTTATGTTAAGAGATGTGTTTCTTTAATTTTATTAAGTATTAAGAAATTTATTATTTTAAAATTAAATTATTTTAAACTTTTAAAAAATACCAAGCCGAGAAAATTGTAGGTTTACAACGGCAGTAAAACATATATTTGCTGTTCCAATTATTGCGTCTTCGCATATGCCCGACATGATACAATCATAACCAGCGGCCAAGGCATAAAGGCTAGAACTGCATGCTGTATCGACAACATATGATGGTCCTTTTAGATCAAAATGGTATGAAATCATGTTTGCGAGTGCAGATTTGTTACATCCAATAAGATTGTGACCTTTTAACTAATTACAAAATCATAGCGCATTATAATTTCTTGTTCTTAAAATTAATTACACTAATTTGTAATAATTTATAAAGAACATAATATAATATCACATAATTTCTTACTATTTATATTAGTTAATAATTTTTTCTACCTGAGTAGTTTTATATAAAAATATATTTTGCAATTCAACATAAGATGACGCCACAATTACAGCAGTATCTTTTCCTCGTAATTGCTTTGGATTGATTCCTGCATCGATAATTGCTTCATAAGAATGTTCCAGTAACAATCTTATTTCGGGAGTGAGTGTATGTGCTTGCTCGAAAGAAAAACCGAAGAATTCAGCATCAAATTTTTTCACATTATTAATTGTTCCCATTCTACTTGGAATTTCCGGATGGTCTAATGAAAAATAAGTAAAACATAATATCTTTATTGAGTATCTTGAATAGATATATTCACATAAAAATGATATATCTTGTTCATCTTTTTATACAAAATTTGAGTTTCGAATATATTTTGTTGCTATATAAATATGCAATGTTTGAAAATAATTCGCTATTTGTAACGCCATTACTGTTTTTGTTACATTTTTTCTGATAACAATCTTAACTTTTTCTCTATCTGTAACGGTAACGGTGACGTCATCATTTTTACAGTAACAATAACAATAACAAATTTGTCGTTATTTTTATCGTTACTTTAGTTCTATCTTATTATCTTTACATTTGTATATTCAATATATCGCGCGCTGATCGCGTGCATTGTGCAAATACAATGAATATTTACAATGTATTATATAAAACCAGAAGTACGTGTGCAATAAATATAATAATAAAATATTTATTTTCTTATTATTTTTATTTATTTTCACTTATTTTTTGTCAATTTTTTCTATTCTATATCTTTTAGGCTATATTTTGATAATATCACAATCAGTATTAACCTTCAAATGATACACTTTTTTTGAGCATCCACTAATGGACAATGGTGCGAATTTGGATACGACATCTTAAATTGTACATTTTATTTCCTAAAGATAAAAACAGAAATGTTTTGAAAAACATACTTTTTGGGGTAAAATTTTCTCACAAATCCAACGGTATTATTCAATTTAATTAAAAAACTATTTAATAATCTAAAATTAATTATAAATGAGTTGCCGTTTTGGAAAACGCCACTTTTTCGAAGAAAAGCTGCCATTTTTTTGTTATTTTATGAAATGAAGTGAAACTAGCGCGATTCTTTAGTTAAAATAATTATGTTTTTTAATAAAAAATTATTGTTGCAGAAATAGAAAGTAAATTATTTTTCCATATAGCCAGAAGTTGGGATATTATCTGTTCATTTAATAGTATAATAATTTGAAACTTTCTATAAATTTTTTTAAAAATAATTTTAATGAAAATTAGGTATTTTAAGAACAAATCTTGCCAATTTATACAGTGAATTATTAACCCTTACTTGCCACACTTCTGTGGCGTGACGTGCTTGACACACTGGGGTGGATTGCACCCCAGCACAAAAATTGTTATAACAAATAATCTATTAAATATTTTAACTTCAAAATTTTTTTATAGCTTCTCAAGAACTTACTTTTTAAAGTTATATGAGTGATATGGACAAAAAATAAAATTGAGTACTTTTAAAAAGACCCGATTTTCTCAGGGTTACATCAAATTAACGAAAAGTTAATGGGCCTGGGGTGTGTTACACCCCAGTGTGTCAAACAAGGGTTAATAAAAACCGTTTACATAATTAAAATTATATTAAAAAGTACTGTTCATATTATCATGGAAGTTAAAACAGAGAAAACAGATGGAATAAGACTATACATACATCAGGAGACGCGGTAGCGTCTCCCGCCAAGTATATTTTTTCGCTACATAACGGTCAGGAAATATTTTTGTACTTACAGAGACGCTACAGTGTATCCTTTACCGGACGGATTACGTTTCTATAGCAATA
>NW_012026837.1:6581414-6581972 GCF_000956235.1 Wasmannia auropunctata | reverse complement strand
TAATAAATTACTCTTTGTGTGAATGCATTTTCTCCTACTTGCCTGATTATCGTGTAAAGACTCACCTTCTCAGTTTCGTCCCCGTTGCCGGGGACGTTCTCTTTATTATTCTCTTTTGCCATGCTGCAGTTCTTCACCGAAATCCTGCGACTCTTAATTTCAGGCAGAAATCACTCGGTGCGTTACAGAGAGCGCGATTTCAACCTCACTCTTAAAATATTCTTAATTCACTTCAGCACTCGCGCAGTGGAAGCGTGCACTGGGGCACATAACCTGACAACTTATTGCAGGATACTGGAAAACTGAGATGACTCAACGCTCTTATATTCTTTTAAAACCTTTATTCTTCTGTAATACTTTACACGTTGTGTCTCTCACACAAGGCCAGCCGCAAGTGCCGCTATGACGCAACGGTCTCTAGAAAAACGAAGCACGGCTGCCTCATTCTCTAGAGTCCCCACCACCTGGGTACCTTCTTACGCCATCTGGGCCCTATTCGAGCCCGCAGAGCCCCCCCCCCCTCTCACGCACACTTATTTAGGTTTAGGAAAGCTCTAT
>NW_012026837.1:6580657-6581394 GCF_000956235.1 Wasmannia auropunctata | reverse complement strand
CTATAATTTCAGCGTTGTAGCGTATGAAGCACTGTCACTCCAATTTAGAGCTTTATAAAGTTTTGCATTATTAAATTTATAAGATATTACGTAACGTTACGTAACTTACGTAAGACGTAACTGAGAGTACACGAGACATAAGACCAGATGATTTACTATAAGTGACATTCCTTTTTTATAAAAGCAGATTACTCTTTAAAAGTTTTAAATGAAAACTGACAGTAAAACTTAATTCTGCTAATAATGTCTCTTAAGTTTGTGTCGTTTAATGCTTATGTCGCTTTCTTTTTCATGCTTTTCGCTCTTGCTGTAGCTGTCGTAATGTAACTACGGACTAAACTTATTACCAAAAGAAAATTATTTTATGTTTGATTTAAGCATTAAGATGACACTTGCAATATACGTATTACATTTCTTAAAAAATATCTTAAATATCTTCTTATGTGAGTTGATTATGTTCCTGCGAGCAACACTCAATTATGAGACGTGCTGTGCCAAAATAAGTTCCTAGATTAGATATTCGTACAGAAAGTATATACGAACAAAAATATAAAAGAAAATATTACTTTAACAACTTTAATTCACTACTATTACTGACTACTGTAGTTAAAATATTTGTTTTATTTCATTGATTCTAAGCTGCAAAATTGGCTTACAACTTTTTCTTTTTCCAATTTACTTTGTAAAATAATTATTGTTATCTTTTATATAATTGGTCATAGAAATTCAAGTTGTTG
>NW_012026837.1:6579873-6580637 GCF_000956235.1 Wasmannia auropunctata | reverse complement strand
AGTCCCAATTCAGACGTGCCTCTCAAATATCTCAGTAATCTCTTTACATCTGTCCAGTCGTCCTCGGTGGGATTCACTTGCCTTCTAGAGAGGCTGTTTACAGCAAAGGAAATATCCTTTATGGGCACTACCCAGCCTGGTAGTGCCTGCCAAGTACATCAGGCTACCAATTGCTTCTCTGAAAGGAACGTTTGCTGCTTCCTGCTCAGTAGCACCATCTTTCTTTCTGTTCTCTCTGCTGGCAACCTGTCTGGTGACCATTGGCGTGCTTTGAGCTTTGCTTTCTTTCATGTTGAATCTCTCCAGAATTTTCTCTATATATTCTGGTTGTTTCAACGTCATTGTTCCCTCTGAAACGTTTCTCCTAATCTGAATTCCTAGGAAAGTTTTGGGCTCTCCCATGTCTTTCATTTCGAATGTATTGTTTAGGTGACTCTTGATTTGTTTTAGTTTCTTCTTGCAATTGCTAGCAATCAAGATGTCATCGACATACAGGATTAACACAGCCATTTTGCCTTCCTTCCTCCACGTAAACAGACAAGGCTCATGTAGGTCGTTCTCCAGCCCTACCATCTTCATTTCCTCTGAAAATCTCTTATTCCATCTCTTCGGACTGATTTTAAGTCCATAGAGAGCTCTTTCTATCTTGCAAACGCTAGTTTTACGCTCTTCATCTGTACATTTTAATCCTTCTGGGATTTCCATGTACATTTCATCTTCTATCGTTCCATTTAAGAAAGCGGTTTTTACGTCCATCTGAATTG
>NW_012026837.1:6571075-6571592 GCF_000956235.1 Wasmannia auropunctata | reverse complement strand
CTGCGCCAAAGCGCCACCCCATCTGTTGCATAAATTAATTTTAATAAAGTAAATTCACTGCACTGCATTTTTTACTTAACTTTATAAAATTTCAAAGCTAACTTTGTTTCCATGTAATTTCAGTTAATTGATTGAAACAGCTCTTAAAAGTTTTTATTTTGCTTAATTAATTGACAATTAAAATCTCTTTATTTTAATCATTCAACTAAGGCAAAAAGATATTCTCTGAATAGATTAGACAATTAATAATAATTAATGTCTTCTTCATATTTGATCACTTTAATCAAAATCAAAATTCGTAAATTCAATCAATTAACAATTAACCTCGTCTTTGAATTAATTGTTCGCCTGAAATTACTCTTTTCTCGTTCCATCACTCTTATTCTGAATACATCTTATTAAATTTACTCTTAAGCTCTCAGTACTCTTAGTTCGAGATTAAACGGCTACCCAAAAATGTCGACTTCCTGGAAGCGGACGACTCCTTTGTTTCTCCCTCTCAAGTCGAGCGTGGTTC
>NW_012026837.1:6568183-6568669 GCF_000956235.1 Wasmannia auropunctata | reverse complement strand
ATAAGAGACAGCACGCACACGCATGCACTTATAGTTTTATATTTTATGCAATCATTAAATAAAAGATCTCTTATGTACTTATTTTAAGACTCAATTAAGAGATCTTTCATTTCAGGTGAAAATTCTTTCAGTGCTTTCTTTTGCTTTACTCCTTATTCCACATATATTCGCATAAAGTTTTATATACTTCTTAAATTATTTAAAATTATATCCATGTTGTTTTTATTTCTATCTGAATAATTCCACATATATTCGCATAAAGTTTTATACTTTATTACAAAATCTATCTTTTTTGAACGTTTTAAGAATTATGATTTTACTTAAAGCAAAAACGCTATTGCGTATAATAAAAACGCGAAAGTGATTTCATTAATTTTATATAATCCACAAATGTATTCTAATCCATACATATGTCGTACAGAAACGCGACAGTGCTCTTGTTCGCAATAGCAAGCATGCGGCTCGGTATAAGTTTCGTATGATCGT
>NW_012026837.1:6565080-6567439 GCF_000956235.1 Wasmannia auropunctata | reverse complement strand
CAAGTATGGTCTTCTGTCCATCCATTAGTTGCATGATTCCGTTTCCATGATAAAATCCATAACCTTTAGTTCTCTCCATAAACGTCGTTGAAAAGAGCGATTCACTACCCATATTTTCACAGTAATATACTGTCCTCCACATTTGTTTCTCCCATTTTCTGCCATTAATCGACTTTTCAATTTGAATATCACCCACGTGAGTAGCTTGTAACTTTTTACCATCGGCAATGTTCAATATAAGTGGCACATCCATTTTCTTCAGTGATGAAAACCATTCAATGTTTCCTGTAAGATGAACGCTTGCACCGGAATCTGCAATAATACTTCCTTCATTTGTCAATTTAAGAGCTGACGATGCAGACAACTCTTTTACCACTTCTGCATTTCTTGACTCTTTTGATCCTTTTCGTGAATTCGATGCTTCAGATTTCTCTATTTTCGACCTACAATCTCGCTTTAGGTGTCCTATTTTACCACATTTATTACACTTGCCTTTAAATTTCTTTTCAAAGGTTCTCATTGCTTGACCGCTCGCTGACTTAGACTGCGTCTTGAACGCTTCATCCGATATCTCATCCGAACGTCCTTCAATATTCCTTTCAGCGTTGGCAAGTTTCTCCAAGAATAGCTCCAGAGACATCTCATCCGATAAAATAGACCAGCTTGTAACAAAGCTATCGAACTCCTTCGGTAGACACCCTAGAATCTTTGCCATAATAAGCTTTTCATTAAACTTAGTTCCAAAATCTTCTGAATCTAAGGCTTCAATTTTGCGTGCAATAACCTTTAATCCTGCTACAAACGTACCGACGGTGTCATTTGATTTCCATGAATGACTAAAGAACTCACGTAGTAATTCTAATAAGGCATTTAATGTCTTTGGCTCAAAAAAGGCTTTAATCCTTTTCATAATGTCTGCTGATGTTTCACAGTCGCATACCTGATCAAAAGTCGTGTCGTCTAGAGTTGAACGTATAACAGACCGTGCCTTGCTGTCCTTCACTTTCCAGTCATCAATTTCTTTTTGGTTAGTAACAGCGCCAGCCTCAGATCTCACTTTATTAGGCTTAGTTGTTCTTCCAGTGGTGATTTCCCAGATTTGATAGCTTTCCAGAACATCACGGACTTCGATTCTCCAACAACCATACGTTGCTTTCGTGAGCTTAGTAACTCGAATCTCTCTCATATGCAGTGAATTTTCAGTAGCCATTTTTGCTTCTTCTTGCTTACCGTCTATCGTTGTCACTCCTCCTAACCTCAGCCTCACAATATCACACGTCTGATCGTTTTATTGATTAGCGCAGACTAAGTCTCATAATCTGTTGGATGAGGATTAATTTAGATACAGACGATAATGTGAGGTTTAATAAGAGAGTATATTATATGTTATACAAAGATGCACACACGGCATGACCCGATAAAAGAAAACATAAGAAGAGCGGGACACGGCGCCTCAACAAGGGGCCCATAAGACAGAGACATCTATGTTGTGACATCATAATCAGAAAGATACTACGGCTAGGAACATTTATTTCCAACATTATGCAAATACAAACAAATTTACGTAACAATTTCTTTCCTTTGTATAAGAAATGGTGTACCGCTTCTCGTAAAAAAGAACGTTTCCAATAAAAATATTTAACATTTTTAAATAAGAAATTCATAGTAAAGATCAATATTGCTTCAAATGAATCAGTAGAAAATATAGCACAGTCCTCACAAAATCTTTCATTACAAGTTCCTGTACCAAATAAAAAAATTAAAAATGTAAAAGGTCGTCCATCCGTATCTTATAGCGAAAGTTCTGAAAAGACGAAAAAAAGACGCATTGAAAATATAATTTCAAACCACAGTGCTGAAGAAGTTTTAAGAGCTGCTGCATGTTTACAAAATTAATCTCATGATGACTCGGATACAGAAGAAGATACTAGAAATATTGAGAATATTAATAATATCTTAGCTATGTATGTAGACTTGGACTTAACAAAAGTTAAGCACAATAAGCTGCGAACATATAATAAGATGTTACATGGAAGTAAATTATATCCTCCGTACACAGCTATTAAAAGCGCTAAAGAAAAATGCTACCTAAAACATGTAAATGTTAATGATTTTGATGCAAGTGTAAATATCAAATCATTATTAGACCATACTACTGAAAGAATTCTATTAACGTTAAGTAAAGAAAAGCTCCACGAATTACGCGATAAAGAGTTGACTTTATATGGTAAGTGGGGTTGTAACCGGACTTTATTACATGTTTTTGAAATGACCGTATTCTATTTATTCCATCTCCCGAAATTACGATTCAATCGATATCGGACCTCGTCCACGAAGAGCCTTATCGTCGGCGTGAAGT
>NW_012026837.1:6561350-6564771 GCF_000956235.1 Wasmannia auropunctata | reverse complement strand
CAACGAAGAAGGTCAGCACAGCAGCTACCACCGATGTCCTCGTTATGGCTCGGCTTCCTTCAAGTAGGCTGCTTCTGGATCACTCGCCCCGGAATTGTCAATGATACGATCACATGCGGGTACGTAGCGGGAGATGATGTGGGTGCGCTTATTAATGTCACTGTTTATGATTTATAAATGTTTATTTCAATATCTTATGTCTCACATGCGCACACAACACACACTCACTCGTTCTCGCTCGCACACAATCAGTTCACGCGAAACGCGATAGCACGTTCGCGTATTCGTCGCACACGGTGTCACGGAAGTGACGTCGGTCAGTTCGCGCGACCGTTTTATCTCGCGACGAAGTTGTTGGGAACCCGTTTTCCAACGCGCGGAACGTTGTCGGCCGATCCGCGTCGCGTACTTCGGAATTCTCCGAAATAACGTCGTATCATTAGATACGACGTTCGATCAGAGAATACACGCTATGCACCTTGTGCATTCACAACAAGCGTGTCTCGGGCGGAAATAAACAATTTGATTCGCGTTCACTCGCGACTTTAACGAAACGCGGGATAATTACTTCGCGTACGGGACTTATCCCTCCTTCGGGACTCGCGACAGCGTTCCCGATTCTATTACGGACGTGGAAAGACGCTGCTGTTACCGGGCGAACGGCTTTTATAATCCCCCACTTCGCTAACGCCTTCCCACTCTCATGCGTTCCCCTTCTTTCCACAATTCCGGAAAGAAAGGTGCGTCTTAGCTTCCAGATTCGTTTTATCCACAATTCGTAGATTCCTTCTAGAAGCTTCTCGAACCTTCTAGAAGGAATTGTGGCTTATCCACTTTACAATTCAATCTATACTCTATTGTGGGTCTTTTATACCCTGATTGACATAACTTTCAATAAACTCTTTTCCTTTCCAGGTATTACTTGGAAATGTGGATCAATCTCTGGTAAGTATCGAAATTAACTGTTTTGTGGTAAAATCATAATAATAATCATAATCCTTTTCTCATTTCAGGACCCTTCCAAGCTACCATGAAAATAGGTAAGTAACTAAACTCAAATTTCTATTCTTTTTTAATAATGACTTTTTGTTTTTTAGGAAACGAATCTGGATTTGTGGGTTTTATCAATCTTCTTGCGTAAGTAATAATAACCTTTATTTATCAATCATGCATACTTCATTCATTCCTCTACATTAAATGTAACAAAAATATAATATCGCATGCCCAAACGGGTCTTTACATTATGTTATGAAAATAAAATAAAATATCACACTGATTTTAGATTGCACATAATTCGTGCCGGACATGTGGTTTTATCTACAAAAATAATAATAATAATCTACAAAAATAATAATAATAATCCTCGTAGTGGGTTACGCTGGAATTTTAACATCGTTTCTTAAAATAAATGATTTATCTACGGTTTTCGCGCAATATAATTTCATGCATCTAATCAAAATAAAATAATTGACTAGCGACCCGACTAGTAACAAAACAAAAATATATCAAAATAAAATATATACTGAAAATAAATCATATGACGACAATCTCGTTAGTTATTGTTCATAATTGGACTGGTCCGATCACTCGTTTGTTGTTCCTCGGTGTTTTCTTCCTCCTTCCGGGCCTCCTCCGATATAAATGCGCTGAGCATCTCCACAGCGCACTGCGCTTTTCCGAAGATCTCCTCTTCGGTATTTCTCTTCGGTGTTTGTTCGTGCGTTATTGGTTCGGCCACAACTTCGACCTCTGTAGCGACCGATGGAGCCGGTTCCAACGGAGCTTCCGGTTCCAGGGTATGGATGGCGCGTCCGGACAGCAAACAACTAGGCAAAAATAGTTACCAGAAACTGTTAATTTAGAGAAAGATTATTCAACTGATCCTAATGCTAATAATGATGATGAAACTATAAATGCAACTTTCTGTGATAACGCTGTATTTGTAATATCATTTGTTTCGCTTCAGTTGGTGGCTGAAAATAGTATTGCATGGAAAAATGAAAGACTATCGTCCGTTAATTATTGCTGTCCAATAAAATTTCAATTCGTAAAAGAAAGTAATAAGATTGTACTTAACAAATACAAATTTTATTCAGATATCTTTGAGAAACTGGAGTCCTCATGTATCACAGTAAAAAATATAACATTTAATATATCGTTCAACATCAAAGGCACAATGATCGATGGCAAATAACATTTTAACCGGTCAAAAATCCTCGAATTGTTGCAACATTTGTGGAGTAAGTCCAAAAAATGTTAATAATATATCGTACATTAAAAGTCTTCCATGTACTACGGATAATTATAAATTTGGTTTCTCTACATTGCATTGTTGGATCCGTTTTATGGAATATTTATTACACATTAGTTACAATTTAGATTTTAAAATAGGCTACGCAAGGGGAGACAATAAAATTTTAAAAGCCGAAAGAAAAAAAAAGATCCAAAATATGTTAAAATCGAAATTGTCATTAACTGTTGACGTTGTAAAACAAGGCTCAGGGACAACAAACACTAGGAATGTTGCACGGTCCTTTTTCGCACATGCTGAAAGTGTAGCAGAAATTACAGGATTAAATACAGACGTGATAAAACGACTGGGAAACATTTTGCAGGTATTAGCATGTGGCAAAGATATAAATTTTGAAAAATTTGGTCGATACTGTTTAGATACCGCAAAACTATGCCTCGACTTATATAATTGGTACTGTATGCCACCATCAGTACATAAGGTTTTACTACATGGTAGTGATATCATTCAACATTTAGATTTGCCAATTGGTTGTCTATCAGAAGAAGCGCAAGAAGCAAGTAATAAAATTTTTAGAAAAGCTCGAGCTTGCCACAGTAGGATGAAATTAAGAAAATGCACTAACGAGGATATAATGCATTATCTTTTGATTTTATCTGATCCTGTAATTAGTAATATTCGAGTAAAGCAAAAGAAAGCACCGAAAGAATTTTCACCTAAAATGAAAGATCTCTTAATTAAGTCTTAAAATAAGTACATAAGAGATCTTTTATTTAAGGATTGCATAAAATATAAAACTATAAGTGCATGCGTGTGCGTGTATGCGAATAAAACACAAAAAAATATAAAAAATAAAAAACAACAAAAAACACAAAAAATTAAAAAAAAACAAAAAAGTACAAAAAAACCAAAAACCCTTTTAATGGCAGATACCTTGGCGCGGTAAAAGGGCTTAAGCATTGCTTTGTTATACATAAACAGTAACGAAGCTATGTAACTAAAATTCTGCCGACTATATAAATTAACAATATTCTCTAGTTAACAATATAATATTACAAACTGTGAAAAACATTTAAAAATAATCTAATATTTACTAACATTTCTGTAAATCTATTGAATACTGTATAATTTCAATATTTTTTATTTTTATATTTAATGTCATTTTGAGTT
>NW_012026837.1:6555747-6557090 GCF_000956235.1 Wasmannia auropunctata | reverse complement strand
TCAATAGTCGAAATATGAAACAGTACAATTATAAGGCACCAATTAATTCTAATAATAGAGATATCATGTATGCAAAACTAATAAAGGTTTGAAATATATTTGCAATTTAAAAGAATGTCTACATGGAAACCTGCTCATTAATTCTCGTAGAAACGTTGGATTTTTAGGTTTTTGTATGTCAATTAAAAGTTTAATGGGATTATATGACATGCTTTGCGAAGGATCAAATCCATCGTTACAATATATTTGCACTTATAAATTAAGTCAAGATCATCTAGAACTTATGTTTGGTATTATAAGACAGCAATTTGGATGCAATAACAACCCTAGTGCAAAACAGTTCCAAAGTGCAATTAAAAAAATTTTGCTTCATTTAGAGTTAAAAGAAGATTCATCTGGAAATTGTATCCCATTATCAAATATAAATATATTACATTTTACCTCTTCATTGAATTCAATTGCGACGATAAATAAAACCGCTAATAATGGAAAATCGACATTAGCAACTGATAAATTAGACCGTGATAATGAAGACTTACAAAAATATAATATTGCTTTGTACTGTGATGAAAATTCGCAGCTAATTACGAGATGCTCTCGCAGTATTATATCATACATTGCAGGCTTTGTAGTGCGATTTTTAACAAAAAAAATTAATTGTGAACAATGTGTCGATGCTTTAACAGAACTCCAACCAAATAATTCTTATTATCATGATTTAATTTCCATAAAAAATAAAGGAGGCTTGCTATATCCCTCAAAAGACGTTATATCTGTATGTGAG
The DNA here is from genome assembly GCF_000956235.1 of Wasmannia auropunctata. Classification (NCBI taxonomy): domain Eukaryota; kingdom Metazoa; phylum Arthropoda; class Insecta; order Hymenoptera; family Formicidae; genus Wasmannia; species Wasmannia auropunctata. Next base: position 6,556,306 of record NW_012026837.1, on the reverse strand, counting down.
GTTTGTGAAAAACTCATACGAATAGCTATTACAGAAAATAACTCACCTTTATTACATCCAAAATATAATGTTAATTTCTTTCTTCCTAAAATTTTACGTTATTTTATTGAAAATAATAAAATATTTTCAAAACTAAATGAACATTCGTTAGAGCAAATTGGAATCGATAACCATATTGTTCATTTAATTCGAGCAATTGCTACTAAATACATACAGATTCGTTTACAATACATGTATAAAAATGCAACAGATCTTAGTAAGAGCGATCGACACTACTTTAATAAAATAATCTTATTTAAAGGCCAATAAAGATACTAATTACTCTTTAAATAAGATTATTTATAGTTTTAACATTCAAATCATATAGTTATATATATATGTTGTGTTTTACTTGTTTTACTTAAAAAATTTAACATTGTTCTTTAAATAAAATTATTTTTAGTTTGAACATTTAAATCATATAATTATAAATATTACGTTTCTTATTTTACTTAAAAAGTTCAACATGTAACTCATGCATTATTCTTTTACAGTTTCCTCTTCCATTTGTTTTACTACT
>NW_012026837.1:6555291-6555697 GCF_000956235.1 Wasmannia auropunctata | reverse complement strand
AAGGTTCGAGAAGCTTCTAGAAGGAATCCACGAATTGTGGATAAAACGAATCTGGAAGCTAATGCGCACCTTTCTTTCCGGAATTGTGGAAGGAAGGGGAACGCGCGAGAGTGGGAAGGCGTTGGCTAAGTGGGGATGTATAAAAGCCGTTCGCCCGGCAACAGCAACGTCTTTCCTCGCCGTTAAGAAATCGGGAACGCCGTCGCGAGTCCCGAAGGAAGGAGAAGTCCCGTACGCGAAGTAATTATACCGCGTTTCGAAAACCAGTCGCGAGTGAACGCGAATTGAATTGTTTCCGCCCGAAACACGCATTTTGGTTATGCACAAGTTGCATAGCGTGTATTCGCTAATGATACGACTTTATTTCGGAGAATTCGGAAGTACGCGACGCGGATCGGCCGACGAC
>NW_012026837.1:6554480-6555271 GCF_000956235.1 Wasmannia auropunctata | reverse complement strand
TACTTTTCTATTAATTTTCTATTTTTAACATTCGCAGACATATTATATTGTAAAATAATATATTCGTTACTCCATCATAATATACATACTATATGTATCATGTTTGTAAACATTTATAAATTTTTTCACTTTTGTTTGTATTACTATTTCATATGTCGCGCTTTAATAGGCCACACCAATATGGCGCTCATTGTTTCCCCTTACGTCTGCTTAGCCAGGCCGGCGGGGGAATATGCTCCCTCCTGTTATTCTTACCTCCATGAGATTGATCCACATTTCCAAGTAATACCTGAAAAGGAAAAGAGTTTTATGAAAGTTATGACAATCAGGGCTTTATATCAGGGCTTTATATCAGGGGTTTATAAAAGACCCACAATAAAATATAGATTAAATTACAAAGTGGATAAGCCACAATTCCTTCTAGAAGGAATCCACGAATTGTGGATAAAACGAATCTGGAAGCCAATGCGCACCTTTCTTTCCGGAATTGTGGAAGGAAGGGGAACGCGCGAGAGTGGGAAGGCGTTGGCTAAGTGAGGATGTATAAAAGCCGTTCGCCCGGCAACAGCAACGTCTTTCCTCGCCGTTAAGAAATCGGGAACGCCGTCGCGAGTTCCGAAGAAAGGAGAAGTCCCGTACGCAAAGTAATTATACCGCGTTTCGAAAACCAGTCGCGAGTGAACGCGAATTGAATTGTTTCCGCCCGAAACACGCATTTTGGTTATGCACAAGTTGCATAGCGTGTATTCGCTAATGATACGACTTTATTTCGGAGAATTCGGAAGTACGCG
>NW_012026837.1:6550066-6553961 GCF_000956235.1 Wasmannia auropunctata | reverse complement strand
CTGCATGTGATCGTATCATTCATAATTCCGGGGGCGAGTGATCCAGAGGCAGTCTACCTGAAGGAAAGCCGAGCCATAAAGTGGACATCGATGGTAGTTGCTGTACTGATGACCTTCTTCGTTGGAGGATAAACGAAGTGGCGACCGAGTGAGTATCTAAAAGGGAAGGTAATCGGATATTCATTATTATAATTATTCGGTGGTGCTAAGATTTGATAGAGCTTCATTTACCGTTATTGGCGGAACCAAGGACTTTGCGGGCGTAAATAACAATACGCTGACGATAAGGCTCTTCGTGGAAGAGGTCCGATATTGATTGAATTGTAATTTCGGGAGATAAGATAGAATACGGTCATTTCAAAAGCATGTGATAAAGTCCGGTTACACTGTGACTGGTTCGCTGCGGAATGTGGTAAGTATCATCGCAGGTAAGTATCTCTTTTATAATTTGTGGTTAACTTTTATAATAACACATTTTTATTCGCTTTTCGCAGGTACAATAATAATTCGACTAGTATCGAAAGAATATAACATAAAAATATTCCGCTCACTCGTATTCATACTTTTCACTCAGTGCGCTTACAAATAAAATAGAATATGTGGTAATACAAAATATATCTCTTGAGCCTATATCAAAATACATATAAAAAGAAACATAATTGAAATACTCGCAATGTCTTGCACGATACATAAAACATATAAACTCAAACGTAACATAGTGTCAACCCGAAATACAATTGCGCTATTTATCAAGCGACTTTTCTAAAAAATATATTATCACGTCGTACAACGAGGCTATGACATAAGCCCCCACAAAACAAAGTGAAAATGTGGCAATTGCCCACAGTGTCTTTGCCAATGGCATTGTTATTGCAGCACTTTTAATATTTCTTCCGCCTCTTGATTCGGCTCTTCGTTCTTCTGCTGCTCGCTCACCCTCTTCGCCACATTCGGCGCTGTCATTGGCGCTGCCGCGCCAGTCTCGATTTCTCTTACTAACTTTTCGATGTCATCGGCGCTATCCCGACGACTCACATTGACGCTCCCCTTGTCTCGCGTCTCATCCGAAGATATATCTTCGAAAGTTGCCTCGGACGTCTGTTGCACTTCCTCGGCCAGTGATGCGGTGACGTTATCGCCACAATTTGGAACCGGGAGCTGGAACAGATCCGGTTCCAATCTCCTCGTTGCTGACTGTTCCGCATGCGGGACAGTCATCACTAATTTTGTGGCGGTAATGTTGGTGATTACAGGTTTCTTATATGTCTTGACAGGTATCATTGGCATTTCGGTTATCTCCTGTTTATTCGTAACGTCTGTCAAGTTTCCTCTCGCTATCTCGAGTGTTGTCATGTTTTCGGGTGTCTTTTTAACGTATTTCCCGTCTACGCGGAGTCTGTTCTTTGCTGCAATCTGCTGTTTTGATAGCTCACCAGATGTATGCGTTTTCTTCTTGTATCGCCTCTTCTTTTTTCCGTGCTCGTCTTGTTCGACATTTCTATTTTCTTTGTTCTCCGAATTGTCGGTATCAATGACGTTATATTGTCTTTTCTTCGGTATTTGTCCCATCACATATTTACTTGTAGATGGTTGTGGCTTGACTGCTGGCGAAACTATTGCTGTATATGGAATCTTTTGTGTAATTCCTAATGCTGCAGAATCAAATTTTCCTGTTTCTGTCTTATTACCCTTTCACCGGTATATTTGACGGTCTTCTCTATTTTTCCGTCCATCACTTTGAAGTTTAAATTAAATGCACGTGGAATGTTGTCATTAACATCGAGAAAATCTCTTATTAAGATTAGAGTGGTGACCTCGCAAATTTTTCGGTCATTCTCGTCGCGTACTATTGTCACGTCCTTCTTGCACGTATTGCTCTTGGATATCTTACTATGATACCGAATCGCCTCTGCTGCTTCTGTCGCCAAGCGAATATCTTGTTGTCGTGCCTCTTGAACGATCTGCGGATCAATATGTGGCTGCTTGTCGAGGTATCTTCTTAATATTTTAATCCTCGTTCTCGAATCCTCCACAATCTGTTTATCATACGCCCTTTCTTTAATTAATCTTGTCAGGCGTTTTTCTTCTTCTCGCATTAATCGAATATTGTTGTTGAACTCACATTCTTCCTCCGTCGACGACATTTTTCTTGACGCTGTTGTCTGCCTGCAACCCAAATTGAGATTGTCTTTAATTTTTTCACTCTCGTTTACGCGTTTACTTAATTGCGTCACAATACTTTCTAGTCTCGCACCGTTATTTACTGTGGTGTCACACGCGTTCTTTTCTCTCGCTATTATAATTGCGTCGCTCGCACTTGTCACAACTTGCGTTTGTTTCCTACTCGACGGCTCGCGTAAGACTGAGACCGTCTTGTCGCTCTGCGCTGCCTTATATCGCATATGGTTGCTGACTGCGCTGGTAGATGGCGCTGATCCACATTGTGGTAGATTTATGATGTGTGAACCGTTCGCACCTAATTTGTGACTCGGGGATTGATTAATGGTTTTTTCGCTCCCCATTACTCCTATTTTCTTCTTTTTTAGCGTCGCCTTTTCCTCATCGCTTGAAGAAATTCTGTTTCGGCGAATTCTGCGAGTTTTCACCCTACTGGAGATTTCAGGTAAGTTTTGCTGTCGCGTGTCACTTTCCTTTCGACTATTGTAACTAATTTCGTCTATTTTTCTTTTTAGGTGAAGCTGCCTCTCTTGAAATGCTGCCTCCTGCTTAGCTTGAAAATCTCGAATGTCGAGATAATGCTCCATCCTCGGAATGATGTTGTTCATATCTTCGAACATCTTTTTCCACTTGCTTTGCCTGCTTAGCGGAATCTTGGTAAGTATGTCATCTCGTGACTCTTCTTGTGTTAACCCGTTTTTTCTCTTTACAGGTGTGCTGGTTATCCTTGGAATCATCGTTTGATGTTCAGGAATGCTCTCCTCTTCATAATTGTAGACCACGGTATCCACGGAATGAATACTCGGTGAATCTTGTTTCTTCTGTCCTGCTGACATTCTAATTATATCGCTACTTACATTCACGACGTCTATATCGCTACTCACGTCAATCTTTTTCGCTATTTTATTTAACGTTTTAATTTTACTCGATCTTTCGCTTACAATTATTGGATTTTCCAAATACGAAATTTCTCTCACAATCGGTTTTTTCGCATTCTTATTACTACGACTATATTTATCCGCATTTTTACCTATATTTTCTTTTTTAACATTAATCTTTACATTATTTTTCTCTATTTTCCCGCCATTTACACTCTCCTCACTAACTATCTCTTTTACATTTTTTGTGGATAACGAGCTACGCGCTTCGGCCTTCCGCTGACGATCTGGTCGGACAATTGTTTTTCCGGGCCCGTCGATATTTTCGCATATCCCGGTTTGTCCATGTACGCGCACGTCTTTTTTAAAGTTTCCAGCGCTACACGTGCTGTTTCCTTCTTTCACCTTCCTCTCTACTCCTTTCTCACTATCTCTACTCTTCTTAATACTATCTATCTCCTTCTCTTTTAACTCGGTTACTAAGCTACGCGGTGTTGCCGTCCCCTGACGCCCTGGTCAGACAATTGTTTTTCCGGGTCCGTCGATATGCTCGCATACCCCGGTTTGTCCAAGTACGCTTGTAACCGGACTTTATCGTATGCTTTTAAAATGACCGTTTTCTATCCACCACATTTCCCGAATTTATAATTTAGTCAACATCGGACCTCTTCCTCGAAGAGCCTTATCGTCAGCGTGTATTTAATTACGCCCGCAAAGTCCTTGGTTCCGCCAATAACGATTAATGAAACTCTTTCATATTTCAGCAACACCGAATTATCATCGTAATGTCTTATCCAGTTACCTTTCCTTTCAGGTACTAACTCGGTCGCCACTTCGTT
>NW_012026837.1:6547740-6550016 GCF_000956235.1 Wasmannia auropunctata | reverse complement strand
CTTCTCCTCTTTGTTTCGCTTTGTTCGCAATTGCTTACGGAGTCGTTCGCCTCTCGCCGCTCGCGAAGGTAGATCTTCCTCCGCGTTAGCTGCTTCTCGAGCGAACGTGTATACGATGTCGCTTGCTCCTACTTCCTCGATAGTGACAAACGGTGTCGTTATCTCGACTTGCTCTTCCGTGGTGTTGATTACACTCACGGGGCATTCATTCTCTTTTGGCCGCACTAAACAGCATTCTATAAAGACTCCCGGTTCCGTTTCTTCGGAACGTATTACGCCTATTTAATTCGGTTAGCCACAGCTCTAATTATTGTTTCGCTTCGCGGCTGCAATGTTATTTTCTCATATGGGCGTAATCGGAATTCTATTCCTCCGATTTTCACTATGATCGCATCTTGCTCTTTGTTTCTCTAAAAAATCAATTCCGAGGATTCCCTCATATTCTATCGGGAAATCATTCTTTACTACATAAATCGTATGACGTATCTTCTGCTTTCCTATCGGGATCGTCGCTCGGATCTTTCCCAAGGTATGCATTTTATGCCCTGTTACTCCCGTTAAGGCTATTCGTTCTCCTTTTATACGTACCTCATCTTTCAGATTCCCGATCTTCACGAAAGTCAGAGTCGCGCCCGTATCTAACAGAAAATGCATCTTGCCCTTCTTGGCCTCTTTTATTGGCAGAGTAATTAGTTTTAGGTTTGTTTGTGGTGGTGCTCTCGCATTCACCTGCGCAACACGATGATTGCTTACTGTTCTCTTTATCTGGCGGGAGCGTCTAAGGCACCCCCGGATGGCCCATGAGGGGTTTCCCCATGTGAGCGAGCAGGGGGTTGATGGTCTCGTGTCGGGGATCCTGAGTCTCGGTTCCTGCGCCGAGGGCTTCTTCGATGAAGCGCCGTAGGTTCCTTGCCCACACCTACGCCGCGAGCTTCTTCGGTGAAGCGCCGTGAGGTACCTCGTCCTGCCTGTGCTGTGTGCCTCTTTGATGAGGCGCCGCAGGTAAGGATGGGAGGAGTTCCCTTAAAGGACGACGCTTGAACCTCCCCAACCCTCTACAAACAGGGGAGTTGATGGTCGGTGTCGGGGATCCTGAGTCTTGGTTCCTGCGCCGAGGGCTTCTTCGATGAAGCGCCGCAGGTTCCTTGCCCACACCCACGCCGTGAGCTTCTTCGATGAAGCGCCGTGCGGTACCTCGTTTCGCCTGTGCTGTGTGCCTCTTTGATGAGGCGCCGCAGGTAGGGATGAGAGGAATTCCCTTAAAGGACGACGTTTGACCTTCTGTGACTCTTTGTACCTTGAGGACTCGCGCTCTGATCGGTGCAGCACCGTTCGGGACGGACTGAGGTTGGTGAGAGCTACTCTTGGGTAAAGTCAAGGACGCAGGACCGATGTATGCGACTACATTAGCCTCTCCGGTCCAGCCGAACTCCACCTCCAAGAGGTTCCTGCCGGAAACCTCCGTCGATGCTTCTCGCTCGGGTTGCTGACATGGAAGGCTGATGGAGTTAAGGCGAAACTCTTCCTATCTTCCACTTCCCTTCCAATCCTAAACAGGGTCAGGGCGTGCGTCCAGGCGGGACGCAAATGGGCAGGCCTCCCCGTGGTCCCCGTGGGCGTGTCGCGTGCGCCCTGGGCTTAGGCCCGGGACGCCCGCTTCACGGCTAAACTGCTCATCTTGCACAGACGAACCGTGTAAGCGCTGCTGGATTTTTCCATCGCCACTCTCGGGGCGGCTGGCTTTCGCGACGGTAGTGGATGGTAATGTTGCGTTTGCCCATTCGGGCCAGGTAGCACGTGGGCGGTCGCTTCGGTGGTCGCCACACAAACATTAACTGTTCTCTTTATCTTTCCTTTATACTTCCTCCTTTCCTCTTCGCTGCTGTAACTTGATTCTTCAGCGCTCTCGCTGTTTCTTTCTTTCTTATTCACTCTGAACGCGGTATTCACGGGTTTTTTATTAAAGTTTTCTCTATTTGGGCGCCGCGCTTGTTCCTTTCCCGGGCGTCCGTGCAGTGACCAGCATTCTTCTCGCTTATGTCCTGCTTTTCGGCAATAAGTACAATATTTTTCTATTGTGTGTACACCAGCTGTCTTGTCTGCTCTCGGCAAATTAAATCGGTTCGCGTATCTGCTTGTCCGGCATTCTTGCCCTATATGTCCCGTCTTGCCGCACTTATGGCACTGCAAGCTCGCACTTTGTTCTACCTTCGGTTTACCCTGTTCATTTCTGTATCTATTATTATAGACTGAGTCGACAAGGCACACAGGGGATA
>NW_012026837.1:6542657-6547690 GCF_000956235.1 Wasmannia auropunctata | reverse complement strand
TTGTGACCGGAACTTATCCCGACGTCAAATATTACCGTGTGCCCTAATCGGATTCTTCGCCGAAGCACCTCAATGCGCAGGCCCGTTGGAGAAGTCTACCGAGACTCTAACGCTTAAATAAGACTTTACCGTATACCGCGTCTACCTTTTATGTGTTCTTCAGCATGAAGAATAGTCGCCACTTCGTTTTACCCGCCCACGAAGAAGGAAAGGTCGTCAGCAGCCATCACCAGTGGAATTCTTTGGCCCCGGTGTTCTTTAGTGTGGTCCGCTTCCTGGAATTCTCGCCCCGGAATGTGGTGGATACGACTCGTCGAACGGAACGTAGCGGGATGATGTGTGGGCGCTTATCACAACTCACTCTTAATGATTTTCACAAATTTATTGAATATATATATATAAGATCTTCGCGCACAACACACTCACACACGCACTCACGCTCTCACGCTCGGGAATAAACGCAGAACCACTTAACGCGGTCGCGTTTCGCACCGTCGGAAACCGCAAGGGAATGAATTCGACTCGCAGCACGTCGACAACGCTGTTTGCCGCTCTGAACAGCTTGTCTTCCGAGATCCTTATCGTTTTGCGGGCCGACAAAGATCCGTACTACTCGAACCGACGTACCACGGACTTAGTAATGGTCGTATCGGAATCCACACTCGCGAACTACGCGTACTCGCGGGTAGAATTCGTAATACTTGGCTGTGTTCGCAATATAAATTTATAACGCGCCCGGAATTATTCGTCGTAGCGCGGGACTAAGCCGGCAAGAGTGACTCGAAGGGGCTCTTGTTTTTTAACCGTTAACACACGTCCGCTCTGGTCGGGCGATGCGAAGCAAAGACTAGGATCATGGCGTCCGAGCCGATGATCCAGCCCGCCACTTTCGTGGTCAGGTGGGGTTGGCGCAGCCAATCACGAGACGCTCTCGTGAATAGGCGACTATTGTGGTATTAATCCGCGTCTTCCGACACTCTCGTCCAATGAGAGGTCGAGCTGGGAAAGTGGTTCCCTCGTGCAATGTATCAATGCGCGGAATTGGGCGCCAACCGAGTGTATACACAAAATGTCAACCGCACCTATCAATGTCGGCTGAAGCCGAGGTAACACAAGATGTCGGTCGCAACTAAGTATGTCCAACAGTTGTGGACAAGACCCTCGAGATGTCTCTGGAGGGTCGATATAATCGATCCAAAGTGGTTTCTTCTCGAGAAATCGATCTTTTGGAGACTCCCCACAGTCTTAGGAAGTTCCCAAAAGAGCCTAGACTAGTGGAACTCTGGGAATTAAATTATAAGTGGTCCTGTGCCAATCTTCATTAGGATAATCTATGGATCTCAAATGTGGATCAAATGTGGTTGAATCTTGCCAAATTAATTTTTTAACTAATTAACAATCTAATCTTTATAATTTGTGGACCGTTATGGGTCCCTTTTCGTAGGAAAACTAAAATACAACTGAATTGTGGCACCATCAACTCTATTGGGAATAAAGTGGTTAAATCAAAGGTAAATATTATAAAATAACTGAAATGTGGTCTCAAATTAATTAATCTCTTGTTTCAGGTTTCCCTCAAGCTGATGCTATATTTCAACCAATCTTGGGTAAGTACTCGACAAAACTAATTCTTCTAACTCTTTTATTAATTGTTATCCACCTTTTATTTTCAGGAAACGACTTTGGATCCTTCGGTCGCAATTCGGTAAGTATAAAACGCTTTATTATTATTCATCCGTCCACAAAAACACACGCATTCAGTGCGCTTACAAAATATCTCTTAATTAATAATTACAAGGCAAGTCTCTTGAGCCTGTATGTCAAAATATAATAGAAAATAATATGTCACATTTAAAAGTGGTAAATCTTATATAAATTGTGGCTATTGCCATCACAAACAATGGAAAACTATATAAATGTGGATGGTTTATCCACCAAACGCAATGAACAAGTAATAAAGTATAATATGCCCTCTCGGGTCTTCTGTCTTCAAGCTGAACCACAAATACTCTTTGTGAACTAAATCAAAACTAAACTATCCATATAAAATGAACAAAACTGTAACTTAATAATTTATCTCATGAATGTGGAACGCTTTAACGTAAATATACGAAATAATACTGAAATAATAAAAATGGTCCACCTTTTAATGGCCATGTCTAATCTTTATAACGCGAATTGAGGTTTGAGTCTCTCGCGGATGTCGCCGATGTTCCAGGCTCCGCCTCCGTGTCCTTTTGACTCTCGAGCAATCTTCCTGCGGCTGGAACTTCCTCGATCGCCGCTATCCCCAAGGTATTATTGCGAGCCTGGCCCAACATCGCGTTTACAATATCAAGCTGGAAATTTGGCTCGTCCGCAGTGGAAATTGTGGCCGGATGCACGATCGTTGCAGGCGGTGGCTGCAAAGCCAACGGTTGCACTGACAGGTGAGGTTAGAGCGCCCATGTGCTTGGAGACGAGTGGATACACGCGGCTGATACCTGGGATTGATAAACTTTTTGTTTGTGCGTGTATTAGTGTGTTTTCCCTTCTCTGTGCATCATGCTGGAGCGGACTTGTGCGTTGAAGCGACATTTACATGCTGCACCTTCGGATTTTGTTCAAGAATCTTATATACATAAAAGACTCTTCGCGAGGTTAAAACCGTTAAGAACCGTATCTTACTTTTTTTCATTCTAGTCGCGAATACGGTATTAGAGTAATTATTATATTATATTATATTATCTATTAATTGCATTACGGTTACGTGAACCGCGCGGACTACACCTGCGCTTGAAGTACAGATTGTAGTGTGACGACTGCGTGGAGTCAAGTATTGTGTGCATAACTAAGTAATTATTAACTAGCGCGCATTTTTATTGGCATTTATAAAGCCCGGTCTACGACTCCAGTGGGTTTTCGCGAGAAAGTAAGGAAATTTGAGTGAGGCCAGTGTTCTCGTCTTTTCGCGCTGTGTGAAATAGGTAGATTGTATACTCTCACGGCGGTGTGGTATAATCGCGTGGAATTGCGAAGTGCAGTGCATCGACTGATTTTTACGTTAATAGGATAAAGTCGCGAACAGGCTATAACGCAGTACACTCGTTTTCAGCAAGATTAGCTGTTATAAAGCCCTGACGAGGCGTATCTGCACCCGGAGTGTAGGTGTAAGTGGGGCGTGCTTCCGCGCGAGCGGCGTGCTGCGACACGTGGTCGCGATATCCCGGGCGTGATATCGATGGAAAAACGGCGTGATATCTGACGGCGGCTGTGGTCCTACCGTTATCCACATTAATAAATAATATCTACATCAATCGCGGCGCGCGGGATAGGGTGAGGAGCATAAAACAGTGCCGCTGGAGTTAGCGCCGAGAAGTGACATTGTTGTCGCCTCAGGGCGACGTGCCACGTACGTGCAAATATTTTCGGGCTTTCACAGCTGACTTTGGAGCGGCCTTCACACCACCGGAGCACACGTGCACGCTGCCTCTGCAACACTCTGTGTTCGTGATAATTTTTAGGGTGCGCACTGGACTCGAGTGGAATACCCCTTAACAGGCGGGGTTAGGTATCCCTTGCGCCGGGCCTGTGCAGCGGAGAGAGGAAGACGGTCGCTGTTCCTTATCACCGAGGATGCGCATGCATGTCTAGCCCGTAAAAGCGGCCGATGCATGCAGCGCAATTCTGCCTGTCTCTTTCTTCCCCCTTGTCTTATTGATATTATTTTGTAAGCATCGGCGGAACCTGCGGGGGCGAGTAAAAGGTAAGAGCCCGACTCGCCTGGCCGCGGCTACGAGGTAGATCTACGAGGCAGATACGCCGGCAAGGTTTGGGTATCGCTTTATATATTGTGCCCGATATGCCTTGCGTTCGCTTCAAGTATCTGAAATAAAGATTCGGGAGTTGAATTCGCCTTGGTGGCAATGACATTACATAGTTTTTACATGTTTTGCTTTGTATTAAAGTGTCCTGGACATGAACTATATGCATATGCGGAAAGTAGACAACGCCGGTAAAGCTGGGCTTTTATGAGAACCCACCATAAAGTATGAGCTTAATAGATGTACAAGATACTCTCGCTTTCTCAAAACTGTTCTAAAACGGTCTCGGCCATTGACTATACATATCTGTAGAGGATGAACCACGTCGATAAAGCCGAATACACATGTAAATATAATAACTTATACCGTATCCTAATAATTGTGCAGCGGATATACCGAAATTCGACTGGACTGCCTGAAATTGCTTTGACTATAGTCTATATAGGCGGGTGTGAACCGGATTCACATAGATATAGGCGCTTTACACGAAACATGCTGGGGCCTCCACGAAGTTAGCCCCCCACTTTTAGAATTAAATAATTTCGACAGTTGTGCTAAATTGTGCTAGGTTTGTGCTACATTGTGCTAGAATATTAAACCTGTAGTGCGGAAAATGTGTCAATTAATTTTAAAAAACCATTTTTTTAATTAGCCCCCTATTTTCGTTTTTTTCAATTTTCTCAATTGTGCCAAGTTGTGCTAGGTTGTGCTAACATTGTGCTAAAGTTTTACTTTTAAATAGTGATAACAAAAGAAGTTATAACAAAAAATAATTTTATACAATTCTACATACAATTAACGTTTACATTCGCATCACTTATTTTAATAATACAAAATTGCATATTTAAATTGCGCTAGCTTAGCACAAGTCAGCACAATCTTTGGATTCTTCAGAATAACGATATAAAGGGCATTTTACTCTTGAGCGCGCCCTTACCGTAAGAATTCTAAGTCCATTAATTCGGCTTTATAATTGCTCGATTGAAACAATACTGTATATCTGAGTTGTGCTAGCTTAGCACAAGTCAGCACAACCTTCGGATTCTTTAGAACAACGATATTAAGGGCACTTTACTCTTGAGCGTGCCCTTAGAATTCTTACGGTAAGGGCACACTCAAGAGTAAAGTGCCCTTTATATCGTTGTTCTGTAGAATCCGAAGGTTGTGCTGACTTGTGCTAAGCTAGCACAACTCAGATAAACAGTATTGTTTTAATCGAGCAATTATAAA
>NW_012026837.1:6541661-6542607 GCF_000956235.1 Wasmannia auropunctata | reverse complement strand
AAGCGGTGTCGTTATCTCGACTTGCTCTTCCGTGGTGTTAATTACACTCACGGGGCATTCATTCTCTTTTGGCCGCACTAAACAGCATCCTATAAAGACTCCAGGTTCCGTTTCTTCGGAACGTATTACGCCTATTTGATTTCGGTCAGCCACAGCTCTAATTATTGTTTCGCTTCGCGGCTGCAATGTTATTCTCTCATATGGGCGTAATCGGAATTCTACTCCTCCGATTTTCACCTGTTTTTTTCCATGATCGCATCTTGCTCTTTGTTTCTCTAAAAAATCAATTCCTAGGATTCCCTCATATTCTATTAGAAAATCATCCTTTACTTTATAAATCGTATGACGTATCTTCTGTTTTCCTATCGGGATCGTCGCTCGGATCTTCCCCAAGGTATGCATTTTATGCCCTGTTACTCCCGTTAAGGCTATTCGCTCTCCTTTCATACGTACCTCATCTTTCAGATTCCCGATCTTCACGAAAGTGAGAGTCGCGCCCGTATCTAACAGAAAATGCGTCTTGCCCTTCTTGGCCTCTTCTATTGGCAGAGTAATTAGTTTTAGGTTTGTTTGTGGTGGTGCTTTCGCACTCACCTGTGCAACACGATGATCGCTTACTGTTCTCTTTATCTTTCCTTTATACTTCCTCCCTTCCTCTTCGCTGCTGTAACTTGATTCTTCAGCGCTCTCGCTGTTTCTTTCTTTCTTATTCACTCTGAACGCGGTATTCACGGGTTTTTTATTAAAGTTTTCTCTATTTGGGCGCCGCGCTTGTTCCTTTCCCGGGCGTCCGTGCAGTGACCAGCATTCTTCTCGCTTATGTCCTGCTTTTCGGCAATAAGTACAATATTTTTCTATTGTGTGTACACCAGCTGTCTTGTCTGCTCTCGGCAAATTAAATCGGTTCGCGTATCTGCTTGTCCGGCATTCTTGCCCTATATGTCCC
>NW_012026837.1:6541257-6541641 GCF_000956235.1 Wasmannia auropunctata | reverse complement strand
ATCCGTAATTATTAGGGGCATTTTCGTTTTCCTGCTTAGCTTGTTTTTTTGGCAATGTTCACATTTCCGGACGTAGTCTTCTACGTCTTTCGTGATTCCTTTCCAGTTATGTAACAGCCTAATTCGATTCAGGGTTCGTTCAACCCCTTGATGCCCTCCTATCGGAGTATCGTGATACTCGAAAATAATTTGGCGTTTCTCTTCAGCGGTATATTCGCGCTCTTCCTCTGTCTTTCTCTGTTCAACACAGTTTATTTCTTTGTCATCCGTCGGATTCCGACTGAGCGCATCTGCGTTCGTATTCGTTTTACCGGCCCGGTGTACGATTTCGTAATCGTACTCCTCCAATTTCAGCCTTTACCGAATAAGTCGTGACCCTGGGTC
>NW_012026837.1:6540789-6541237 GCF_000956235.1 Wasmannia auropunctata | reverse complement strand
CCCTTGTTGCTTTTTTCTTGCATTTCTTATGTATGTAGATGATTACGCATATTACGCTTATAATTACTACAGTGGTTGCGCCGCCGCTCGCGGCGTGCATTGCGTACCTATTTATGACTATCGTATCCTGGTTCTCTAATTGTCTATTTATTTCATCTAGCTCTGCGCTTAATTTTTCGAGTTCGGTTGGGTTTTTTACAATTGTTTTTAATCGTGGCCGTTCCCGGTGTGTAAGATGTTCGTCCACGTTTTCCCGTAGTGTAAATTTGGCTAGTTGTAACTCCATCCTACGACTAATATTTAATAGTAAGTGCTCGTTATAGTTTACCGCCTGCTCCACCTCTGTTAGGTGCGCTAGTGTTGCGTTTATTATTTTGAGCTGGTTTTTGACCGCGTGCTGTAGCGTCTGTTGGTTATTTTGCGTTAACCTGATTTGTTCATCTATTAA
>NW_012026837.1:6533048-6540739 GCF_000956235.1 Wasmannia auropunctata | reverse complement strand
TGAAAAATTTACAAACCGACATGGGAAAGGAATTTTACAACGTAATCGTACAGAAACTCTTGAAAAAACATGATATCAATCATTACCCTACGTATTCCGTAATGAAGGCGTCGGTGGTCGAACGATTTAACCGAACGTTGAAGAACAACATGTGGAAACAGTTTACGCTCAACAGAAATTATAAATGGATCGACTTGTTACCGCGTCTCGCGTCAGAGTACAACGCACGAAAGCATCGAACTATTGGTATGCGGCCTATCGATGTTACCCCCACGATCGCCGACAAGCTCTTAACCACGGTGTACAACAATTACGTAAAGATCGCAGCACCAGCGCGATTCAAAGTGGGTGAGTCGGTACGCGTCAGTAAATTCAAAACAACTTTTGAGAAAGGTTATACGCCAAATTGGACTACGGAGGTGTTTATAATCATCAAGGTGTAGAAAACTAATCCTGTGACGTATCTATTGGAAGATTATCGTGGAAAACCAGTTGCCGGAGGATTTTACGAGTACGAGTTGCATCGCGTTGCTAATCTCAACGTGTATCTAGTTGCAAAAGTGTTGCGTAAAAGGGGAGATGATGTTTATGTAAAATGGCTGGGATTTGATATTTCACATAATTCTTGGATATACAAGGATAATGTTTTGTAAAATAATTTACACTCCTGTTTATTACTATATAAAAAAACATATTTTTTATTACAATAAAACTTATTTGATTACAAAATACACACAAAATATATATGTTTTGTGCAAATGAGTTTTTATTTATTTATTTATTTATTTATAAAGGTATCTTATAATGTCCCCATGGCAGTGTAGAATGATCTACAGAATCGGGTATAATGTATCGCTTATCATCGTACGGACTTAGAGCAATTTTCTTTTCGAATATAGTATACACTTCGTGCAGCTTGGATCTTATGCAAAACTGTTTTCGCGTCATTTCGGTTTCGTCCAGCAGACATTGCATGTAATCATCGAATGTTATCGTCTTTGCTACGACGTTGCTCTTAACACCTTTAACCTTTTTTGTATCTTTTTTACCATCTACACGCAAAGCATACATTTTTGCTCTAAGTCCGACGAATTTGATCATGATCGCGCCATTGTTTTCATCCTTCATTAATCCTGGAACCTTTTTATTGGCGAGCGGAATGCCATACACATTATCGACCGCATAATCGCTAGTATCAAATATATTGATGTCACGCTTCATAATTTCGTATATATCGTCGCATTCGAGATGGTATATGAGACTGTCCGTATTTGTATATATGACTTTACATTTTTCATGAAACGAAGGTAACATATGGTGGAGGTAACTCATGGTGAAATTCATACAAACATGTCTTGGATATGTCGAGGATAGACATACTTACGTAAATAGGTTTATTGATCATTACTTCGAGTTTACGCATTTCTATCGCAACAAGATTCTCCGAAAAGACGCTTCGGCTATGAAAATTCGACTTCGCGATCATTGCCTCCGCACCGTATCTACCTTTCCATTTTGTTAATAGTCGCACATCGACATGATTGCGCACATTCTCCATGGTTTTACCAAAATGTTTCTGACTGCAGGAGGGGTTACTAAGCTCCACAAAATTCACCAATAACAGCTTCTTTATTCCACTAACTAAACAGGACGAATTATACACGACGTTGATACAATATTTCACTCCTTTCCCCTTGGCGTTGCGTAGTCCGTTCCCTTCGCTGAGGGGACTTTTCGAGAGGGTAGCTCGCGGGCCAGAGGCCTTCGATTCGCTGGATTTAATTGCGCGTTCGCGGAAATCGCTTGCAAGTGCAATTTCGGGAGGCGACTTGACACGGTTAGCGCGGCGACTTCACGACTTTGATCGCGTGAATAGCTATCGCGATTGCTTTTAACGAGGCGCAACGACAAGGGTAAACTGGTTCGCGTCCAGATCACGAGTGGCCGGCAGCAAGCCTACTCTCCCTTCTCGGCGGGAAGACGGCTCGATTCCGCGCCGTCACGTCCGGTCAAAAAAACAACGTCCAGCAATGGCACGAACCCTCCACGTGCACCTCACCTTCTCTAGGCGTGACAATTGGCGCGCCGGCCATCACACGCGCTCCTCGTGATTGCAGGAAGCGTTCATTGGCGCCGCGCTCCGTTTAAAGTTCGAATTCTTGCGTCGAATCCGAACAACCAAATACCGCGTTATTCATTAATTTGTATAAATTTTTCTCGAATTCGTTAATAACTAGTGTTCTAAATTTTGTATTTAGTTCAATATATTCACGAAGCCATGGAGATTGCGCAAATTGCAATACGCGATGAATCTTTGAAATACGGAGGCCGTGACGAGTACATTGCTGCAAATTGCGATAATGAATAACGTATCGCTTTTTATTATATAAAGACGCGAGGAGTTTTTCTTGCCGCTTGCCGGGTGGTTTGTCGCGCGTCGGACAGAACGGTAAGTCAGCGTGCGCGTCGTGAAGGTGTTGTGGATAGTCTAGATCGACTTCGAGAATGTAGCCTATCGCAGAATCTAACACGATATTCATAACATTAAAATTGGTTACGTCGTTAACCCATTGAAAATCTGCATACGGCAATGGTTGACACATTGCCCAGCCATACAGATTATTTACATCGAAGTACATCAAGTACGACGACGGTTTCGATGGACCATATGACTGTATGTACTTGTTGTTAGCCCGCGCGTATCTCTTGGAACTTGACTCAGGCCGCCGCGTATGCCGCGTTCGACAAACATGACCATGTCAATGTCCGTGAGAAGTTCGAATTTAATACGTATATTTCAGCATGGCGTCTCACGTAAAACCGGGTAGAGTAAAATAATGCGCGGGATCGAATCCATAACTCGCGACGCAGCTATCGCGAAAATTTTCAAATATATCGGCTAATAACAAGACGTCAGTTTTTAAGTACAGATCGCTGTACTCGCCGAGCGTTCGAATGGAGAATCGCTCCCACACGTTGACAGCATGCGCGTAATCGTTCTTGGATACAGTATCGCCCGTTAACGAACTATAAAACGATTTGCGCGGCGATAAATGCGTATCCTCCAACTTTTCAAAGCAGTCAATGTACTCGTACGGAAACACACCTTTTCGCGTCAGTAGATCGAAATGCTCAGCCGATAAATTACAAAATTCGCGTTGCATTATCTGTAGTTTATCTTTCGCGAGATAAGATGCCAATTTTTCGAGACTCGAACGAGAAATTTGTATGAGTCAATGAATCGTAATTGTACGCAAATTTCACGATTATTTTTTCTTTCTGTAGTACTTTTAACATGCTGGTAAATGAAATGTATTTCTCTTTTGTTACCGGAAGTAAATCTATGTCTCCATCGTATGCGGTAGCTATTTCTTTGATAATGAAATGCGCGTCATACCCGGATCAATAGTGGAAAACTACGGGAATGCAATGTGAATCTTTGTAGTTTAAATTACAGTTGGAATACGCGGGACCTCTGAATCGACCAGTTCGATGATAGTGTATGATGATAGTAGATCTACATCGCGTACCCGTCTGTCGTCAGATGCGAACGGTTTCTCGCATATGTGACAATTCGCTGCGCTGTTAAATTTATCGCGTTCGTCGCGCGTCAATTCCGCCATCGGAACGTTACCGGACAGAGCGGACTTTACTCTGTGCGCTAAATCTTTAAGTTCTTCGACGAACCACGCTATGCAATCCTTATCGCGCCGAAATACGCTGACAACGAGTTGTCGTACGAACAATGAACGTAATAAGCTATAATAAATACCCGACGATGCTGGTACTCGTAGCTCGTTGTTTCCTCGTTGTCCGTCTTCTCCAGGATGCACTCAAGGTCCGCGTACACGACGAATGGCATTCGCTCCTTCCAGTTGGTATTGTTAAAACGGAGCCACTTGTCGTCGCTCGGTAGCCTGATTGCGCAGTTGTTCATCTCACGGCAGTCCATTACGTGAGCCTCCAGTTTTTTGTCCAATGAAAAATAATGTAAACATCTATAAAAAGATATATAATTTATTATTTAAAAAAGAAAGTATTTTATAACTTTATTTAATGTATACATACCTATCGCAAAAGAATTTTGTATGTCCCTTCTTGCTCAGTTGTAAGCTGACGAGGCGGGATAAATTTTTTATCCATGCAAAATGTCCCTCGTTGCTGTTTTCGTCCTCTACGTATAGCAAATTAACATGTTTGTCCATTTTTTGATTCGTGAGCCGTATTGGAAGGATCGTATGTTGTTCGTTTTTTGTCTCGATGGCATAGACGTTGATGGAGATAGCGTTTTCAAACTTTTTAATTTGATTTAGTGTCATTGGTAAATCAATGTCTTTCAAATTTAATATTGTAGAGTAATGAGGATAGGAGGCTATCCGTTCTGTATGATTTTTAGCAGGGTGTAAAGCGGCCACCACTGACCATGCGAAGCACGCATTGTCCCTGGACCGCACGGTTACGACCGCTCTCTTCACCATAATTTTTTGCGGTAACTCAATATGGCATCCCGCGTGCAAAGGATTGTATTTGTTCGCATTAACTGTCAAATTCAGTATTCGTGACAATGCCCACCCGCTGCCTTGATCCTTAAATTCTCCCAGCAGCGCTGCCGTAGGCTCGACAACGCACTATTCATACACTCGTGTAAATCTGTGCTACGAAAGAGTTCACAGTTTTTCGTGGTAACACTTTGTTGTGCCGCTGGCACAACGGGGTCCGGCTCCGCGGGGGAACTGAATATCTCAAACGCCTTTGATCACTTTTTCAAAAATACACTTTATTTGCCCTTAGATCCGGTCTCAGTTTATTTCACAATCCCCGCTTCTTCTTACTCGATACTCGCCGATACAGCACTTAACTATTCGTGGCGGACTTGGTAACGTGACACGAACTTATCTTTCGATAGATTAACCACGCGCGCCTTGTCGTCGCGCGTACTTATAGCGATCGCGTTGCCGTTTCAGCGTACTACTTTTCGGTTGCCGCGAGGTCGCCGTCGCGCAACCATCCTTATTAGTTATTTTTATTTTTACATAATATATCTTTTCGGAACGCTTCGTCAGCGTTCCCGATTTAATTTAGGTCGTGCCGTATTTCTTAACAATTGTCGCATCCGTGTCACGGTAATCGGCCCGTGACACTCTTCCCTCCCAAAGAAAAGGAAATGAGGGGTGCATTTTCTTTATTTTATGCTTTTTTACAGTCATTTCTTATTATCTACTTGTTTGTTCTATCTATCTGGTCTATTTGTTTAGTACAGCATCGCGTCATTGTTCGAGTATGGGTCCTCGCGGGTACCCCTTGTTGCTTTTTTCTTGCATTTTTTATGTATGTAGATGATTACGCATATTACGCTTATAATTACTACAGTGGTTGCGCCGCCGCTCGCGTACCTATTCATGACTATCGTATCCTGGTTCTCTAATTGTCTATTTATTTCGTCTGGCTCTGCTCTTAATTTTTCGAGCTCGGGTTTTTTACAATTGTTTTTAATCGTGGCCGTTCCCGGTGTGTAAGATGTTCGTCGGGGTGCTCGAGGGTCAAATTAAATTCGGGTAAGTGCGCCTATATACTCGCGGCGCACATTTGTTGTTGCGTCGTTAGCGTGACATCGGGCGTCGTTAGTTTACAATTTCCTTCCAACGTTATTTTCCCGGTCCCGCGTATTACAATTCCCCGTTCCGCTTGATTGCTACATTTTATATTTATTTTTTGTGCTTTTGGCGTTGCGTATAGCCACGTTTGCGATTCGGTTAGTGTTATCCACAGCGTGGTGTTCGCTAACACGCGTTTTCGTTCACAATTTCGGAGTTGCTCTGGCAAATTGGTAACACTTGCACCTCGCACGGTGCGTCTGCTCTGATATTGTACACGGGTAGGTTTCGCTCATATGTAAACGTCGATTCCTCCCGGACACATTTCGCTAGTTCCTTTTCACACGGCAGCATGTAGTGATGATTTTCTTTGTCAATTGCCATCAGGGGCTGGTTTACTTTTAGGAATGTAAATACATTATCATGCTCCGGTGTGGGAAAAGGAATTACTTTTATGACGGGTAAGCGATGACGGGAAACTTGAGTATGGTATATATATTTGGGTCTGTGTAGTACGCGTTTACCCTCATGTATTTCTGAATGGACTGCCAGTTTTCTAGTTGTATCCTAAACGGAAAATGTAAACCCTTGGTTAATTGTGTCGCGGCTTCTCGTATTCTCCGCTATAATTGTTTCTAATCGCAATAGGCGGGTCATAATCAGCCCGTCGTGCGCGTATGTGAGGTAATCGGTAATGTTTTCTACATCCTTTACCAGATCGGCATAATTGCCATCAGGACGAGTAGCTGTTCGTCCATGTCTTCCTGTAGTGTAAATTTGGCTAGTTGTAACTCCATCTTACGACTAACATTTAATAGTAAGTGCTCGTTATAGTTTACCGCCTGCTCTACCTCTGTTAGGTGCCCTAGTGTAGCGTTTATTACTTTGAGTTGGTTTTTAACCGCGTGCTGTAGCGTCTGTTGGTAATTTTGCGTTAACCTAATTTGTTCATCTATTAACTTCGCGTCGTCCACGTCCATTACTCCGAACAACGTTTTTCCTAACCACGCCTATGCCGTCGATTAATCCGCGCTTATTATTTATTGGCTTATATAATCCGTATAGGTGGTTTACTAATCCTGTCAACTGTTTTATTATCCTTCTAAATAATTCGTAGGATATTTTGGCACATTTGTTTTACGTTTTCCGATAATATATTTCCGCATCGGTCTTCGGTTCTCTTTAAGTGGTCCTGTACCTGTCGGAATCTTACACCAATCGCAGCGATATCTAATTTTATTGCCAGTCTCCACATCGATTCCGCTTGATTCAGCAGTCCTTCCTCCTCGTAGTAGATCCCCGGTGTGTGAATAAACTCTTCAAAGCGGTATGGGGGGTGTGTTGGTACCGGTGTCGTTTTTACCTGGTACCACGTTGCGAGTAACCTGCGAAGTAAGGATTACTATTCTTTGAATCCTTGCCTTACATTTCGTTACGCCATCGCTAATCTTTTTACGAGTTCTTAGTGCGCTCCGAGTTTCCGTCGGATACGCTTGTATAGAGTCCTCGTGGCATTCGTTTGCCAAATCATGAGGTGCCTGTGTTGCAATTTGTATTTCGCGCCTAGTGTGTGCGACTCGTGCTTACGCACGTATTGGTTGAACGCTGCCCGTCGCACGCCTCGTACTCCCCCCGACACTCCGCCACCTAGGCGATCGGTTACGGACCGGCGGTCCCTTACGGAGCGGATTAACGCGGCGATCACGACTCGATCCTAGCCCAGACCGGAGGCTTCGTGTGACCCTGTACGTGCGGACAGGTCAGCGTACGGTGGTGGAGCTTCCCCCACCTTACTCTTTGTTTTAAGGTAAGTGTTTTCTCTATTTATTAACGCTTTCTTATTTCTATCGCTATCTGTTAATTCCCCCCCCCCTCTTTTTTCCACTTTTGCTTTTGCTCTATGGCTAATTCTCTACAAAATGTTTAAGGCGATTCGCGTGTACGCGTAGGGTTCTCCGTCCCCTTTTTATTGTGAAATTTACTTCGTTATGTTTCTCCACTATCGTGTAAGGTCCTGCCCATTGGGATTCTAATTTCTTTGAGCGTCCCCTTCTCAAGGCCTCGTTGTAAAGCAGGACTTTGTCCCTATCTCGAAGA
>NW_012026837.1:6532245-6532998 GCF_000956235.1 Wasmannia auropunctata | reverse complement strand
CCGCTACCGATGGAAACTGAGGAATAAACTTCATATCTCAGAGTGTCTTTAATTATTTTATATATTGTTTTTGTGAGTTTATTTTATGATTATCAATCACCAATTTGAAATATTTTATTTTAGCCATAGATTTCGATGAGTTTAGTATCAGTCTATTATATTTTTCGTTATATATATACAGCATGTAAAATATGAATGAATGGATGAATGAATGAACGTGCGCGAATAGAATAAATAAAAATAAAATATAAAAGAATAAATAACGTTCCATTAATTGAAGAAGCCTTTACCTGAAATAGAAAATAATAATAATATTTATAATGGGAAAAGTGATGACAATTCGGGCGGCCGATAAAAAATAAATATAATCCATGCGTTAGCATTTATTTTAATGATAGTTTGAGCATACATAATTATCTTACAATTCCGAAATCAAAAGAGAATGTTAAAGAAATAAGTTCAAATCCAGAAGTCACGTGATCACCTGTAACAAAAAAATACGACCTTAATTAATGATTGTGATCCATGAATTTTATTTTATTTGTATGCAAAAATCAGCGTACATAGTTGTTTTGAGGTTTGATAAGCAAAAATGTATCATCCGACCACCGGATAAATCGATCGATCACGTGACTACCTGTAACAAACAAACAATGCGTTGTTTTGAAAATGTAATCCATAAAATATTATTATTTTAATTAATTTAAGAAATATACCAAGCGGCGAAAAACTCCGAGCCAAAGTTGTCATCAC
>NW_012026837.1:6531754-6532195 GCF_000956235.1 Wasmannia auropunctata | reverse complement strand
GCATCAACAGCAGGTCGTTTTAAACTTTTACTTTATAGATTTTGTGATACTAAATATTATGATACAAATAATATTGTTGCGCCCGTGCCTTGAGCGTCGTGGATTTTGGAGCTGCCGTCCGCTGACGTTAGTTACGAGAGAAGCAGAATCGAATATTCCCGTCAACGAGTCGTTGCTACGGGAATCAACAAGGAAAGAATTGAAGTTACCGCGGGACTGTCAAACCGTTTGGACGTGTTCCCGGTGCTTAAACGAATTATTCTGTTCTTATTGTAAAGTTGTGTTCTCATTAAAGTTCCTTATTATAAAACGAACGTGTGTTGCGTTTCCTTACGGACGCGTGTCTCGTGTGACGAGTCGGAGTGCGCGTACTAACGTCCGCGAGCGCAACAATATATCGTATAACTTCGTATAATGTATGACTGAGTCGACAAGGCACAC
>NW_012026837.1:6530497-6531155 GCF_000956235.1 Wasmannia auropunctata | reverse complement strand
GGCTCGCGTACGCGACCGGCCGGTCTTGTCCCACCGTGCCTTGCGATAACACGGCTCCTATTGCGTAATCTGACGCGTCCGTTGTAACATTGAACTCTCGGCTGAAATCGGGATACGTTAGTACCGGTGCCGTAGTTAGTTTATTTTTCAACATGTCGAACGCATTTTGTTGGATTTCGGTCCAAATAAATTTTTCGCCTTTCTTTGTCAGTTGCGTTAGCGGTTTCGCAATACGCGAAAAATCTTCGATGAATTTTCTATAGTATCCTGCGAGACCGAGGAAGGATTGTATATCCTTCATCCTTCGAGGTGTCGGGAATTTCATAACCGCTTCGATTTTCGAGGGATCCGGCGATATTCCCTGCTCTGTAACGATATGCTCTAAGAAGATTACCTCTTTTCTCAGAAACTCGCATTTGTCTGGCTGCAGTTTCAAGTTACTCTCCCGCAACCGCGTTAGTACAGTGCTGAGTCTTTTGTTGTGTTCTTTCAAGCTTGATCCGTAGATGACAATGTCGTCTAGGTAAACTAAGCATTTCAGGCCTTGCAACCCGTTAAACGGATTTATTAAACGTTGAAACGTTGCGGGAGCGCTTTTGAGGCCAAATGGCATTCGATTATATTCATAATGGCCGTAAGGTGTCGAGAATGCAGTCTT
>NW_012026837.1:6529539-6529942 GCF_000956235.1 Wasmannia auropunctata | reverse complement strand
TTCTCTTTTGGCCGCACTAAACAGCATCCTATAAACACTCCCGGTTCCGTTTATTCGGAACGTATTACGCCTATTTGATTTCGGTCAGCCACGGCTCTAATTATTGTTTCGCTTTGCGGCTGCAATATTATTTTCTCATATGGGCGTAATCGGAATTCTATTCCTCCGATTTTCACCTGTTTTTTTCCATGATCGCATCTTGCTCTTTGTTTCTCTAAAAAATCAATTCCGAGGATTCCCTCATATTCTATCGGAAAATCATCCTTTACTACATAAATTGTATGACGTATCTTCTGCTTTCCTATCGGGATCGTCGCTCGGATCTTTCCCAAGGTATGCATTTTATGCCCTGTTACTCCCGTTAAGGCTATTCGCTCTCCTTTCATACGTACCTCATCTTTCA
>NW_012026837.1:6527587-6527936 GCF_000956235.1 Wasmannia auropunctata | reverse complement strand
CGGCATATTAACAATCGGGGGTTCGGCGCCTGACTTCCAGGGCTGTCTGTCGCCACGTCGCGTCGTCGTGACGTGGAAGAATTAGCTACGCATTTTATTGGTCCGTCGCGCTACCTGCGACTTGTTTGTCAAAGATCACCGATCGATAAAGATCTTCGGGTTTTTCCGGAAGCGATCCGAAGGGAATCGGAAGCGGTCGTCGTCGCAGGGAGTCGGATGTCGAGCCTCATTCGAGTTCGGTCCGCAGATCCATAAACACGTTCTACCAAGCGAGTCTGTCTAAAAACGCGACTATAACGAGACGTAGTGTGTGATCGAGCCGGAACGTGAGTCAAGGCGACGGCCTTAA
>NW_012026837.1:6511365-6527532 GCF_000956235.1 Wasmannia auropunctata | reverse complement strand
TATATTTTCACATCGAAACAACATTAGGATGGTCTTGAGGAGTCAAAATACAGCGTCCATGAACTCTAAACTTTAAAATGTGCACATACTCATTTCAAAATTCATGATGGCGGCATCGAAAATGGCGGCCGAAAGCTCGAAATGTTACGATATTATGCAAATTCATTTTAAAAAATGCAGTAATCATCATGACTGGTGTGTTCTTATCAATATCGTGATATTATATAATTAAAATAACATTAAAATTATAGCAACAATATGGCGGACACAAAATGGCCGATCATAACGTGCTAAAAAACGCCAGGAGATGGATATATAAAACCGTTATATTTTTTTATTGTTTTATATCAATGTCACAGTATTTTATTTTTCGTTAAACTTTTTTTGTTAATTTTTTAATCAATTTTTTATACATATTTTACTTTTCAGTTTTTATTATTTTTTTGGTTGTTTTTTATCAATTTTATAATTTTTTTTCAAATAAAATAATTCTATTTATCACTTATGAAAAGCATAAAAACAGATGGAGCATTGATAGATATTACAATCTATACACATTCTTTGTGTTCTCGAAGCACATTTTGCGTAATGTGAACAGTATTTTTTCAATTTTATCAATTTTATAATTTTTTTCAAATAAAATAATTCTATTTATCACTTATGAAAAGCATAAAAACAGAAGGAGCATTGATAGATATTACAATCTATACACATTCTTTGTGTTCTCGAAGCACATTTTGCGTAATTTGAACAGTATTTTTTCAATTTTACTGTTTGAAATTGAATTTTGTGATGACAAGCATAGCTTGGCAGACCGGCACGCTGTCTATGGACGCTGTATTTTGACTCCTCAAGACCATCCTAATGTTGTTTCAATGTAAAAATATCGCTTAAAAAAAAATTTGAGTGAAAAATCACGGTTTTTTTCCAAAAAATCGACTATAACTTTTTTGGACTTTATTTATGACAAATTCTGATGGCAGATTCTGAAAGAGCAAGAAATTTTACATCAGAAATGATGTTGCTAGAATTTTTTCAAGGCCATTAAAATAAAAATTAAGCCACTGAAAATTGTTCAAAAAATGTGTCCGCCTGGACGTTAATGGGTTAAGGCTATTCGCTCTCCTTTCATACGTACCTCATCTTTCAGATTCCCGATCTTCACGAAAGTGAGAGTCGCGCCCGTATCTAACAGAAAATGCGTCTTGCCCTTCTTGGCCTTTTCTATTGGCAGAGTAATTAGTTTTAGGTTTGTTTGTGGTGGTGCTTTCGCACTCACCTGTGCAACACGATGATCGCTTACTGTTCTCTTTATCTTTCCTTTATACTTCCTCCCTTCCTCTTCGCTGCTGTAACTTGATTCTTCAGCGCTCTCGCTGTTTTTTTCTTTCTTATTCACTCTGAACGCGGTATTCACGGGTTTTTTATTAAAGTTTTCTCTATTTGGGCGCCGCGCTTGTTCCTTTCCCGGGCGTCCGTGCAGTGACCAGCATTCTTCTCGCTTATGTCCTGCTTTTCGGCAATAAGTACAATATTTTTCTATTGTGTGTACACCAGCTGTCTTGTCTGCTCTCGGCAAATTAAATCGGTTCGCGTATCTGCTTGTCCGGCATTCTTGCCCTATATGTCCCGTCTTGCCGCACTTATGACACTGCAAGCTCGCACTTTGTTCTACCTTCGGTTTACCCTGTTCATTTCTGTATCTATTATTATAGTAATTCGTCTTATTCTGAGGTCTTTTTAATTTCTCTTCCGCAGTAGCTCCCAGAATCGCTTCCTCTAAAATCGCGTAATTTCGCGAGCGCACTATAGTTTGCGTTTCCTCACGAAGTCCTAACTGAAATACCTCTAGGGCCATTCCCTGTATAGTCTCCTGTATCGCCTTTTTCTGTTCGATCGTTCTCGCCTTGCCTCAATCAGGGCCTGATAAAACTCTACTGATAGCTTTTCCACGCGTGCTTTGTATTTGCGCGCGCTCTCGCCAGGCTTCTGCCTTTGCGTATAAAATTCATTCTGTAGGTGCGACGCGCTTCTTTTTGCCAAATAGCACGCCTTTATTTCTTGCTTCAGTTGAGCATACGAGCGAATGTCTCTCGTGGAAGTCGTACATGGCCTTCCCTGTTAATTTATCGTATAAGTGCCTAATATCGCTCTTAGTAGCGCTTTTTCTTTTGCCGGTTCTATTTCCCTCATTGCGTAATCACACGCGTTTAAAAATTCGTGTACTTGTTTTCGCGACGATCCGTCTGTTTTTGGAATTGATCCGCGTGCTTCTTTCAACTTCATGTATTCGTCTCCTCCCCTCTCGGGGAACCCGCGCTGATTTCGCACATCCTCGCTAGTACGCCCGTACGTCAAGTCGAGCGTGTCATTGTCCGGCGGGTGTCGCGTTTCGTTGCGGTTCTCACTTCGTGCGCCTTCTATCTGGCCGACACGATAGTTTAACGCTTGTATTGCTGCTAGTAAATCACCTAACAACGCGTCGCGGCTAGTCCCTGGCTGTTCTGTTGCACTTGGCGGGGCTATCATCTCTCGAAGCTGCATTATCTCAACGTCAATATCGTCGCAGGTCGGTTGTCTCCCGGTTCGCCCGGTGTTTTCGATGGCCGACGCGACATGTCTAATTGTGACGCCTTTCTTGAAGCAGTGTAAAACTCTTCTGGATCAAATACGCTACTATCGTACGAGGTCAAGGAGAACTCCCGCCGGTGCGTGAGTCTGCTCACCGCACTGTCTGATAATACGGAGGGTGCGTACTGTGGGTGTAATCTGTTCGTGTCCGGTCCGTTCGTCCGTATTAAACTTGCATCTATGTCATTGAATGGGAATTCGCGGTTTATCACGAGATTCGAATGGAGCTCGGGGTCGCTTTCCGTCGAGCTCGAGTCGGAGTAATAAGTTGCTAAATTCCTGCGCACGCTTTCCCTAATGTCCTGTACCGCTTCTTCTATTACTCTCACGGGGCTTACCGAGGTCGGTGTAAACACACGACGTGCTGATTCGCTATGTAACCAGGACGTATTTCGGTCGTGACGCTCCCTATTTGAACCTTCCGACATTTACTATTCTGGTTTTTACAAATCTCGCTTAATTCATATACGGACTTACATTACGATCGCTAAACGCATGTTGTCCGCTGGCCGCTGTGATCGTGGTGCCTGTGTCAGAGTCGTTGTGGTAGGTCGCTGCCGTCTCGGGTTTCGCTCGCTATCGGCGCCTCGCTCGTGGCTGCTACCGGTTGACTCGTGCTTGCTGCGCTCGGCTTAGCCTTGGCTGCTCCTCGCTAGCTCGATCTTCGCCGTACTTTAATTGCACTTGTTTGTTACAGGCTACCAGGGGTTGGCTGGAGCTTCCGGTTCCTCCCGGATGCGGATCCCACCGCTGCCACCAATAATGTTGTGCCGCTAGCACAACGGGGTCCGGCTCCGCGAGGGAACTGTGAGTTATTCAGTGGCGTCTGCCTTTGATCACTTTTTCACAAAATACACTTTATTTGCCTTTATCTCCGGTCTCAGTTTATTTCACAATCTCTCGCTTCTTCTTACTCGATACGCGCCGTTACGGCACTTAACTATTCGTGGCGGACCTGGTAACGCGACACGAACTTATCTTTCGACAGATTAACTCCGCGCGCCTTGTCGTCGCGCGTACTTATAGCGATCGCGTTGCTGTGTCAGCGTACTACTTTTCGGTTACCACGAGGTCGCCGTCGCGCAACCATCCTTATTAGTTATTTTTATTTTTACATAATATATCTTTCGGAACGCTTTGTCGGCGTTCCCGATTTAATTTAGGTCGCGCCGTATTTCTTAATAATTGTCGCATCCGTATCACGGTAATCAGCCCGTGACATATGGAAAATGACATTGTTACTCTTTGTACTACGTATTATCGTTACTCGTACCATTGCGCGCGAGACGACAGACTCCCGGTTGAGCGCGGCGATCGACATCGGTCTTCTCGCATTACCTGTGAGATACATGTCAACGAATATGACATTGTTTGCATTATTACTACGTATTATCCTTACTTACCTCATTTTCTACTTACCATTCTTGGTTGCGAGAATAACGTCTGTACATTCACGCTTCACAACTGATGCAGGAACCTAAAAAGATCGACATTGTTATCAACGACATAATTTTATTTATACATCCGGTCACATGTATGTCTACAATGACTGTAGGTCGTCTTTGACGATTTAGATTTTTTCTTTTTTTTATTCGGGAGGGGACTTCGTCTCCCCCGAAGCCCCCCCTGACCAGGGGGCTTTGCCCCCTTGGACCCCCACCAGGGGGCTTCGTCCCCTTGGATCCCCGACCAGGGGGCTTTGCCCCCTGGACCCTTGACCAGGGGGCTCCGCCCCATGGACCCCTGGTTGGGGGGGCTTCGCCCTCCCAACTGTGTAATCCTGTCCACGTATTGCCTTAAATACCTGAAATGGAATATGACATTGTTACAATTTCTATTACGTATTCTTCTTACCATTGCGAGTGTTACATTTTTTCCCCTCTCATTGGACACTACCTTGACGTGGTTGAGGGGCTCAGCCAAAGCTGCCGAAGGCTTCGGTTGCTAAAGGTGCCCAAGTCCTACAGATCACTCATTTTTCATTTTTTATATTTTTTAATTTTTGACATAAAAAATTTTCAAAAAAATTTTTATTGCAGAAATCAAAAAATATAAAAAATTATTTCGGGTCAGGTCGACCATAATCAGTTTTCATTTTTTATATTTTTCGATTTTTGACATAAAATTAATTTGGTCAAAAAACTACTTATTTATTATTATGTCTATAGTTCCAGCTCCCGGTTCCAAATTGTGGCGGCTCTGAGGCACAACGACCGGAGGCACCGCCACAGCCAGCAATCGGGACTCTACTTGAAGAGGTTTCAACGGACCGTTCGCTGAACGAAACCGGGGCTGACCTAACGCTGAGCAATAGCGGAGACGACTTAGACAAGCTGGTTGCCGAGATCGAGGCAACTACGGGAACACGAGTAGCAGCGCCAGTAGTGGCACAACATATTCCATCGACGCAGTTAGTGGAGCAGCTATCGTCGACAGGAGAGCAAGCTGTGATCCAGCAGCTCGATTAAAATGTCCATCGGACGAATGATACGATATACCTGCGTATTTATATTTTATTTTATTGTGTCAGTTATAATAATTTTTTTTGCCAAATGGCTCATGTTCGCGATCGAGCGATTATTGTTACCGGGTCATCGTGATAGTTTGTAAGCTTATGTTATTTCATTTCGTAATACCGAAAGGTAGAGCTTTATATCTAAGAGCTTGTTATTTCGAACCAGTTTGATACTTATAATTTTATGTTAAAAGAAAGATTGTGATACTAATCTATTTATTTCAATTATATTTTATTATATAGGCTCAAGAGACATATTATGTATTCAATTTCTATACTTACCACACATTTTGTATTTTGTAAGCGCACAGAGTGAGAAGCATGAATGAGCATGAGCGGGACACATTTCAGTTTATATTCTCAATACTAGTCGATTCTTACATTGTGCCTGCGAAAATAGAATAAAATGCGTTATAATAAAAAGTTAATCACAATTTATAATAATATACTTACCTGCGATGATACTTACCACATTCCGCAGCGAAAGAGTCACAGGGACCTGAAATATAAAAGAAAAAGTATTAGTAATCAGTTTGAGTCACAAATTTACGAGTAGGTACTCATCTTTTAAGTTTTGCCACAGTAAAGTCAAAGGGTTACCTGAAAATAGAATATTAATATTAGTTGGTCACAAATAATGTGATAAAAATCGTTTTTAGTTTGATTTAGTTCATATTTACCACATTTGATTCTGAGAGAAGCATTTTCAGTTCGTTTAAGAAGTTTGTACCACATTTTACGCGAGGAGAAGTAATTATTATTCATTTGAGTTCTTTGTGCCACATTTAGTCACATTATATTTTGATAGCATAAATCTTAGTTTATTTCTGACGAATGTACCACATTTCGTCACAATTCCGAGCGTTATACTTCATTCAATGTAATTCTTTCACAATCCGCCACAATGCGACACCCGGAAGTCACGACCGTCCTCCGGAAATAAGCGCGGCCTTTCGAAGGTAACAACTGCGATCCGGTGGTAAACGCGAGCCGATGCGCGCGAGCGCACACCACAATGTATAAGAAACTAACTCCGGAGGTAACAGCGGGACATAAGACTTTCTAGAACCGAGAGCCCGCGTGATGAACGTCGGGACTTCGAGCCGCTCAGACTACTGAGCGCGTAACGCTAAAAGCGTTCGATCGGACGCGACGTCATCGAGACGCGCGTAAGAATATCCGCGCCTACAAGAAGGGCAGATCCCGCGTAATGATACTAATTTTCGTTTATTGGCTGATCAAAGTCGGCCATATTTTGCTTTCTCGAGGGAGGAGCGTTGCCACCCGGCACGTCCGGAAGTTTTGCGCCTTTCTCTTGGTCATTTGTCTTTCGAATGGCGATAGACGAAGTCCCGGCCGCGCGTTAATTACGCCGTCGTTAAGTGAAAGTTTACGCGAATCGCGATACGCGACGCGAATAATTCCGCGAGAAACGCGAAGACCCTTTGAGGTAATTAATTAAACGAGTTGGGTTCACCGTAACTTAGTAATTCTCGTAAATTCCGACAGCCGTAGATAGCAATAATTGATGAAAGTCGGAAATATTTGTCCGGAAGCGAATTTTCTTTAATCGCGAACGTAATCGTCGAGTCCGCTGAGTAATCGTGGTTCCGATTATCATTTGCAAACCGTCGTGAATTGCTTGTAACGCACGCGGTCTGCGAAACGCGAAGCGTTTTAATTCCGACACTTTGTATGAATGCAAAGCGAGTGAACGAGTGCGCGTATATCTTATAATCGTTTTATAATAAACATTGTTTGATAATTAAAAGCGCGTTCACCCGATTAATTGTTCCTGCTTCGTACTTGTATGCCTTGTGCATATCTCACATCGCTTTCCGAGTAGCAGAGGAAGACGTAAGACCGAGCAGCGTATCCGAAGGAAGTACGTCCGACGGCAGCTTCCAGTAAAATACCTTCCTTGTTCCTGAGGTTAAACAAGGTGGCGACCGAAAGAGTAAGTTAATTACATTGAAAATACACACGGTTTATTAATTATTAAAGTCGGTACTCGCCTATTAAGCTTTTTGAGAAGTAATTAAAGTAGAAGTAACAAGAATCACGTGAAGACAAGTCGGAAGGGCCTGTGTATATTGAGGGCTTCGTGATTCGTTGCCCGATAGCCGAATAAAGTGATACGCGTAATCCGATCTTTTCGTTGCGTTGAACCGAAGTCCGGTTACAACCTAACCTTACAAGCATTCACATATTCACAGGTTCCGGTTGTATCATCGACCGTTGCTGCCGTCCAGGCGCCATTCATCCCAGAGCCGACCGGCGACGTCCCGGCGCCAAAGGAGAGGCCGGCCATAGAGCGTCCGCCCATGCCGGGCACAGCGGCTGCTGCGCAATATTATTTAGCAGCAATTGACAATGGCTTTTCGCCAACAGTATTTGAGAGAGAGGTTGCAAGGGCCATGGAATTGGGTATCATAGCTCGCAACTCTCCGGCCGCGTCAGCGTCAACCGATGTGGGAAGCGCACCTCAACAAGAAGACAGTCAAGTGACCATTTTGTTGGCTGAGCCGACGACCGACCGTAGCATTACATAGTTACGGCATATATATATTCATTAGTTTATATTCATTTATTTTGATATATCATTATATTCTATGTTATTGTTTGTCATATTCTCTATATCCATGAGATATTAATGTTCACACGCGAAAAATAATTATATGTTACTTTATTTTAATACTTTATTTTATTTTATATGTGTGAAGTCCCGTTAGGGCAAAGTAAGATTATATTTGTTTAGTTTAATTTTCATTTGATATGTGTTGTGAAAGCGTGATGAACGTACTGGTAACGTTAATCATAACGAATTTATTAATTTTATGTTTGGAAGAAAGCGCTGTTATATATTTTATTTTCATTTGCGTTATAATGATTCTCGTCAAATTAGCGAGAAGAGATTGATTAATGTTTATAAGTATGCATGAGAGAGAGTGCAAAAAATTGAATAAAGACTATCATATTGTAAAAGGAAACTATGTAATTCCTTTCCCCGCATCGATCCTCCCACAAAGATATAAAAAAGTACTAAAAAAGGCGTTAAAGTCGTTATTCAGGCGATTGAGCCACAAGAGACATAAAGATTGTCAATTTCGAGTCATTTCCTTTTATTTGAGCCACGAGCTTTCTAATTATATAGTTAGTAGTTTATTTTCAGTCATTAATAAAGCCACGAGCTTTCTAATTATATAGTTAGTAGTTTATTTTCAGTCATTAATAAAGCCACGAGCTTTTCAGTAATATCATTTCCAGCGATAAAAGTCGCATATTCTTTCATTTTAAATCATTCGAGCCATGAGCTTTGTCAAAATATAAAAATTAGTTGATTTCACGATTATTTAGCCACGAGCTTTGTAAAAAAACGAATCTCATTGTTAATAATTAGTTAAAACGTTAATTCAGTCACAAGGCAGTGAAAAGTTCACAATTCGTTAAATTCTTGCATAAAAGATATAAAAATTATAAAATAGCCATGATATTCGTGCCTGACGCATAAAAGTAATATTCCGATAATAATTAGCCACGAAAGGGCATTGTTCAGTTTATTTAGTTAATTGCGATAATCAAAAGGCGAAAAGAGCCACAAAAATGTAAAAATGCGCAAAAGAGCCATAAGGGCTGTTAAAAATGCGTAGTTGATAGATTGCGTCAGATTACGCCACAAAGTTCGTTATCAAAGAGAGAAAGAGAGGATCCGATCGCGAGGAAGGGAGAGCGAGCTTGTTTGTCTCGCGAACCGAGCCGAGAGTGGGGATACTATATAACATGAGGTCCCGCCCGGCAACAATGAGATGTTCTTCGTAACCGAAAGAGTCAGCATCCATGCTGCTACCAAAGGCTATCCCGGCGCGACGTTAATCAAGTTCCGCGTCGTAATTAGTGAATTTCGTGGCCGTTGAAACACGCTTTCGATAATTAACATATCGGGCGACGCCGCGATAATTCTATTAAAACCGGATTCGACATTTTTCGCGAAATACGCGAACTTACGCGAGTAAGTCTTCAGTCTCGTGAATACCGCGCACCATATAATACGCGATACTGCGTAGTGCGGTTTTAATTATTGCAAACATACGGGATCTCGCGAGTTTCGTGAAACGTTGGATGTGAGAGATCCTTCGGCTTTCGCGGAATTCGTGTCTTCTACGAACAAGCGTACAGCGATTCTCGTGTCGTGGCCGACGACACGGTGCGTGTGTCCGTATTGTGCGCTTTACCGAGATCGAAAGAAATTCGTTTTCCTTATCGATCAAACGAGTGCGTGAGTGCGAAGAAATTATAATCATCGTTTTTAATAAACATATTTTATTCACACAATTCATTGTGTGGAATCACTTGAATACCGCATCTCACAATCCCGGCGCTCGTCTCCACGCATCGTTGTTTGCATCCAGCTTTGCTGCTTCCATCAGAGGGCTGACAGGACGTCCGCTGCTTCCGCGAGCTGATTCATTCACCGACGGAGATTCCAGGCAGCGGTGCTCTTCCTTCCTCGTTGTTGGTTAAACGAGGTGGCGACCGTAAGATATCCCGGACGGAGGCTGTGGCACTTTGCAATTGAGGTTTGAGCTGGCTGATGTCTGAAACAAAGGTAAATAATTAATATAGTTAAATAAAAGGTGTTGCTAAAGATAAAGTTAAAGATAGAGTTTGAGAGCAGCAGTCGAGAACTTGCGGATAGGGATAGTTCCGTATCTAGGCTGAGGCGCTTCGGTGAAGTTCGAGCCAGCTTAAAACAGTCCGATAATTATAATTCCGGTCAAAAGTAGAAATATTTATAATTTTGAAGTGAAGTCCGGTCACAACCTAACCAAATCTTGACTATACAAATCTTGACTATACAAAAATTTGTAATATTTTCCGATTTTTGGAAAAAAAAATTAAATTTCAAAAAAGTCCAATTTTAATATAATTCCAATAGTTCGGATTTTTTAGACACCCTCATTTTTTCCCACTTTTCAAGGGGGTCAGAACTTAAAAAAATATTTCAAATTTAAAACAAAAAATTGCTCAAAAAATCATAAGTCCAACACACGTTTCTCAACATTCTCTATGGACTAGTATAGTTCAATTTTAGTCGATTTTTTCCAAATTGATACTCCCTTTGGACAGAAAAAATTTTTAAAATTTCCAAAATTCGGTCCAAAAATCATTGATCCAAAACACGTTTCTCGACATTCTCTATCGATTGATATAGTATAATTTTGAGCGATTTTTCTAAGCCAATTTACCCTTTGGATTAAAAAAAAAAAACAATTTCTTCAACCGATCTTATACTTATCTCGTGTTAAGGAAAGGAAACATAATGTTAAATAAGTCACTTTTAAAATTAAGTTTAAACTGCTTATTTTTTTTCATTTAAAAATAAAACATCTTATTTTTTATAAACGTTATAAATCATGCATAATATATATTGTGACGTGACGTTTTTGACCGTCCGTCACAAGGGTCATAATACCCGACCGAGGAAGCGCGGTTTTGGGATCCTGCGTCCTTCCCGATTTAGGGAGGCGAGCGTATCCGCGCGCATTGCGTTTTCCGATATATTGCCACGCGTTTTATTTAACTTTCTCTCTCCTCGTGAGCGTAACCATAGGTGGAGATCGGCGACATTAGGAAATCGTCTACACCAAGCAGCGAGAAGGAGAGAGACATCGGCCTCGGAACGACTGGCTCATCGCGGGAGAAACGGAGCACGCAGGTCAGACATAGTTCCTACGAACGTTATCTCGATGTTCTCTGTTACGAGCTCTTTACTGCCGCCGATTACTTTCAGCAATCCGGGTGGAAATACGGAGGCAATGAACTCTCACGATCTGGCCAGGATCGGGTTGTCGACGGCGAATTGTACTGAGGCGAGGCGGACGAGTAAGGTCGATGCCAAAGCACGATGAGGGACACGAGCCTAACTTGAAGTCCGCGCTACCGGTTGCGAGCCAGCTGATCACGTGCGACGTCGCGATTCGCGGGCGTCGCGCTCGCAGGGCAAGGGCCAATCGGCGCACAATCAGCCGATCGCGTGACACCCTGCTGCCTGCGTGCTGCCGGAAGGACCGTCGAGCGACACTTGTGCTGTGGTCGCGCGTGGGACAGGACGCAGGATCCCGCATAGTTGCCGAATGCCGGAATATATTTTGAGAGAACATCTTCCGTAGCTGCCGCTCTTGGTGAGACGAACGTTAGAGATTACTATTGTCAGCCACCGGTTTCATTGTCGGGCGGATCGCGCTATTGCAGTTTCGTTGTCCGCGTAATCGTATGTTCGTGTGTAGAGTCCATAAGCCGCGCCATCCGCCCGGCATAGAGTTATGCGAATCGGGTAGAGTATTTTGCGCTCGCCTTGCCACAGCCGGATCACTTGTGCGTTAATTAAGTGTTATTCCGTGTGTCTTTTACGTTATTGCATGTAAGAATTATTGCGTGTTAGCGTGCCGAATGTTGGCAGTACTTCGAATTATCGCGACGCCACGTGGCGTGTGATCTGTAGTACGCCGTGCGAGGCGTACTCGCGTAGAGCGATCGGATATTCCGCGAATTTTGAAGAGACGTAAACGCGAAAGCTTGTACACCCGTTATCTCCGGGAGCGTTCCCGGACGCGCGCATCTCGACATCGGCGATACCGCCGACGGCTGCCGCGGCGTTAGTCGCGGCCAAACGAAGCGCCTGTGAATTCCAGCACACGCAAATATATTTGTTAATTGTTATAGACAATTTTGAGTATTCTATCTCGCCCTTGCTCTTCCACCTTTCTCCGCACCCTGCGAACCGCCCCTCTACCGGGTTTCCGTGTAATAATTCGAAGGGTGGCACGCCCGCTCGTGCCTGGCGCCCAACTTCGCGTTTTCGGTTGCCGCGTAATTGCGAGATAATGAAATCAATGTGTTTCGCCGGACTGTCGTGACGGTTAACGACCGATCTTGTTGTCCGACTCGTAGAAAAAAGTCGGTCACAATATATATATATGTAGAAACATTTATTTAGTTTTGTCTGTCGTCCTTTCCATTTTTATCCATCCTGTAACACAATAAAAACAACAATTATTAGTTTCATTTGGAATAATTTGTATAGGAAAAAGAAAGAAAATTAATAATTAAAATATAATAACTTTTAAATTGACAAATATTAAATAGGTGAAAAAAGGCAGTTAAGAGTCCCACGCAGTTCTTGGTGCGTATATATTCTTGGTTTATTCCAATATCCTTTACATTTACTCCTTCGCGAACGTTTCGGCTTCTATCAAGCCATCTTCAGCGCAAATTAATTGTCGTTACAGTAAACTTCCATGCTCCACACAGGGATTCCATCCAGCGTACATTTACGACAAATACATATGGAGGGGATAGGCTGGCAACGCGCGGTGGCGGCTACGCCACTGCCGTGAGCCGTCACGTGACACTACATCACGAACGACGCGTCGCTCGGTCAGCCTCACGTCTAATATGTTAGCAGAACAAAATGAGCAGAATCAATTCTAACTAGTGAAATTATTTTGTTGCTCATTTGTTGCTAAAAAGTTGCCAAAGAAAATAATTTGTTGCTCTATTAGATTTTTTTAAAATGATGTTCTGCTAAAGGAAGATTAAGTTAGCAGAAATATATATATATAACAACAAAATTATTTATAAAAATAACGTCAGAATTTGTTGCTAATTTGTTGCTCACGAAATATGTTTGTTTTGATTTAATTACTCGCAAAATAAATATAAACAGTAGCAGAAAACCTACATAGTATGCCCTGACCGTTACAAGTTCCCTTGTCTGATCCTTTCAAAATTTGTCGCTTATATGAATTCGATATAAAAACAATCTGCAAGCATCGTCCTATTGAAATATAATAATTTCCGATTTTGTTGCTGTGGGGGAGAGAGATAGAGATTTTCAAAGCTCCCGGTATTTGCGAATGAACTATATGAAAATTCACGGATTCGCTGGAGACATCGAAATTAACCGAACGGTAGGATAGAGGAAGGATGAAATATCGGTGCTTAAGAGAGATGACAAAAAATGAGTTGATCGTTTAAGAGTTTATTCGAGACACAGAATTGAGATTGAGACGGAACCGAGATCGAGACACATCCGCGTTCGAGAGACAACCGAGCTTGAGGCAGAACCGAACTCAACTGCTTGACGATGTACAGAGAAAAGAATTCACCGTTGTAGGGGTGAAAAGGGGAGGCAATGACGTATGTTTACTTGAATGCGAATCAGCTGATTGACAGCTGATCGGCAGCGAAAAACAACAAGGAATCGGTCAAGGTCTCGGCGCCGTAACGAAATGAGACTCGAATATAACATATTTTTTACGCTGAAATAATTGGCTATACAAAAACATGAAATATAACTAAAACGATAGAAGACTTTAATGCCGAAATATAAGATTGATTGATATGCGATAATTTTCACTTTGTCAAACTCCTAACATTCCGCCCGCCTTGGTACGCGTTGACAATATTTACGGAACGTGAGTCTATCGCGAGAATGTCTATGTTTTATTTGGATCCGGCAGCAAGCACAATTTGACAATTGGTCTCTTGAGCGTAGTGTTGGCCGTCTTCACAATGGCAACCCGGATAAGTCCGTCAGGCCCGTTGTGCACGTCAATGATGCGTGCGAGAGGCCATTTGGTAGGAGGCATCCTTGATGAGAACTAAAGACCCAACCTGAAATGAGTTTTGCGCTTGGTGCCACTTAGAGGAGACCTGAAACTGAGACAAATATTCGGCAGACCAACGTTTCCAGAATGACTCCGTCATGAGGCGGAGTAGCTGCCAGCGCGACAGCCGAGATTCTGGGACATCACCCAGAGAGGGCTCTGGTACAGTGGTGAGAACTGATCCGATGAGAAAATGCCCTGGCGTGAGCGCTGAAACATCCGATGGATCATCCGAGAGAGCGCTTAGAGGGCGAGAGTTGAGAACCGCCTCGATCTGGATTAAGAGCGTGTTCAACTCCTCATAGGTGAGCAGCGTGTCACCTATGACTCGCCTGAGGTGGAATTTGACAGACTTCACCCCGGCTTCCCACTTTCCTCCAAAGTGAGGGGCCGAGGGTGGATTAAACTTTCACGTAACTCCATCGTTGGCAAGCTGGGAGACGATGTGAGTCCATTCTTTAGATGAGGCCTTGAATAGTCGCCGTATGAGGCCTTGAATAGTCGCCGTAATTCGGCATCCGCACCTATTAGATTGGTGCCGCAGTCGCTCGTGATTGTAGAGCAAATCTCTCTGCGGCCCGTAAATCGTTTGTAGGCGGCGATGAATCCGTCGGTCGAGTAATCTGTCGCCACCTCGAGATGCATAGCTGAGGTGCTGAAGCAGATAAAGATCACGAAATATCCTTTATAAGTTTTTGCACCTCGTCTGCAGAAGGTCTTGAGCGTTAGCGGTCCGGCATAATCGATCCCGGTATGATAAAAAGGTTGACATGGAGTTGCACGAGAGGCCGGAAGCTGTCCCATTTGTTGAAGTCCGGTAACTGCTCGTTGACGTGTACAAGTTACACATCGATGGATGAACGAGCGAACCGGCAGGCGACCACCGAGAATCCAAAATTTGCGGCGTATAACCGAGAGCATGAGTTGTGGTCCGCCATGTAATGTCTGCTTATGATAATAATCCATTATGAGGTCCGTCAATCGAGAGCTGCGTAGTTGGATCAATGGATGTTTCTCCGCCAGATCCAGCTGAGATAATTGAAGGCGTCCTCGTAGACGGAAGCGCCCTTCAGTATCGAGAAATGGAGTGAGACGGTACAGTGAGCTGGATTTCGGCAGCTGCTTATTTCCTCGCAAGAGTCGAATTTCCGTTGAGAAATAAGCGTGTTGCGTTAATTTGACCCAAAAGAGGAGTGACGATTCTAACTCCAATGCAGTGAGAGGATCTTGCGACGCAGGCACAGTCTTCGAGTGTCGGAAGCGCTCGATCGCACGTAGAATCCAGGAGGTAATGCGGATCAGTCGAGTGAGAGATGAGTATCGTTTTATGAGACCCCTCATATCTGGCTTTGGATTCACGATCGCGATAGCACAGTTACGTGCTCGTTCTTCGAGATGTGCGTTGGAGTCGAGCGAGAGGTTCGAGACTGGCCACGCGGTCGAGAGTTGCTGCAGCCACGGAAGTCCATACCACCACGACTGATCTTGTTGGAGGAGTAGAGGTGATGTGCCGCGCGACGCCACGTCAGCAGGATTCTCCTTCCCTGAGACGTGGTGCCACCGAGAGTTTGAGAGTTCTTGTATGAACGCGACACGATTTCGCACGAATTCTTTCCATCTCGATGGATGGCTTTTGATCCACGTTAACGCGACGGTGGAATCAGTCCAGAGATGCGCTTGCATTTGAGTCAAATCGAGAACTTCGCGGATTTTGAGAAGCTGCTTCACGAGGAGCACGGCAGCTGATAATTCGAGTCGCGGAATCGTTACACGTTTGAGCGGAGTCACTTTTGTCTTTGCACTAACGAGAGTCACATGAATGCCGGCGGGAGTGCCGAGGGCACGACACGAAGATAGATAACCGCGGCAATTGCATGTTGAGAATCGTCTGAGAAGCCATGCAATTCGGTTTCGAGTTGCTGTATGAATTCGATCCACTGAGATTTGAGCGAGTCCGGTAATTCGTCGTCCCAGTCGAGACGTATTGCCCACAGTTGTTGCATGAATCGCTTTGCCGTAATTATAATCGGTGCGATCCAGCCGAGAGGATCAAAGATCCGCGCGATGAATGAGAGTACTGAGCGTTTCGTGAGAGCGTTGTTTGAGCGCGGAACCGAAGAGACGAAGAACACGAAACTGTCACTTGATCGATTCCAACGAATACCGAGAGTATAATGCGTCGTAGAGTCGTCGACGGGTAGGATCGCGGAAGGATCCTGATCGCACACGGGAATATCTTTGAGCAAGTCCGGAGCGTTTGCAATCCATTTCTTCGGATTAAAACCGCCCGCCGTGAGAGTATCCTTAAGCTGCTGCATCTTTTCTTTCGTTGTAGAGATGTCATCTGACAGA
>NW_012026837.1:6509843-6510246 GCF_000956235.1 Wasmannia auropunctata | reverse complement strand
GTCGTGTCGTATTTGTCGATGGCTGTTTACGTGAGGTCGTGGATCTCTCGATAGCTTCAAGAGTATGCACGCGTCCAATGAGAAAGGTTTCTAAATCGGCGAAGGAAGGCGCGGTAGTTGTCGCGCCGAGTGTTTTTTCCCAATTCTTCAACGATTCGGAATCGAGATTGCGCACAGTCATAAAAACGGTAAGATGATCCCACTGGCGCACCGGACAGTCGAGAGCTTCGAGAGCACCGAGGATTTCCTTCACGTCGCCGAGAAGTCGCTTGAGTTCCGATGAAGACTCGGTTTTCAGTTTGTGAATTGCGAATAACGCTGATAACTGAGCGTCGATTAGTACTCGCTTATTCTCGTAGCGAACAATGAGCATCTTCCAGGAGCGTCTGAGATTTTCACTAGA
>NW_012026837.1:6507154-6508773 GCF_000956235.1 Wasmannia auropunctata | reverse complement strand
TTGCGAATGAACTATATGAGAATCCACGGATTCGCTGGAGACATCAAAATTAACCGAACGGTAGGATAGAGGAAGGATGAAATATCGGTGCTTAAGAGAAATGACAAAAAATGAGTTGATCGTTTAAGAGTTTATTCGAGACACAGAATTGAGATTGAGACGGAACCGAGATCGAGACACATCCGCGTTCGAGAGACAACCGAGCTTGAGGCAGAACCGAACTCAACTGCTTGACGATGTACAGAGAAAAGAATTCACCGTTGTAGGGGTGAAAAGGGGAGGCAATGACGTATGTTTACTTGAGTGCGAATCAGCTGATTGACAGTTGATCGGCAGCGAAAAACAACAAGGAATGTCAAGGTCTCGGCACCGTAACGAAATGAGACTCGAAAATAACATATTTTTCACGCTGAAATAATTGGCTATACAAAAACGTGAGATATAACTAAAACGATAGAAGACTTTAATGCCGAAATATAAGATTGATTGATATGCGATAATTTTCACTTTGTAAAACTCCAAACAGTTGCTAACTCTAACATGTAAAAATTAAATAGTTTATCCCGGCCGACCGCGCCGCGCGCTCTAAGTTCCCTTGTCTGATCCTTTTAAAATTTGTCGCTTACATGAATTCGATATAAAAACAATCTGCAAGCATCGTCCTATTGAAATATAACGATTTCCGATTTTGTTGCTAACTCTAACATGTAAAAATTAAATAGTTTATCCCGGCCGACCGCGCCGCGCGCTCTAAGTTCCCTTGCTCGATCCTTCCAGAATTTGTTGTTCATTTTAATATTAATAGCAACAAAACCGGAAATCGACTTATTTCGATAGTACGGTGCTTGCAGATTGTTTATATACCGAATTCATGTGAGCAACAAGAAGGATCGAGCAAGGGAACTTAGAGCGCAAGGCGCGGTTGGCCCGGATAAACTATTTAATTTTTACATGTTAGAGTTAGCAACAAAATCGGAAATTGTTATATTTCAATAGGATCTTATACATTTAGTGTTAATATTTGGCTGTCGGCCACCTACTGATATTCTGAGTCGCTTTACACGTTGTCGAAGCCGCAAGGACAAAAAACATTTCAAAGTAAAAACAGTACATGTGACGTACACAGTGGAGATGACGCAGAACTCACTTATCGAGAGCCTTGATCCGTATACATGTCAGCAATTAACGTTACTACAATTGATTTTGAAATTTTTCTAGGATTGCGGTATATGAGTGGTGTAGATATTCAGTATCTGTTTGCAAATTTAGTCCTGCCCTTTGCAGTTTAATATGTAGCATTTCTGCTATTAGTCGTTTATTCAAACTTCTTTCTGTATTAAGAATTTGTACATTCTCCCAGTTGAAATCGTGACCGCATTGCAACCTATGTTCCATGATTACTGACTGTGTGTCAGTGTTGCGATTGATGTGATTTTTATGTTCGGCAATTCTCTTTTTTAATTGTCTCTTCGTTTGGCCCACATAGGATGCAATGCAGTCCTTACAACTGATTTTGTAAACTGTATTCTGTTTCTTTTCCACTGGAATCTTTTCTTTGTGTCCTTTGATAAGAAAATTAAAATACCTCTGCCGTTTGGGTGGAGGATTAATGTCGTCGT
>NW_012026837.1:6504357-6505171 GCF_000956235.1 Wasmannia auropunctata | reverse complement strand
TATCCCCTGTCGTGCCTTGTCGACTCAGTCACGCACGCACGCACGCACGCACGCACGCACGCACGCACGCACGCACGCACGCACGCACGCACGCACCACAGGAACGGAATCTTGATCTCCGCTTCCAATGTCAACCTGCTGCTGCTGCTGCTGCCGCTGTCGTTCAAACCGGTTGTCGTTCCCATGTGACGCATAAGATGAAGCTTTCGCGCACAAAGACAAAAATCAGAAAATCAAATGCATTCCGATCATTGTACTTGTGCGCCGAAGCTCGTCATCCATCGTGTTGCCAAATGAAAAAAAAACGTAGATCCGCTCTCGAGTCCGCGATGAGTCGAAGCGTGCGCGAATCGACAAGAGAGATAAAGACAACGCATGTTCAAGTTG
Source organism: Wasmannia auropunctata (assembly GCF_000956235.1). Lineage (NCBI taxonomy): Eukaryota > Metazoa > Arthropoda > Insecta > Hymenoptera > Formicidae > Wasmannia > Wasmannia auropunctata. The sequence continues at coordinate 6,504,784 of NW_012026837.1, read as the reverse complement.
TACACGCGTTATCTCACTCTATCCGCTCGACTCGCCGAGCTACTCCCTCGCTGCTACAGATGGATGCCTTGGTCAGAATTCTCCGCGATGAGTGCGCGTCGAAGCGTGCGAGTTCACTGAAGAAGGAGAAAAAACATATGTTTAAATTCAACACATGTTTCTTCTTCTTCTCCGCTGAACTCGCCCAGCTATACTCCCTCGCTGCTGCTGCTGCTGCTCGTCCTCTTGCTTCTGCTCGGGGGAACCTGAAATGAAAACCAATTATTAACATAAAATACGCGTTTGTACTCGTCTGTGTAGCCGCTTCATGGCAGTCCTCGTTCCATGACGTCGCGGTGCATGCGACGAGTTCCGTGGAATAAAGCAGAGTAATGATGTTCAAATCCGACATTCAATACCCTGCTTTATTCCGCAGACCTCACCGAGA
>NW_012026837.1:6501109-6502282 GCF_000956235.1 Wasmannia auropunctata | reverse complement strand
GAGACAAGATCGAAAAAAGGGACAAGATAGAAATTTTGCGAAGAAGAAGACACTTCCTCGACGACGACCACAAGAGAGTTGTGAGAGAGAGACGATAGAGTAGAGAAACAGACGAGAAAGTCGTGAAAAAAACGAGAAAGCCAGGAGAGAGACGAGGGACAAGATTGAAAAAAGCGACAAGATTGAAATTTTGCGAAAAAGAAGACGACGATAACGATATAGCAGACCAAAGAGACCATACAACATTGAAATTTTAATGAAAATTTAGCGAAGAAAAAGACGGCGACAACAAAGCCGGCAAAATTATAAATTATAGACGAAAGGGGACAAGATTGAAAAATTTTGCGAAGACGACGACGACGACGTATCTGAATGACATAATATCGGGCAAAAAATGCATACACTTTATGCGCTTATGCATCAAATGCACTTATGGATATCGCTGTTACAGTATTGTGATTAGAAAAATATAGATTTTTTCACAAAATTAGGCATTTACCGATATTATCCAATAATTAAAAATAATTAAAAGAAATAATAATTTATTCTTACAGAGTCGTTATCCGTCCAGTAAAGGATACACTGTAGCGTCACTGTTAATAACGAAAAAATATACTTGGCGGGAGACGCTACCGCGTCTCCTAATAGAATATCAAAATATATTAATATTTCTAAAAGTCATGTTTCCAGGTATACACCTAGAAATTTGACTCATCGAAATATTAATTGCAATCAATATATCATGCATTTCTACTCGTTGTCTCATCGAAATACACTTATTGTGTAAGTTTCGCGCATATAGGACCGATAACAGCGAAGATTTGGTCGAAATAAGAAGTGTCTTAAATTTGAGGTTTCGAGATGAATAAAATTTTGGTGCCAAATATTATTGAGAACGACGCGAAACGTTTGTACGAGCAATTACTGAGCGTGGCGGCGCTTAGTCGCGACGAGAAATAATTATTTTTCCACTTTATATTTCGAATCGTAACATTTCAGCATCTCATGGATCGAAAATAATTATTTCTCTTACAGGTAGTTCGTCGCCACGCTCAGTTATTATTCGTATATATATTTCGTATCATTTGCAAGAATATTTGGCACCAATATTTCATTATTCTAAAAAACTCATTTCAACGACACTTGTTATTTCGACTGTATCTCCGCTATTAT
>NW_012026837.1:6499678-6500057 GCF_000956235.1 Wasmannia auropunctata | reverse complement strand
GCATACATGCTCTGTGTTTATGACGGCGCAGTGTTGTAATTCGCGCTCGCTTAACACTAGATACGTATGCGTTTCCGCGTTCACGGCTATCCACGGATTCTCGACCCGTATTGCCGCGAAGCTGTTATTGTGATCGTGTACCGGCAGTGGCATTGCGTGGATTACGTCGTATGCCGGCAGTGCGAGTGGCACCCGTTTGGCCACGTTAATATTGGCCACAGTTCCGATTGACCACGTTGCAATTGACCACGTTGCAAATGACTACGTTAATATTGACCACGTTGCGGTTGACCACGGTCCCGATTGACCACCGTCCCGTTTGGCCACCGTCCCGATTAGCCACTGTTCCGTTTGAACACCGTCCCGTTTGACCACTGTC
>NW_012026837.1:6499118-6499658 GCF_000956235.1 Wasmannia auropunctata | reverse complement strand
TAAAACTACAAATCTTTTTAACAACGTATAAATGACTTGAATAACATATTTTTATAAACACTTTCATTGCATGTAAAAGAAAATTCTTACATATTACAATCGCTTTATGTTAATACAGGCAGTCTAATTTTGTTACGCAATTGCTATAAAAACTACAAAATAAAATAAAACTAAAAATTGCAATTGAAAGAACGTAAATTTTTTGTTATGTCATCTTTGTAATTATGGTCGTAGATAATAAGAATATAAAGCAAGAAATAAAAACAAGAAAGAAAAAAGAACCAAACGGATGATACATTTGATTGACCACGTCGCGATTGATCATAGCTACTCACAGCGGTCGGTGTCTAGAGATGTTCCACTGTTCAAGTACTGTGAATGGTTGGTGATCAATCGTAACGTGGTCAATCAGGTACCATCAGATATGAATAAGTATGACGCTCTTAAATGCACAGCTACATGTGTCAGACATTTATCTATATTATTTACGCTTATTTGTGCACGTCCTTTGCTTTCGACAATTTTGGCTTTTGGTCTAAC
>NW_012026837.1:6498363-6499098 GCF_000956235.1 Wasmannia auropunctata | reverse complement strand
TGTTCGAAAGATCGACGACAGCTTAGCTACCCGCAACCGGTTCGAATTTCTTAAGGACAATTGTGAGTACTCCCCGGGCGACGTGCCTCAGAAAAATAAGCGTAGTAAAAAAAAGGTAGTAAAAAAAAGGACAAGAAGAAAGCTGCGGCCTGTTTTAAAGATGTATGTTTGCCGATTGCGTCATCCTCTCTGTGTTCGCGCTCGTCAACATCAGACACGTCCATCATGTCCATGGAATCCCTGAATGAAACTCATAATAAACGCGCAATCTCGACAGCCTTCGATACACCAGGGGAGTCCCAGCATGCAGAAATCCCTCGACAGAACCAAGCTAAAAAGGTATCACGTCATGTTTCGCTTGATCGCGCCACGCGAGCACGATCCTGCAGTCAACAAAGGGCATCCAATCAGAATCCAGCAGTTGATCACGTGTGTAACACACGCAACAAACAGTCCTTAAAACCGCCTAGTAACGACCTACCTAACAACGATAATCCGACTCTGCCCCTGAAAAAAAAGATAGTTAATAAATATTCGCTCACGGATTCGGGTCCTTTTATTGTCCACGTGCAATATCAGGCAGACTCAAGTGCTGATTTAATGCATCCTATGATGGTTAGCCGCCTCATTAACACCGTAGTTGGCCAGGACATAAAATCAGTAAAGAAAATCGGTCGAGGTAATATACTTGTAAAATTTTTCAGTGCAAAAGCTGCTAACAGCGTGATAGCTCAT
>NW_012026837.1:6497364-6498343 GCF_000956235.1 Wasmannia auropunctata | reverse complement strand
AAAACTCATGGCCCACTAGCCCTCCTCCTCCATACGTTCACGGCATTTCCCCTTCTGCGATCCCCTCGCCTAATTTCGCAGACTATAACCCCTATTCTGCCTTGCTCAACAGTACACCAGCTGATGTCAATTCAAATTACTTATCTCCTTCGTATTCATCGGCTGTCAAAAAATCGATGCATGCTTCACATCGCAATAATTCAAACGCCTCGCGTAGTGAAAATTTGAATTCAAGTAACCGCACTAGGGCAGCACAATCCAACAGATCCGCAAATAATGAGGAAGCGGGCTCTCATACCTTTAGTTAAAATGCTCGTTCCGACACTGAAATGCAGCAAGAATTTAAGAATATACATAACTCCATGCTGTTTGCCCCCAACGGTAGGCTGGACAATGTCAATCTTCATCCCCACGCAGCGTTTAGTAATGATAATAGTAATAATAATAACTATCATTTTGGCTATCCTCCATTCCACTCAACCCAGCACTCTCCATTTTATTCACACAGTTACCCTCCTTATCTGCCTTATTCCGGACCCTTCTATTCTCCATCCTATATAAGATCTGAACGCCCTAGAAATGAGCGTACAGAGGAGGCTGTCTTCTTAGGCATATTAACTAATCTGATTCAACATCTTACAAGAAACATTCCCGATTCCATTAAGAATTCTCAGTTTAGACAGGGACTCCAGCGAGTCTTTGACGACTTACGCAATCTCAACTTGGCTCAAACTACAGACCATTAGTATGAATGCCAGACAAAACACCGTATGCGCCGCCTGCGGCCTCAGAGTAGCGTACTGGAACTGCCGAGGCATAACTTATAAAAAAGGAGAAGTTGAGAAAATGCTGGAGAGCCTTGACGTACTAATAGTGGCCGAAACCTGTCTCTCCAGCCTTCATGAATACGTGATCCGTGGCTTTGAGATGATCCGGCATGACTGTAATACCGCAGGTAAGAGGGGTATTGCCGCCCTTG
>NW_012026837.1:6496152-6497344 GCF_000956235.1 Wasmannia auropunctata | reverse complement strand
TTCGTACACACGCGACGCGTCGTTCTCAATTACATTTGGCACCAATACTTCATTATTCTCGAAACCTCATTTCAACGACATTTCTTATTCGGACTATATCTCCGCTATTATCGGTCCGATCTATGCGAAACTTACACAATTAGTGTATTTCGATGAGACGACGAGTAGAAATACATAAGATATCAAAATATATTAATATTTCTAAAAGTCATGTTTCCAGGTATACACCTAGAAATTTGACTCATCGAAATATTAATTGCAATCAATATATCATGCATCACTACTCGCTGTCTCATCGAAATACACTTATTGTGTAAGTTTCGCGCATATAGGACCGATAACAGCGAAGATTTGGTCGAAATAAGAAGTGTCTTAAATTTGAGGTTTCGAGATGAATGAAAATTTGGTGCCAAATATTATTGAGAACGACGCGAAACGTGTGTACGAGCAATCATTGAGCGTGGCGGCGCTTAGTCTCGACGAGAAATAATTATTCAGGCTCAATCGGATGCTGAAATTTTACGATTCCAAGTATCAAGTTGAGAAATAAATATTTCTTGTCGAGACTAAGCGCTGCCACGCTCATCAAATGTACATACATTTCGCATCATTCGCAAGAATATTTGGCACTAATATTTCATTATTCTTAAAACCGCATTTCAACATTTCTTATTTTGACTGTATCTCCGCTATTATCGGTCCGATCTATGCGAAACTTACACAATTAGTGTATTTTGATGAGACGACGAGTAGTGATGCATCATACATTGAATGTAATTAATATTTCGATGAGTCATATTTATAGGTATACGCTTGTAAATATGACTCTTTGAAATATAATTAAATTTTGAAATATTATGCATCAATACTCCTTGTCTCATCGAAATACACTAATTGTGTAAGTTTTGCAGAGATCGGACCGATAATAGCGGAGATACAGTCGAAATAAGAAATGTCGTTGAAATGAGGTTTCGAGAATTATGAAGTATTGGTGCCAAATCTAATTGAGAACGACGCGAAACATTTGTACGAGCAATTACTGAGCGTGGCGGCGCTTAGTCGCGACGAGAAATAATTATTTTTCCACTTTATATTTCGAATCGTAACATTTCAGCATCTCATGGAGCGAAAATAATTATTTTTCTTACAGGTAGTTCACCGCCACGCTCTGTTATTGTTCGTACATACATTT
>NW_012026837.1:6494374-6495683 GCF_000956235.1 Wasmannia auropunctata | reverse complement strand
CATAAACATGATTCAATCATTTGAATCTCTCGTGCGTGAATCTCGAGCGCGTACATGATATTCGCAATACAATCAATGCTGGACATTGTAATATTGCGAATATTTAATGTACGCGCAAGAGAAACACGACAGAGATTCGATACGATTGATTCGTACAACTCTTTTGAGGTGCACGAAATGGGTTATGTTGATTCGCGACAACGATTCGCACACAACTTTCGCATGCAGTTTGGCAATTTTCCACATGCAATAACAAGCAGATACACAAAATGAGACTGTAATAGAGGTAATGAAAGATTGCACTTACCAAATCTCGCGCGGTATCCAGGTTACACGATGAGCAGGCAGCAGCGAGCAGCGGGCTGTCGTAGCTTGTACGAAGCACGAAATAATGGTGATGTGCGTACGGGCGGGAAATCATGAACGTCCCTTTAGTGACTTTCATCCTAGTAACTTGTTACTAGATAAATGACCAGATGTGGCCAGTGACACATATAGTAATTTTCCCAGTAACAAGCAACTCGGATGAAAGTCACTAAAGGGACGTCCATGATTTCCCGCCCGTACGCACCATTATTTCGTGCTTCGTACAAGCTACGACAGCCCGCTGCTCGCTGCTGGCGATCTAACGGCGGTAGAGTGCGGACGTGTGTCTCCTCCCTCTTTCTATTCTCAGCGTTTGCGCAGTTTCCGGGTGTTGAGGCGCGTCGCCTCGATTTTCTTAGTGCATAATTGTGCAAAGAAGTGATATCTCGGGTGATTTTATCTCGAATTCATCAAAAGTGAGCGGCTGTAAGAAATCGGCGGTTCTCTCGGGCGCTGTGCCGAGGGCTTCGGCCGTCGTCATGCCGCGGGAGAGTGGATCGCCGGTTAGTGGTGATCCTCAGGTGGTGGAACGTTTGACCGTCCCCCTACAGTCTTGGTCTAAACATATTGATAGTTTTTTTGAGAAGCCCAGTGAACGTTCGCGATCTTGTTCGCGTGCTAGCCACCCTTCCTCTTCCCCTTTGCGCTCGTGTTCTCGCGCGCGGCCATGCCCGCGTGAGAGATCGCGCTTCCCTGTTCGAAAGATCGACGACAGCTTAGCTACCCGCAACCGGTTCGAATTTCTTAAGGACAATTGTGAGTACTCCCCGGGCGACGTGCCTCAGAAAAATAAGCGTAGTAAAAAAAAGGTAGTAAAAAAAAGGACAAGAAGAAAGCTGCGGCCTGTTTTAAAGATGTATGTTTGCCGATTGCGTCATCCTCTCTGTGTTCGCGCTCGTCAACATCAGACACGTCCATCATGTCCATGGAATCCCTGAATGAA
>NW_012026837.1:6492938-6494354 GCF_000956235.1 Wasmannia auropunctata | reverse complement strand
CCGAGCATCAGATGCGCGCGTACCAACTTTCATTTTCATTTTCTTTATTTCGACGGTGCAAATTTACTTATTCGGGATATATTGTTCAAGAGATATTAATGTTTCGAGATCGGCGAAGAAATGTGTATCCGTCCGCCAACTGCTAGCGCTGACTGCAGGCGCCCTTCCACTCGTGCACCGTCCCACCACTCGTTCACCGCTCCACCGCTTGTCGACGGCAATCGGCTGGTAAGCGCAACCAGCGGTGGGACGGTCGTGTCTCGGCGAGCGGATGCATACAGCGAGAGCGGTAGAGTCGGACGGCAACGCGCTTCTTCGCCGATCTAAAATTAATAATATCTCGTCAACGGTAGCGAATTTTGCAAAACGGTAGAGGAATTTTCTCTTCCGTTTCATTTGCTCTACCTGCCCACGAAATGTGACTCATCGAAATATTAATAAATTTCTATATATTATGTATTTCTACTTGTCTTCCAAGTGAAATACATTAATTGTGTAACTTTCGCAAAGATCGTACTGATAATAGCGGAGATACAGTCGAAATAACAAGTGTCGTTGAAATGAGTTGTTTAGAATAATGAAATTTCAATCAACCATTCCCACGCTCAGTAATCGATTACGTAAACATTTCGCGTCGAACGCGTCAACAATCGGCGCCAATATTTCATTATTCTGAAAAACTCAATTTTACGACATTTCTTATTTGGACTGTATCTTCCTTGCAATCTGTCGGATCTCTGCGAAACTTACACAAGAAATGTATTTCGATGAGACGACGAGTAGTGATGCATCATACATTGAATGTAAATGATATTTCGATGAGTCATATTTGCAGGCATACACCTCTTGATACGACTCATCGAAATATCAATTACATTCTACATGCATATGATGCATCTCTACTCGTTGTCTCATTGAAATACATTTCTCGTGTAAGTTTTGCAGAGATCGGACTGATAATAGCGGAGATACAGTCGAAATAAGAAATGCCGTAAAATTGAGTTTTTCAGAATAATGAAATATTGGTGCCAATTCTCAACGCGTTCGACGCGAAACGTTTACGTGAGCGATTACCGAGCGTGGTGGCGCTTAGTCTCGACAAGAAATAATTATTTCTCAACTTGAAACTTGGAATCGTACAATTTCAGCGTATGATTGAGCCTGAATAATTATTTCTCGTCGAGACTAACCGCTGCCACGCTCAATGATTGCTCGTACAAACGTTTCGCATCGACCGCAATGACACTTGGCACCAATACTTCATTATTCTATAAATCTCATTTCAACGACATTTCTCATTTCGACTCTATCTCCGCTACTGTCAGTCCGATCTATGCCAAACTCACACAACAAGTGTATTTCGATGAGACGACGAGTAGAAATGCATCATACATTGAATGTAATTGATATTTCGAT
>NW_012026837.1:6480348-6488123 GCF_000956235.1 Wasmannia auropunctata | reverse complement strand
ATATCGGACCTCTTCCACGAAGAGTCTTATCGTCAGCGTATAGTTATCAACGCCCGCAAAGTCCTTGGTTCCGCCAATAACGGTAAATGAAGCTCTATCAAATCTTAGCACCACCGAATTATTATAATAATGAATATCCGATTACCTTCCCTTTTAGATACTCACTCGGTCGCCACTTCGTTTATCCTCCAACGAAGAAGGTCATCAGCACAGCAACTACCACCGATGTCATTCCTTCTAGAAGCTTCTCGAACCTTCTAGAAGGAATTGTGGCCTATCCACTTTATAATTTAATCTATATTTTCTTGTGGGTCTTTTATACCCTGATTGTCATAACTTTCAATGAAACTCTTTTCCTTTCCAGGTATTACTTGGAAATGTGGATCAATCTTTGGTAAGTATCAAAATTAACTGTTTTATGGTAAAATCATAATAATAATAATAATCTTTTCTTTGCTTTAGGATCCCTCCAAGCTACCGTGGAAATAGGTAAGTAACTAAACTCAAATTTCTATTCTTCTTTAATAATGACTTTCTTTCTGTTTTTTAGGAAATGAATCTGGATTTGTGGGTTTTTATCAATCTTCTCGCGTAAGTGTTATAATCTTTATTTGTCATTCATGCATACTTCATTTATTCCTCTAAACTAAATATACCACTTTATAAAATATAATATCGCATGCCCAAACGGGTCTTTACATCGAGTTATCAAAATAATATAAAATATCTCATTCATTTTTAGCTTGCACGTAATTCGTGCCGGACATGTGGTTTTATCCACAATCTTATAAAATATAATCATAACCATCACAGTGGGTCACGCTAGAATAGAATATAAAATAAATGTTTTGTCTTTGGTTTTCGCATAACATAAAATAAACTAATTAGCGACTAGCGACCCGACTAGTAATAATACAAAAAATATATCAAAATATAACGGAAATAAAACCTAAAATATAACGACAATCTTTTTAGTCGTTGTCCACAATTGGACTGGCCCGATCACTCGGTTGCTGTTCTTCTTCCTTCCGGGCCTCCTCCGATATAAATGTGCTGAGCATCTCCACAGCGCACTGCGCTTTTCCAAAAATCTCCTCTTCGGTATTTCTCTCCGATATTTGTTCATGCGTTGTTGGTTCGGCCACAATTTCGACCTCCGTAGCGACCGATGGAGCCGGTTCCAACGGAGCTTCCGGTTCCAACCCATCGGCTCTAATGTGGCAAAACTTAAAAGGTGAGTATTTAACTCGTGAAATTGTGGTTCAAAATGATTTTTAACGCTTTCTCTTTATGTTTTAGGTTCCTGTAAGTGATTCGCTGCGGAATTGTGGTAATTATCATCGCAGGTAAGTATATCTTTTATAATTTGTGGTAAACTTTTATAATAACGCATTTTTATTCGCTTTCGCAGGTACAATCATACTTCGACTAGTATCGAAGGAATATAATATAAAATCTCGCGCTCACTCATGTTCGTGCCTTTCACTCAATGCGCTTACAAAATAAAATAAAATTTGGTAAATTATACAAAACATCTTTCTTGAGCCTATATGGAAATACATATAAAAAAAACTTATCATAAAACACCGAATATAAAATCAAATACAATATCATGTTAAAATAAAATATCTCATAGAATACATTATCTGTCAAGTGACTTTTCTAACACATACATAATTATATCGTAAAACGAGGCTATTGCATAAGCCCACAAAAGTAGAATAAAAATGTGGCAATTGCCCACAATATCTTTGAAAACGGCATTACTGCAGTATTTTCAGGATGCTGTCAGCCTCCTGACTCGGTTCTTCACTTGTTTGCAGCTCGGTGACAACTTGCACCACATTTGGCGCTGTCAATGGCGCTCCCGCGCCTGTCTCTATCTCCTTGATCAGCTTCTCGATGTCGTCGACACTGTCCCGACGCTCAATGTTGCCGCTTACCCCATTTCGTGTATCGTCCGATGAAATATCGTCGAACGTTGGCTCAGATGTTTGTTGTGGCTCGTCCGCCGGTGCTGCGGTGACGTTTTCGCCACAAACTGGAAGCGGGATCTGAAAAGATTCCTGTTCCAAGGTTAGATTAGGTTCCCGGGCAGCGATATGTCTCCAAAAGCGGATACCTTGGCAGCCAAGTTGCGGGAAACGTTTAAGGACTCCGGGGTCACGGTCTCTAAACCTTCGCTGAAGGGAGAGCTTCGCCGGACTCGATGCGTCCATCAGTCCGAAAGAGCTCAGAGCGGCGATGGCTGAGAATGGAGGGTGCAGCGCAGAAGATATCCGCTTGGGCCAGACTAGATCTACGAGGAATGGCTTCCGAACGGTCTGGACGCAGTGCCCTTTAGATGCCGCGATACGCTTAGCCCAGGCAGGAAGCTTGCGGGTAGGTTGGTCCACGACGAGGGTGGATCTTCTTAAAAAGCGTCCCGCCCAGTGCTACAAATGTCTGGCCACGGGACATATTAGAGAGAGGTGCCCTAGCGAAGTCGACCGAGCGTCATGCTGTTTTAATTGTGCACGGAGGGATACCTGGCGAGGGACTGTGGCAGGCCGGCCAGCTGCCCCATTTGTAAAGAAGCGGGAAGAAGATATGATTACAGGGCGGGATCGGAGGAGTGTCCTCCCTGCCCGCCGAGGAGGGGCTCCAATCAGAGCCCAAAACCACAAAGAGTGGTCTGATCGGAGCAGTACGGCCGCACCAGGTCAAGTAAGATAGGGATGATTGCTCAGATCAACTTGAATAGGTCAATCGGAGCGCAGGACCTCCTCATGCAAGTTATGCATGAGAGAGGCTGCGGTTTGGCCTATATCCAGGAGCCCTATATAGTGCTGACGGACCCACGGTGGGCCGGATCGTCCGAGGACCCCCCTTAGCTGCCATAACTTGGCAGGGACCATTGGCCGCTGGATCAATCGCCATACTTGGGCGAGGGCCTGGTTTCGTCGTGGTCAGGTGGGAGGGAATGGCGATTGCCTCGCTATTTCTCTCCCAATAGAGGAATAAGGGAATTCAAAGCATACCTACAGATGGTGACCGATGTCGTCTCCCGCCACTCAAGAGGCCCCCTAATCATAATGGGAGATTTCAACGCTAAGTCGCATCTTTGGGAGGATACCCATCCCACTTCACGCGGAGACGCTCTGGTGACCTGGGCCGCGGCTCTGGATTTAAGACTGATCAACGAAGGTATGGCTCCTACTTGTGTAAGGCCCCAGGGGACTTCAATTGTTGACCTGACCTGGGCGTCTTCTGCGATCCTACCGATGATCGACTCATGAGAAACAGCTGCGGAAGCTGAATCACTATTAGATCACCGGTATATTTTCCTCACCCTGGGAAGAGGTAGGGGGACCCCAGGAGGACATTCGCATGTGGGTTTCCCCAAATGGAACATCAAGAGTCTGAGGACTGACTTGCTCCTAGCAAGTCTGATGGTGAACTTCCGGTCGGGATCTGCTGGAGACGGGGGGCGTCGGAGCAGGCCGAACGACTACAAAGTGCGTTAACAGAGGCCTCGGACCTTGCGATGACACGCTGTAGGTCCACGAAAAAGAAATCGGTTTACTGGTGGAGTGATGACATCGCGGCTTTAAGGAAGGAGTGCATCTATCTGAGGCGTAAGGCTACTAGGGCTCGCAAAAAGAAGCGTGCGGCAGACCCCCTCCTGGAACGAGAACTGGCCCAAGCGCGTAAAAGGCTCCGAATAGCCATCAGAGAGGCTAAAAATGGAGCTTGGAGGAAGCTCATTGCGACGATTGACCGGGACCCATGGGGCCGCCCGTACAGAATTGTGACGGGCAGGTTGCGGTCCCCCGAGAAGCCGGTCTGCGAGACACTCGCTCCGAAGGAAATCTCACGAATAATATCTGGGCTCTTCCCGAAGGTGGATACGAAATTGATACCCAGACCAAGAGAACTGGTCATGTGGGAAGATGATCTGGAAGTCTCTGAGGAGGAAATCCTATGGGCAGCTGGGAAAATGAAATATAGTGGCAAAGCCCCAGGTCCGGACGGGATCATAGGTGGGGTGATAAAGGAGGCCCTTCCGGAGCTGATCGGACCGCTCAGGCGCTGTTTCACAACTTGCCTGCGAGAGGGCGTTTTTCCAGCTTGCTGGAAGCGCGCGAGATTGGTGCTCTTGAAGAAGCCAGGCAAGACTGAGGGGGTTCCGTCGTCCTACCGGCCGATCTGTCTCCTAAACGAACTGGGGAAAATGTTAGAGCGTATCATTGTCAGAAGAATTAAAACGTGTATCCGTGAGGGCACCGGTATGTCGGAGGACCAGTTTGGCTTCCGGGAGCAGCGCTCCACGTCGGATGCTGTCCTCAGGTTGAGGAGCTTGTTAGATCCGGTCTATGGCGAGGAGAGACAGCATGCGATTGCTGTCTCCTTAGATGTCACCAACGCCTTCAATTCCCTTCCCTGGGAAGGGATCCGGCAGGCCCTGATTAAGAAGGAGGTTCCCAACTATTTGAGAGTGATATCTGGAGACTACCTCGCGGACAGATGGATCTCGTGGGTCGATGCCAAGGGACGGATAAGTAAATCCTTTATGACGTGTGGAGTTCCCCAGGGCTCTGCCTACGGACCCGAAAGCTGGAATCTAACGTACGACGAGGTCTTGGATACCGACACCCCGTCCAGATGCCACATTATTTTTTATGAGGACGACACGCTTGTGGTGGCTTTGGGAGAGAACCTCGACGTTGCCACTGATAGGGTAGAGATGGCTGTGGCCCTGGTAATGAGGCGAATTGAGTCGCTCGGCTTGAAAGTTTCACCCCTGAAGACCGAGGCTAGTGTATTCTCGAAGGCACACAGATTTGTGCATGATCGGTCGGTGCTGGTTGGGGGGGTTCTAGTTCCGCTAGGCTCCTCCCTGAGATACTTGGGGTTGACCATGCTTACGCGATTGGACGTAGGTGGACTTTCCGCGAACACTTTGCTGAAACTCTACCGAGAGCGGAGAGAATATCCCTCGCGCTGGCCAGGCTGATGCCTAATCTTAGAGGTCCGAATGAGTAGGTGAGGCGACTCTACTGTGCGGTTATACACTCAGTGGTCTTCTATGGCGCCCCGGTTTGGGCTCAGGCGCTCAGCCTCGACCGGAAAGTCGCCAGAGATATCAGGGCCTTACAGAGAAAGGTAGCAATTAGGATTATAGCGGCCTACCGCACTCTGTCGTACCCAGCTGCCTTCTTACTAGCAAGAGTTATGCCAGTGGAATACTTGGCTAACAAACTCGCGAGGGTGTTTCTGGACACGCGCGAACTTCAAAGGCAGAAGATTCCAATAACAAACCAAGTCCATGAACGCATAAGAGAGAACACCCTAGAGGAGGCTTTGACCAGGTGGGAAGCCGATTACAGAAGGCCCGGAACAACGGCAGTCGCGGTCAGGGAAGCGATAGCGCCTGTACTGGATCGGTGGTTCAGGCGTAAGCATGGTCAATTGACATACCGAATGACGCAAATGATCACCGGGTGCTTTAACTCGTTTCTTTATCGAATCGGGAAGGCCTTTAGCAGTTCTTGTTCCTTTTGCGAGGAGGGTGAGGATACAAACATGCATACCTTGGGTTTCTGTACGGCTTGGGCTCCGGATCGAGAGGCCCTTATCGCTGTATAGGCCCGGAGTTAGATTTAAGATCCGTGATCTTCTCTATCTTGCTGACCCCGGCCAGATGGGCTGCATTTAGGGAATTTTGTGAGGTTGTCATGTTTAGAAAAGAGGAGGCCGAAAGGGCGAGACAAGCCCAGGCCGCAGCGGAAGAAGCTCTGTTGGTGAGAGTGGATTATCTGGGAGAGTCGGATAAAAAAGAATAGAAATTAGAAGAATAATATACTAACCCAACTCTTTGACTTGGAGTTCGTCCCTTTGTCCTTACTTGCTGATTCCCATTTAGGGCAGTACTTGTACTGCAGTTGCCTGCTTGAGGTAAGAGCCCTCTGCTCTTACGATCCCCCGAGAGTGGCCCCGAATTAGTACCTCGTAGCGGTTCCAGGGTCACTTTCACCGTGAGATCGGGTCGATTCTCTTCCGTGGTGAATTTTTAGTGGGTAGGCGCCTAGACCTTTTCATCTGGTCAGGTGTATTGGAATATAAAATTTATCGTACTTTCTCCTTCCGTTTGTACAACCGCGTGATAGACAATTGCTCCAATTATCACCGCGAGGCGCCACCGACCGAACATGTCAACTATCGATGGTGATCGATTAGTACAATCGATCACCCCTGGAGCGCGGTGGGTTCCTTTCCCTCCGCACACTTACGTTCGTGAATCCGCGCAAGTCAGTCGATCTTTTTCGTTCCCGATTCTAGTCTATTATTCGTGTATTAAATTCACTATCAGTTATTTTTATAATAAACTCTTAATTGTTCTATAATCGACTCTTCATCGCTTTATTGCTCACTCCTGCTCATCAAGATGAATCCCACACTCCCCCGCTTGCAGGCGCGGGGGGTCTAAAAAGATTTTTACACCACGTTAAAAAAAAAAAAAGGTTAGGTTAGGTTGTAACCAAACTTCGGTTCAACGCAACGAAAAGATCGAATTACGCGTATCGCTATTTCGGCTATCGGACAACGAATCACGAAGCCCTCAATTTTCGCAGGCCCTTCTGGCTTGTCTTTTCGTGATTCTTGCAAATTTTACTTTACTTTACTGCTCAAAACTTTAATAGGCGAGTACTGACTTTACTAATTAATAAACCGTGTATGTTTTCAATAGAATTATCTTATTTTTTCGGTCGCCACCTTGTTTGACCTCAGGAACAAGGAAGGTATTTTTCTGGAAGCTGCCGTCGGACGTCCTTCCTTCGGATACGCTGCTCGGTCTTACGTCTTCCTGTTTTCCTCGGAAAGCGATGTATGTGATGCGCAAGGCATGCAGGTACGAAGCAGGAACAATTAATCGGGTGAACGCGCTTTTGATTTATCAAATAATGTTTATTATAAACGATCATAGGATATACGCGCACTCGTTCACTCGCTCTGCATTCATACAAAGATGTCGGAATTACGAACGCGACGCGTTTCGCGGACCACGCGCGTTACAAGTAATTCACGACGGTGTGCAAACGAGATCGGAACCACGATTACTCAAGCGGACTCGACGATAACGTTCGCGATAAAAGAAATTCGCTTCCGGACAAATAAATCCGACGCTCAGCAATTATTGCTATCTACGGCTGTCGGAATTGACGAGATTTACTGGATTTCGGTGAACCCGACTCGTATTATTAATTACCTCAAAGGGTTTTTGCGTTCTCGCGGAATTATTCGCGTCGCGTATCGCGATTCGCGTACTTTATTAATTAACGACGGCGGAATTAACGCGCGGCCGGCACTTCGTTTGCTTTGTACGAGCGTCGAGAGACAAATGACCCCGAGCAAGGCGCGAAACTTCCGGACGTGCCGGATAGCAACGCTCCTTCCTCGGAAACAGAGAACATGGCTGTCTTCCATCAGCCAATAAACTAAATCTTCTATCAATTCGCGGGATCCGCCCTTCTCTTAGGCGCGGATATTACTACGCGCGTCGCGGTGACGTCGCGTCTGACTACACGCCGCTGGCGTTACTCGCTCAGTAGTCTGAGCGGCTCGAAGTCCCGACGTTCTTCACACGGGCTCTCGGGTATCAAAGAATCGTATGTCCCATAGTTACCTTGTAACCGGGTTTTACGCTACAGTTACAATTAATCCGCGTTATCGCGTATCAAATATATCGGCTATCGAACTTCGTCTACGCGAAGACTCGCAATTGCGCAGGCCCG